>NC_086351.1:13896148-14252815 GCF_036324505.1 Eleginops maclovinus | reverse complement strand
TGACTTTTTTTAATATCATTTGTTATGAAATATCTCAATATGTTTGTTTTTGTTAAAGGTCAACATGAGAGAATAGTTTATTTCTTGATTTTAACAAAAAGTTTGATTATAAAGACTATAAAGACCCCTCTCAACATGCAAGTACATGAATGCTGATGTAGTTGCATTTCCAAAGCTGCTTCAAATTTCTACCAGACCTTATATGAGAGGGACAAAATCACAAAGTTACACACGTGAATGAACCTGTAAATATACTGTATTTAGGATCCATGTGTTAAAGAGCATAAGATTACACTATGAAATGTCATTAAAGTCATGAAGAATTGTGCCCACCATCACTTCACCCTGAGGAGACACTGGTGCTGTCACACCTCACAGTGAGATTTATCGGCAGCAATATGAGAGGCTGTATGATTCCCTCATACCTCTCTCCTCACTCCGGGGGTCATTGACAATGACTTATGTGAGAGGAGAAAGAAGTGTCATAGGGAAAATATGTGTGTCAGCTCACATCAGGTCTGTTCTGCTCCCCTGGAACCAGATCACATTCAAAGGAGTAAGAAATCCCTGACAGTGGAGCTATGATACCTACAAATCCTGCAGGGCTAAAGTAAATAAATGATGGTAAAAGTCTAGGTATGTCATTTAGACCATAACATAGCAACTGAAAAAACTCCTGTATATGGTTTCTATACTACGTATGTAGATGTGGAGTATAGAATAACATAGACATTGTTGGTTAATTATATAAGCAATAATTTCATAAAGAAACACTGCACATCACAGAGATATGGCTGTGAAGAATAATAGAATCGTATATTTTTCTAAGATATTTCTCCACAGCTCTGACCTTAGAACCATCATGTACTCAGTTGACCTTACCAAGTTATTACACTTATAATGCTTTCCATACGGCACACAATTCAGTTTACAATAGTAATTGTAGCATTGACCTCTTGATATGGAAAATAATTGTCCTTGATTTTAGACAAACGGAAAAAGGCAGACCATTCATTTCCGGCCTCCTTTTTTCTGGCAGTATGTAAACTGTTACTACCCCTGTAGCTAGTTTGCTAATTAAGATAATGCTAGCTACATGATTGCAAAAAAAAACTACAGCTGACCTTCTAATGTTTTATAGCTAATGGCTTTCCTTTTTTACACTCTATTCTTTCATTCTCCTTCATTGTATAGCATGTGATGAAGAATGTTCCTTGCTTCATTTCAGAAGATGTCATTTTGGACAGAAATCATGTGAGATGGCAGATATACAAGTGGAAATAAAAACGGTGATTCCAATGTGCTTTATATCGATCTCTGAGTATGAGGATATCCAGATGGTATGCTGGTTGGTTTACCCCAATGTGTGTAACAGGCCGTGACAGGATTATTATTGCTGCATACAGACATATATCCAGTTTACCACTTTATATGTCAATTTACACATTAGTATTGTGGTTATGATCACCTTGTAGCATTGACCGCTGACTGCACTAGAGATCTACAGTGTATATAAAAAGCCATGTGTGTGTCTGCATGGCTTTTCCATTATTTCAAAAGCTATTCTCGTTGGTATTTCACAGCATGATACCTTGTCTGTGTTGACAAGAAAATTGAATGGTACAAATTCTGGAGAAAACATAGCTCACAGGGGGGGAAGGGTGACTTTAGATCAGCTTATACTGTCTTGCATTGTTTTGGCGGAAAATGCCCTTAACGTGATCTTTGTGCATTTTGCATTCATATTTGCTGCCCTAACAACACTGCTGACATCAACAATAATAGGCAATGATGATGTTATCTTTCAAAGGCTATGTTTGTCCTAAAGCTTTTACAATGTTTACAACACAACCTTTGAAACCAACCCATCACTGTGGTCGGTGGTCCTCTATAAATGCATCCAGTGCAAGAAAGCTACCCAGACACTAGGCCAGAGATAAATCCTACTCATTTCCTGTGTTGACAGTCTGAGGCTGCTTCCTTGACTCGGTAAAATTAACGGTCCAGAACGTTATTTTCCCATCCAATATGCTGCCATCAATCATTCTGTGTGCCTTCATCACTTTCAAAAATGATGTGTCCGTGTTTTCTACAAAGGCAAAGCAGCCGCTTTAGTCACTAAGAATAGGAGTGATGACAAAATGCAAGAGTTTGAGGGTAAAATTAGCGGGAAGTTAAACTTATTCATGACAAGTTCCAATTTCCGCCCATACATGAATAAAGATAGATGAGCAAACAGAAATCAGTTTTCTGGTATACGTAAGTGAAGATGCTTTGATAAGAGTTACCAGGATTAATCTATATAAAAAATAAACTTGCAGGAGCTGACCTTCAGAGAGAGCTCACATATACAGGTTCCCTCGGATCAACACACTGACATGAGATAAATGCAAGAAAATGAAAAGGACTGAAGCTAAAAGCTTTCTTTGACACGTAAACTTATTAACAAAAGACCTAAACGTTGACCTCATAAAACTGAAACTTGAACTTGTATGGAGAGCGCTATTCATACATCATCTGTGAAGTAAAGTATAAATAGTTTTGCAAAACAGAATATCGGTGAAAGACTCCAAAAGCTGCTCATCTCTCAAAATAAAGACATGAGACGGAAAGGTTTTTTAAGGCAAACACAAATGTGCTAATCTTACAAGCATGTTTTTACACAATGTATTTGTATTGCAATATGCAACAAATAATAGTTTAGTTAAACACTGTATTACCAGGAGTTGCACTAGTTAATAAACAGTCAAGATGAAAAAAGTAGTTTCAATCAAGTGTATTGATCATAGAATGACAACTGGCCTTACGACGGTTGATAGACAGAGGAGGGGGTGTATCATAACTGTAGGCTGTGACTACTCCTGCGTGAAGTATGCAGTTTCATTGCAAAGCAGGAAATTGCAAGTGCCAGGGAACAGAAGTAAATGACATCAAGGAGGATGGTATGGTAGGGGAGCATGTAAAGCACATCCTCATTTCACTCATAGGCTGATGCTCTCTCACTGCCTGATCACAGAACAGCAAGGGCTGATGGGAGAGCGGATGGGCGGGGGAATGTGATTTGAGGGCATCAAGAAGCGGAACTGACAGAGACGGATTCACTGTGGCCGAAGCATGGAATTGCTTTTCCTTTCCCCTGGAACTGAGCTGGAAGTGCCTGCGGCTGCAAACAATCTCTAAGCAGCAGCTTTCACAAAGCCCAAGAGCCAGAACCATGAAAGCTCAGAGGCAGGTGAGAAAACGCTGAAGTATTTAGAACAAGAAAAAACAGATGGTGAGAAATAAATATAAATTAGCTAGGTCCTCAGAAACTGTTGCGTCAACAGAATATTCCAGCTTATCATAATCACTTTATCAGTTGAGAAGTATGCATCTGTAAAAGCATGACAATTACTTTACATGTGTAACTTCCTCCAAATTTGCGAGCACAAATTATCGTTATTACGGGTGTGTGAATGCCTCAGAGCGTTTGTGTGTGTGCTGTTTTCAAGTTGCACAGCTAATTACTAAAACACACTTTCTAAGTTTGAGACAAGGATGGAGGTTTACTGTTCAATTTACACCTTTACCAAAAGCAATATCAAATCAGACAGAAAGAACGTCAATTGTGACAGACATTTCAATTTGCAGCGAACGGCCTCATGCAAGAGCATACTCTGACATTTCTAAACGACAAATATAATTTCACTTACCTAAGAGAAGTGCAAAAAAAAAAGGAAAACTTTGAGGAATCCCAGAAATGAATGAGTAATAACAAAATGAGTAATTATTTATAATTAATTATTAAGTCTGCTATACGAGCAAAATGTGATTTATTTCCCTGGATGAAGCCCAGTCACTGCTATCAACATAATTATACAGATAGTAAATGAACATCCCATCAATGCACTCCACGCCCCAGTGAGCTACAACAGAGGGATCTTACAATGCAAAACATCACTATAATATATATATAGATTAGTTGAAAAAGAATTGGTATTCAATGTGACAAACAGCACTTCTTAATGGTCCAAACTCTTGGATTTAACATTTGTTCTTCGGAGATCAGATGAGATCCCCTGTTGTTTCACCACTAATGGTCCATGTCTGTGAGGAGATGGGGCATAGTCAGGCTAAGAAAACACAACCAGATATTATGATTCAAAATGAATTGTTCTTTCTATTCCAGTCAATCTAGTGTCTCACACATTGGACAAGGTGAAAGTAGGTTAGGGTAACCCATACACATATTAAAGCCTTGGTCCGTCCGTACCTCTGAACATGTCATAGACTTTTAGCCTGTCGGCCCATAGAAGCTGAACCAAGTTCGCCCAGAGTGGGACCTGAGGACAGGCATTCATGTGCGAGAAAGAGGGAGAGAAACACAGGGCGCATTCTCCTGTGCCGCTGCCTCTGTTGTCTAACACGATTTTGCTGCGTTTGTGTAGAGTGAACCCTCCTGATTTGTCTGTGTTCATTTAATCTGCATCTAAAGCAGCCCCATTGGAGAAGGCTATTACAGCCAGCTGACAAGAGCTGAGTTGGAACTGAGATAGTCTAGTGCTAAAATTCTCACTGACCTAAAGACATGGCGTATTCTTTACAAGTACATTTACTTTGCTATGAAGAGAGCAGTAGAATAGCTTCCATTCGGGAGCAATAATAAAAGGATCACTTAACCAACTCTTCTTCCATCCATAATGCAAGCATGAATTTGGCCATTCATGGTGATTATGGACAGTCGTTAGAGACACACGTCAAGCTCAATGCAATATGCAGCACGGTTCAATGTGTTGTATTTTTCTACTCATTCCAGCAGATTAACATCAAACACGCAGTTAGGAATGCCACAATGCATCACTGAACTCCTTATATAACAATGTCTAAGCATAGAGTCGTAGTCAAGTTATTCTTCCCACCTATGAGAGGGCGACTTTCTTTCTTGTTTTTCTGTGAGCGGACTGTGGTGTTTTTTTCACTCTATAACTTCTCTGACTTTTTTCAAACAGAAGCAAGGGTAAAATCAAAGTTTGAAGTGAAGCAGCTGCTCTCCAACTAATAGTGACAACTCAAAACAAAAGTCCATTACACTGCCAATATGACTGCTTTGTGCCATATTGCTGATGTTAAATTGGAGTCCTCTACATTGCTGTTTAAGTCTAATGTGAGGCTGACGCAGGTTGGGCCAGTCGGCATTCTGAGCACGGCACAGGTGTGCAAGCTTATTTGGGGCCAGGCTTAAGCACCACTTTATATTAAAAAAATAACACATGCCAGGAAATGAAACCATATTACCAATTACAAACACACTGCATTTTTTTTTACCTAAACAGAATGATTGTATCAGTAAAATACTGAAGTAGTAGTAGTAGTCTGGGTTTAAACTTCTACTCGCGGTCCCCTGGGCTGTCAGCTTAATGTTGAGATTACAGAAGCTCTAAAATGAACAAAATAAGCAGAAGTGGGTTCATCTATCAAAAGAGAAATGAAGAAAAAAGATTACTTATATGTGTGCCATCATTTGACACATGTTGTGTTCAATGAGAATGTTGGAAATGTTTGAAATCAAAAGAGTCAGGGAGGTGGGAATGCAGAGGAGGAGAACAGGAGGGAGACAGAAATGAAATACATTTAATTAGTTTTAAAGGAAACAGATAAACAGAGAGGAACAGTACTCTACAGATTAGAACTATTCTGTGCTTGCCCAACAGTATGTGCAAAATAAAGCCTGAATTGGTGAGGGGCCCCTTCAAACATTTGTGGTCTGTAACTTAATGATTTGACCCTGATGGCAGGTGCAAAGTAAGCCGGCTTTTACATTATATAGTGTGCGGGCGGACTCCACTGAGAATGTTGTTCCCTCCACTATGAGTGACACGACAACATCAAAACATGTATCCGCGAGGCAGGTCATGACCCCGTCACCTCATCCACATGGTGGAGCAGACAATTGACAAGAGAGAAGAAAACGCTCTTCACTCCAGCAGCTGTCAGAGGCTCCTACCTCCGCCTTCTTCTACCCTGACACGGAACCAGTAGAAAGAGAGAAGAGAAAAAGGACAAAGGAGCTAAAAACGAAACTGCTTACAAAAAGGGAAAAAGGACAGTGGCCGAAAAAGGAAAGGAGTCGTACAAAAATAAAGCAAGGACAGATAGTGACTTTGCAAGAGCAGGAGAGGAATTGATAAAGAAAAAGGTAAAATAGGGCCATGAATTATTCTGTTGTTATCCTGTCTGACAGCAGTCTCTGAAGACTTTTTTTTATTTTGACAAGAAGATATTCTTCCGTTACAGATGACCAGTGGAATAAAATATTAAAGAGTTCATATCTGCATGCATGTAGAGACGACGGTTTGGCCTACATGACACGACAGCATAATCCCCAGTGCCCCAGTGGTCCAGGCGCTGTATTAAATGGAAAAGCCATGGAGACAGATGAAAAGAAATAGTTCTTTCCTCCTCTAATTACGTTTGAAGGTGGTGAAAGACCAGAACATGACACTGACAGTTACTCTCTCTAGGCAAGAGACAAGACTCTTAAACCCAGAGACCAATTTACTGTCTGGCTGACCTGCAGGCTGATGGGTAAATGTAAAAGCAGTATGTTTCGCAGATGTAGAGGCAATCAGATGAAGCAAAAGGACTTGCCAAATGTCATTAAATGAGCAGATGCTTAATTAAATTAACAGATGAACATAAATAAAGGTTACAGAAAACGATGTTGATATAAAGTAAGAAATGTAAAAATTAGATTTTTTAGGTGATACGCTTATTAAAAGTTACTGATAGAGATAAGACCACTCTCTTTTCTGTCAATATGAAGTTTAGTTTAGCATAAAGACTTGAAACAGTCATGTTATCCCTGTTAGGTTGCCAGGTTTCCATGCAGTTAAAAAGTATTATTGCACCCAACACCTGCTTACACTGCAACGTCTACCTAGGAACCTGTCCAGACTAAACCGAGCGTATATCCGTGTTAATTTGTAGACTTCATAGGTGCTAGAAGGTGGATTTAATGGATGGTGGAACAAAGCTGACACTGATCATTTATACACACTGATATTTTAACCTTATAAATTTGTCATGCAGCTTTCTTTACAAATGAGTATTTTTTGTCCAACTGAAGTATTCGCTTTCCTTTTAGCTCTGTTTGTGCTCCACCAACTCCTGAGGGAAATACGTTGCTTTTCAGCTTCTAAATGCTTTACTTTGTTCACCAGGTACTCTGAGACTGTGTCTGTTTACCGTTTGGCACTGGACAGGTGGTGTACAATGTTTGGTTTTTTTATTTGTTTAGCTAGAAATAGCTTCTTGCTGGTAACAAGGTTGATGAAAGCAGTGAGACTGAAAACAAAACATACAGTTACCGGCCAGAATAACAATGTCAAAAGACACTCAAAAGCTCTGTAGAGGCTTTGGGGAATGACTGGGGAGGTTCATAATTCTCTGTGGGTTAGTATTAAAGATAGCTCTAAAAGTAGTGTATTTTTTCAAATGGCAGATGTTTTATCTTAAAATCAATTCCGTATTTGGGGAACATATACCCCAGAAACTAACTAAATCATTGTAGATGTCTTTGTTCAGTGTTTGCTTGAAATGCATGTATTTGCCATTTTAGAAAGGAGCTGCAAAATACATTTAGTCTGTCATTTCCTTTATAAACAAATGAGAGTAATTGCAGGCATGTTAGGAGTATGCCTATTCTCCATATGGTGGGGCATTTAATGGGAGGGGATTGTAAGTAAGACCTGGTAAGTGAAAAAACTAAGTGTTGAGAAGAAGTGGTGGGCCACATTTTCATTGAGTATGCAGAGAAGCGCTCTCTCAACTAGCTTTACATTACTCAGCCATGGCAGAAGTAAGATAGGTTGCAGCTACAGGGCTGCATGAACCGGACGACACAGGGCTCCAGGGATGTCGTGGGATGCAGGGGTGCTGAGGTTACAGCATCCTGCACTTGGGGGTGTCTGGTGTAGAAGAGAGATGAGGCAGTAGAGGACGCCTGTTGTTCTCCCCGAGGTTAATGTAGTACTATCAGTTGCACAACTGTCTTCCTGTGGTTGCATTTATTTCATCAAGTGCTGGAGGAGAATAAAGGAAAGAAGACAGAGAGAATGAGAGAGATAAAGATGGGAGGGGGGAAGGACAAGAGAGAGGCTGAAGAAATAGACACTTGAAAAATTAAAAACCTAGACAATAAGCACTTAAAGAAGAAGTCTCTGCTTTGTTGTTTTTAAGTGCCTTAACAGTGTATAACAGGTTTCATTTCAGAGTCCTATCTTTGAAATTATATTGTTTTTTAAACACAGCATGTTGCAACAAAAACAAAGGCAGCAATTAACACTTATAACATTTATCTGGGGGTGTGTAATTTGCATCGTCTCTGACACAAGTACCTACAGCTACAGAAAGGCAATTAAGTTTATTTACAATTTCTTTAGACATGGCTGAATACATCCACTTAATATAGCTGCCTTGATAATTATCAGAACTCTATTTGTAAATCAATAAAGGAAAAGGTTACATTGTATTCATGATGATATAAATTCCCAGTTATTGTTCTTTGGATTTAAAGGAAATCAGAAAGACATTTGTTTTCGTTGAAGTTTTGTCAAGGATCACAATGAAGTGTGATTGATGTTAGTCGTCACTTGCAGCCCAATTTTTTTCTGCTCAAAATAAACAGTGGGATAAATCCAGTTGCTAAGCCAGTCCCTCAAAGGCCTGACCTTTTGATAAGCCCATCTCTCAAATTTATGGCAGCTTGGAGATGCTTTATTGCCACAACCTAGAAATTGTTCATGTTGACATAAGATCATTTACAAGTGTTTCCCAGAGAACCCCCAAGGCTCAACATTTCTCTATGTGTACTAACAAAAAGAGATTATCCTTGGGGCAAAACAACTTCAGCCTCTGCATCACCTGAGATTGTATTTTTATCAAGAGATGGTGGTAGACGGATTTTCCATGTGAATCCTTGATATTTCAGCACTATACCTTCCCAAACTGTTACAGCTCTGCTCTGCCTTGTTTTATTTTACAGTGGCCATGTCATGCCAGACATTAAGTTTTTCCTCCACTGGCTTAATTCAACTATGCGTGCAAGGCCTCGAAATGATACAGGTCAAAGCATCCTAAGTTAAAGGTGGCTTGTGTCCGTGGAAGAGGCAAAATACTGCAGGGTTCGTGACAGCAAAAGGTAAGTGTGATAAA
The DNA here is from genome assembly GCF_036324505.1 of Eleginops maclovinus. Taxonomy (NCBI): domain Eukaryota; kingdom Metazoa; phylum Chordata; class Actinopteri; order Perciformes; family Eleginopidae; genus Eleginops; species Eleginops maclovinus. The sequence goes on along the minus strand of NC_086351.1, from coordinate 14,243,623 downwards.
GAGGAGCAGGACGGTAGAGTCATTCGTGTGCACTGTGATTCTGGTTATCTGTCTCAAGCTTCTTGTATGCCTGAGCGTTCGGAGCTGGAACCATAGGAAGCTCCCTCTCTTGAACCATAACTTTCACTGAACTGGGAGCACATTTTTGAGATAAGGGCTCCAGTCAGGCAGATCGTGGCAGTGGAACCAGTGAGGAAACATGGTGGAAAGAGCCATCTGGCCAGCTCCTCTCCGCCCTCGCTCTGATGAACACAGAGCTGGAGCTACCTGTCTTGTATGCTGTACTATTCAGCAGAAGTTGAGTAATACCATGTCGGTAAGACAACATACTGCATGTGTTCACATTTCACATTGTGCATTTATTAGGAAAATGCCAGACAGGGGAGACGAATTTCTCATCAGAGAAAAGCGGTCTCTTTACAAATCTGAATTGTTTCCAAGAAAGCGTATAACACATTGATCCAGATCTTTCTTCCTTTTTAAAAAGCTTCTAACACCGTTTTCATGCCATGTTAAAGGATATGCATGCATCTCTGCTTCCTTCTTATCGACTGAGGCTTGGGCAAGGTCAGCTGCAAAAGCTTTTGTGACAATTATCTCCAAGAGAATATTGGATTTTATCGGCATCTTTCAGTAAAGTATTTAGCATGAAATAAGAAACGCTTAATATTCAGTCAGATACACCACTGTGGTTTGAGACAGAACATTTAGCCGACACTAAAACTCTTCAGGAGATATTCAGCTTGTCTCTGTAGATATTTGGATTTAACTGAACACCACTTTCAGAGCAGTGATTTCCAAACTGAGGTACTTTTATCCAAGATACAAAAATGTATAAACATATTGATCAAAATACAAATATCTATCCAAATACCACTAATTTGAGTAAGTTCCAACACATTAAAAGCATGCTTTTTTTGTGGCAAGTGGATGAAATCTTTTGAGAACGATAGTAAGCTAGCAGAGAGTTAGCTAAAAGAGTTATTTTGTTGTTTAATTCTCTATGGTAAAGTATATATAAAAAATAACTATCTATAGACAATTATCTGAAATAATTGTCTATTATTCATGGATAAAAATGGAAATAGTTAGCTTTAAGTAATTTCTTCAAACAGTAAAAGGAAAGGATACATCGTAAAATAAATAAAAATAAAAAGATTGTCTAAAAAAGTTAAAAGGCTTAACTTTTGCTCAATTTGAATGGTGACATTTGTTTACGTCTGCTACAAGTAACACATTATGTAAAATGATCATATATAAGTGAAGGAATGGTTTAAATACTTAACTAAAAGTAGGTTAATTAATGAATGCAGAAGTAGTTGTTTGTCAAACAGTTGAAATGATTAGTTAACATTTATAAATAAACAGCTGAAAAACTTAGAATGGAATTGATAAATGGTCGGGCAAATAAAGGTGGGAAACTAAGTATTCAAGTGCAGTTATCACAATAACTGGCCCTCCTCCTTTGTATCAGCTGAAGCGTTGTGCTGTCGGATCTCGCTGCAGTTTCACAGAAACACCATGAGAGTGTATCTACTGCGACGCTCACCAGAGAGACCAGGAGAGACATCCATCAGGCCTGTCAGTGGAGGAATATTAGGCAGGAAGCCCAGAGAGAAAAGACAAAACCCAGTTGGATCTCAGCCTCATGATAAGTTACCTTACACATGGCAGTCATTACACCGTCAGAATTAAATGATAAGATTCCAATTACCTTCTAATTTAAACCACCGGTCAAATTTAAGAAGAGGATGATGGAGCCTGCCGCTAAGGATTTCAGGTTGTATTACTTTTCTGTAGGTGAAAAAGGAAATTGAGGAAATCTTTTAGATTAAAATAGGATAGTGTAAATGACCTGCCTCCATGAAAAAAGTTCCTTATCTATGTCATGTTAAATAAATAATGCATTTTTTTCCTGCTAACTGTCGTGAGAAATGAAAAATCTTATCTCAGGAACTTTCGCATTAACAATATCTGAGCTTGTTTTTAAGGATTATCAATCTCCAAACATTTTAATGGCAAATCCACAGGGCCTGCATTGTCCTCAACCCAACAGTAGGGGTTCTTGTCCTCTAATTAATCCGGCTTGTCCCCCTGCTAAACACTGGATCGGTTTGCAGGACTGCTGCATTATTCAACATAGCCGTGGGTGAGAGGAAGTCTGTGGTCTGGAGTCACCTTACTCTGGGCTGAGCGGCAAAGCGAGACAGATGGAGAAGGATGAGAGGGAGAAATGAAAGTAATGGAAGAGGAGTTGAGGATGGGGGAAGTGAGAGAAGGAGGGTGATGAAAGGGGGAAATGGGAAAGAAATAAAGTGGGAGCTTAAAAAGAAGAGAGATCAAATAGTCGATGTGGTTCAAAGCGAAGGCTAGATGCTAAAAGACCACATCCGTATGAGAAACCGCAGGAGGGTCAGAGGTGCGTGGACAGGAAGTCCATGTCCAGCTTTCAATTCTGTACTTCTGCTGACAAACCATCAAAATACCACACAAACTTTATTTTTGTTGCTGTGTGTGCTTTTATGACAGAACACCCAATGATGAGTTGACAACAATATGTCTCTTTTCTCCCCCTTTTTTTTTATTGTTGATCGCTGTTATGTTTCAGAACCTACCCTTTGTACCGACCTCAAAATACATCCATCTCCTCCGTCTCTCTCTTTAAATACACAAACTGCCCCCACAAATACAAGGTTCATGTCATGTACCATCGCTTCATACACAAACACACATGTGAAATCAGCGCCACTCTCGGGGGGCCGCCGTCGTTTAGAGAGCTGTCATAATAGAAAGCTTTGGAATGGCAAAAGTACATTGCGCTCACACAGTCTGAAAACAAAGCTGTTGAAATAAACAATGTGGATCTGGATATATTGAAAAGAACTAAATGAAATACAAAGCAGACAATAGATCCATACATGCTTTGACAGACCTGTTTTACTCAGAGCTCAGAATGAACCATCAGGGAGACTCATTTCACACTCAGCTGTTAAAAGTTCTGGCAATAAACTCACAAAATGGTCATTTACAGCACATTCACCTTGGTGGTTATGTAGTGGTTACTTACTGTACGTCTTTACTCTTGGCAAACATATAGTATATTATTCACATAGTATTCACATAACATAATATACATCTGTATGTACACATTCCTTCTACCCTCGAGAAAAAGTGTCCAGGCACTTCCTGCAGTGATCCTGGGTCAGATCGCTGATCACAATGTAGCTACCTCACTCTTCATCCTCATCAGAAAACAAGCTGCTCTATCAGTGAACCTGTGGGATCCCCGGTGATGTTGGTACATGGTTAGATTCCTCACATACCCTGGCGCTCCCACCTGAACCAGACTGTGAGCTGCGGACTAGCAACAGAGTTCGCATAGCTGCCATTTCTCAGTTTCTGTGGGCTTCAAGGTGTCTCTCCTTGTTTATACGGGCAGGTCCTGGAGTGATACCTTTACTGCCTTTCTTGAAATTCTGCACTATGTCAGGATATATGGTGGTGGTGCACAACATATTTTGAAGGGCGATAACAAAAGAAATAGATACGTTCTTGAACATATTGTAATGTTAAAAAATACAAAGGAAAATGCTTGCTGGTTCATTTTACCAGCTGACTTTGATCCTGTGTATCATACTGCCTGACGTTCTTCAATTAATCCAGGCATTTACAACTCCAAACTCTCCATGCCTTGACTGGTAGGTGAAAAAAGTGGATTTCATTTGGTAAGACCAGTGGGATCCTAACAGCAGAGTCCGTGGGCAGTATTTCTTATTGTTGCTCTTGTATACCAATATTATTGTAGGATACTTTAAATGGCAACTATTGGGAGAACACCAGCGGTCATGCAGTAGCAGTTTTTCCCTCTGCACAATGTTAATGCCCCTTTTTAACTATATATATATATTTTATTTATTTATTTTTACGCCACCAGGAACAACAACTGAAATCATGTCAAGATTGTCCAAATGAACCCCCTACCTGAAAGGGTGGTGATACAATTCAAACTGGTTAAGCTCGCTGTGTACAGTACAACGAAATGCCTCAGACAACAAGAGTAAAAGGAGCCACAGACTCAAACCTGAAACGCAGCACTGGTTGAGACACTTCACCACAGCATTAATGGAACATCATTTTTCACCACGATGGCATGTCAGTACATTTCCAGCAATCCCTGTCCTTTTTTCTTTCTCGCTGGGTATAAAATACAAACAATCACTTTGGAGCGAGAACAATAGCTGATGCAGTACATAGTCTATGTTGGTAGGCATACATCAAGATGAAGCAGAAGAGCAAAGTAAAGAGAGGATTCAAGTCAGTCGATGGGATTGGCACTGCGACTGTAATGAGACAGGACTCTTCAGTGGTGGCACCGGGCCCAGTGCTGTGGTCCCTGGAAACATCCACCAATAGCACACATGGTAATCCAGCACAAACATTATGGCAAAATACAACACATTGCACTACTGTACAGCTTCTGCATCAACACTGTCGAGGGCTGGGCTATCCTTATGCTGTAGGTCCTTGTTAAAATATCTTGTTGCTGTTTGTTCACCAGTAGGAAAACCTTTTAGGTGTACTCAGTGATTTGAATAATCTGTCCTATCATCAGAGAATAAGGCAGTTTATGGTATGGTAGATAAGTCATGCCACAACCGCAGAGCACTGCTGTTGTACGTAGCTCTTGAGAGAGAATAAAATGCCTCCACGTTTAGATAATTCTGCTGTGATTCTGCACTTTCATCCAGCCCCCTCGCTTTTTAAACAACACAATTAAACAAAGCCAGGGTGGCCCTTCTTCAAATTAGACAGGTCCATTTTGTAGCTCAGAATATTGTTTGGCTGCTACAGAGACCCTCCGCACAAAAGAGCTTTAGTCCAGAGGCAAAGAGGACCAAGAAAAGCACAAAAAATATCAAAAGAGATAAACATCACCGACAAGGAGGAAATCACAGCTGTACATTAAAGGTTAAAAGTTAGAACCTTGATCTTGTTTTTTTTTCTTCTCTCTTTTCTTTGCAGTCCTTTCAAACCATGGGTCCAAACATTAAAGTAGAGGGGTCTCCGGGGGGCTTTACGTTGAATCTCCAGCAGACGGGATATCTATGCTGTGGTGAACATTTGGTTGCTATCTACCTTCAAAGCAGTCCAAGTACTCCAGGACAAGGTCATAGCAGAATCGATATTGGTCCTGAGGAAAAATACAATATTCTTCAATTGAAATGGATAAAAAGAAACATAATAATAGGCAAATTGCTGCCACTTGAAAACACACAGATTTATTTATTTACACACGCTCTCACCAGGGACTCTATCATGTTGGGTTTGCAGTTGCGTAGAGTTTTGACCGCATAGAAGATGTCCACCATGTTCTGGTACTGGATCATCTCAAGGAGAATGTTGCAGGCACAGAGGGTCCCACTGCGACCACCGCCGTTACTGCAGATGAGAATTTCTTTTACAAAACATGTAAAATATCCAACAGATCGTTTGAAAAAAAAAAATCTTATTTACAATTCTTTTTTTGTATTCGATTGAACAGTGTTGACAGGTCCGTCTGCCACTGATGATGAATGGAAAATGTGTGTGAAATATATTGATAAACATTCAATGGATTGATATAATAAATGTAGACATTTCCTCTAGCCATCCTTGAGATGTTTCCTTCAGGGTGAGTTATAACGGTTTTCAACAAGAGCATTTGGGCTTTGCCATTGCAAGCGTGCTAGGTAATGCTGCACTTCAGCCTCTTTTGCCCCAAATGAGTATGACAAAAATAAACAAAATGATCCTCACAAAAACGTTATTCATAATTCACCTGCCAAAACATTTTTTCCCCGTTTTTACAATTGGAAAAAACATTTTAAGAATCTTATAAAGATAATCCCTCCACCTGTCCCTAAGTCATGAACTCAAGAGAGAAAAATATCAAGTTAAGACTTAGAAAATGGATCACAATAATTATTCCTACTTGTGCTCAGGGCCACGACACATGGCTAAGAATTATTTTATAATTGTTATTTAATCTTTGGGAGAAGACTTTGCGCAGTGGTTCGAATCTCCCGTCATCAATACAACATCTTGGCGAAAAATTAATGCAAGACAGAAATAAATGTTGGGAAATTGCAGAAGCTTGTGGAAACGATGCCACAGCGAATGCGTGCCGTAATCAAAGCTAAAGGCGGTCCAACGAATATTAGAGTGTGACCTTTTTTTTGGCCGGGCAGTGAATATTTCCGTCTCCAGCCCGAGCTTCCAAAGACAATAAACCGGTCCAAGCAGGAAAGATAAGTGTAATTGGATAACCCCATTACAAAAATGTCCCAGTTTGGGATAAATAAAGTACTTCTGATTCTTAATCTGATTCTGATTGTGTTCATGCTACCTCATGAAAAACACTTGATACTGTTCATACAGCATGCAGATGCAATATCTTGATACAAAATAATGACACAAGAAAAGGAAGGGAAACTCCAGAAATAACAGCAAGGTGTACCATTCTTGGAAATATTGTGTTCATAAAAGAAAGTCAATATCAATAAAATAGTGGAGGACAATCCACTTCCTCTCTCCTGAGACATCTGCAGGGAAGGTGGGCATGGAAACCTCCGCAGCGTATACAGGCAATATTAAGGTAATCAATCGTCGTCAGTGCTTTGGCAGTGCTGGATTTACTGTAGTGAGAACCATCGCATTCTGTATTAAGCCATAATTGATTTGATCTCCATAATCTCTTTCCTGGTTGTCGTGGGTAACACTGTGTGACAGCGCTGAGTGATGTGCTTTCGGATGGGGGCGGTGGAGATAAACGTGTGATGGGTTGGCAATGAGCTGGACGGCCCATTCATATTCATCAACGGGTGTGCACCCCTGAGGCTTAGGACAACAGAGGGGCATACAACACCACACACTGCACTACACCACAATTAGATTCTCTACCTTATGAAAATACTAGCATGGAAAAATACTTTTCACAAGCACTGCATCTCATTGCCCAAAAAACACCACAGAGTCACAACACGACACACTCTGTCTCATCCAACAGTCATGATTCACCATATTTTAACATTTATGTGATTCTCCCCTCTGAGAATACGATTTTGATTTAAATACACTTTTAAATGTCACCTTCCAACAGCAGTAATATACACTCAGACCTTTTCAGAGAGGAACGTACTTTAGCTTTCTCTCTTTCTCTTTTAATTAACAGTACATGATGTGTGTCGCTAACAGATTACTCACAGGCAGTGGACAACAGTGCGACCTTCTCCACACTCCCTCTGCCACTTGTGCACTTGAGCCAGGAGGTTGAGGAAAGCCTTCTTGGAGTCGGGAACATCTCGATACGCCGACCAGCGCAGGAACTGGAACTGACACACCACTAGCTGACCCTCTTGGAGCTTCAGATGCAACAGAAAAAATAAAACACATGAGTAAACTAGTCCTTTGAGTGTGAGTATGCTTGCTACTGTTTGGGTCTGTGTTGAAATGCATTTTCTGGTTGTTTCAGTATTTCTGTGTGCGCCAGTTAACACCCGTGTTAGAGTGCTCCCCAGGCTGGGTGCCGGCACTCAGCTGTGCTCACTCAGCAGACTGACTTTGAGATATATAGGTCTGCAGAGGTAAGCCATGCCAGGGATGTGTGTGTGAGAGGTCCCTGTGTGTTCATAACTTTGTCCCGTGGAATCTCACCTAATACTTAAGGACCAGTGGAGAACTGTAAGTCATGCAAATTGGGCTGGCAAAGACACCAATGATGCACGTAGGAATTGCCTCAATGGAAGCGGGATTTACACAATGTACTCTTTTCTTTTCTTTTATACAACTCACATCTCACACATACATACGCTTACCATGCACTTTCTTTGACTTTTACTCCCTACCAGAATATATCATTGTCACACCCTAATGCAGAGAGAGGAAGAGGTTTATTTTATTTCTGTGTGACTTGATTTCTCCCGTGCTGGGTTAAGTTGCCCTCTGCTTGAATGTGGTATGTACTGAGTACAAAAAAGGTGCCCTGGGTGGAGAGGAGAATGACAAGGGCGGTCGACAGAGGAGGTGAGGATGCCAATCAAGAAAGGAAGTTCTGTGCGAAGCATGTCACGCTGCTTCTAATAGCAGCCAAGAAACGCCCTGCATACAGATTTCTTCAATAATTGGGTTGACAGTGATCCTGAGTGGAATGCATGCATGTACTTATGCAAATGTGCAGGCTTTAACCATACCTGCATACAGTCACATAGAATCAACTCAAAGAAATTGAGAAAAGACCTCCCTGACATCCCCTGTGCTCCCTCTACCATGACAGAGCTGCCAGTGCCTTTATTTAGCCTGTTTCACAAGGTCTTGCTAATTCTCTAAATGCCACATACTTTGGTAAAATCTGTGACATGGTTTAGAAGAAACTTAAAAGAGTCTGCTTTGCAGCTTGAGAAGAGTGTCCTGCCACGGAAAATATGCATTGCTTTATGATTATAAAAGCCTCCTTTTTGGTATGCCAACATGCACCTAAGACGCTTATCTAGGGAATGACAAGAAGAAATTGAAAAAAGGGAAAGAATGACCTTTATTGCCTTTCTTTTAATGGGCTTTTCTTGCATGTTTTCCTTAGAAATTCTTATAATATGCATCACTCTTATGGGAACATCTTGGTGCGTCTGGTTCAATTTTCTGGACTGACGAATATCAGAACAATATCCTTTGTAGTTTGTATGATACAATCTATGAATCATTTTTATCTTTTATTTTTAACATTGTGCTCAGTGCACATCTCCAGGTTATATTTTTTAGTGTGAATTTATTTGACATTTTATTTATTTGACAACCTCCTCTTTCCCTCGAGGCACACACTAGAGAAGCACCATTGTTTATGCATAAGAAATATGGATAAATAATGATGCATAGGCACACACTGTGTGGAAATCCAGCATCAAGTGAAACACTCATCCTTTGAGTTTGCTTACAAGTAGTTATATAGAAATTCAAATCATAATCTACACAGTATTTTCAGCCGAGATTCTTCTTTGACTTTAAAGACTTGTGTCACGTGGTGTTAAGTGTGTAGCTCTAAATATACTGGTGGTAAAATATGACTTACTTGAGAAGGCCACAGCTAATGCATTTCTAATAAGGTTCAAGTTCATTTTGTGAAATACCACTTAGTGGCACAACATGTCCTGCGCAGGCTTTCCTGAATGACTCACCCGTGTGACATTCTTAACCCGAAACAGACGAGTGATGACATCTTCATCAGCAGACATGGACAGAAACTCCACCTCCATGGGCCCGTACTGCTGTAAACCAGGCTCTGGCCAGTATTGAACACATGGCTACAGACAGAGGGGGAGGTAAATGAAAGAGAGAGGGAGAGAGATTTTTTTTATCAGTGATTACATGTTAAGTGTTAGTACTCGTTTATTCTTCGGTAGTTGTGGCCCAGAAAAAAAATCCTCTGCTCTCAAAACTTTGAATCATCAAACAGCAAAGGGATTTAAGAAGCTGAAATGATGATATTAGGGAAAGTATAAAATCTAAGGATAACCCACACAAAAGGAAATTACATAGAAGATGAAACAGTAGCCTACTGGTGTTAATGAGGGGTGAGAAGCAGCAAGAGGACGGAGAAATGTAATGTTCTTTGAATTCTTGTAAATAGAGGGACCCAGATTACGCAGGTGCCATGAGTGAACTCTTTAACAGTTTATAGAGATGTATACGTAAGAACATGATAAGATGGTGAGAATAATATTCAAGCAAGACCAACAATGCATCGCATTGCAGAAAATATGGAAAACATTACAAGCGGATTGAAAGAATAATACAATTGTAAAGGTGTAAGCTTCTATTTGTTCATTGTTATATTGCTAGAGTAGGGTGCTATAAAATAGCCTGAATTTAAAAAAGGCAAAACAGTAACTCTAAATGAATACATTTAAAGAGCAAATTGTACTCAAAGATTTAATATAATGTATTACCATTGTTTCACAGTTAGAAAGCCTGTCGCAGCAGTCATGTTGAGCGTTAACTCATTTAAAAATATCTTTTGGTAAAAAACTCTCAGTGTGAGTGCCAAATGAAATTACAAAGCAATGAATTACCATTAACTGTCAACCTTTAAGCACATTTTCTTTACCCAGTGAACATTGAGAGGAATAAGAGTCAGAAAGCATATATCCAGTTTTTGGGATAAAAGTGAAATAGTGGGTAACTGCAGCGGAGGTTTAGTGGGTCTTTTTGTCAAAACCGTTTTTCCAATTGAAGACTTTTATTCAATCAAGTTATGTTTATGTCAAACACATCACTTTAAAATTGTCAATACACAAACAAATATATTCCCTTTGGTGATTTAATTAATCAAGTTAATTCTGTTTGTACCATAATCTAAGGTAGACCTTGGACCAAAAAGTATTCATAATTAATAGTAAGCAGCGGCTTTCTGAGGCTGTGATACAATATAATACATATTTCACGAGCTTAATATTCAAAGTCCTGCTAGGCAAGGCTTGTACATTTTGCCTTTACTCCTAAAGACTCAAATCTAGATTTTTTCACAAGCCACTTTGTTCAATGTCCTGGGCTATTTACTTGTGGACATATTAATTATAGAGGTTTTAATACAAGGTATAATGACATTTAGGTGAAAGTATTGGTTTGTTTGCTCAACAGCTTGCTGACAAAGTTCTGATATGAACCTAAGCCTATACTTAGGATTTAATGCTGACTTTTAAAGCATTCTTCTGATAAGCACCTGATTATCTAATAGAGCCTTATTTATCAGCTTCAAGCGTTGCCCTTAGAGATCCAGCCAACTTTAATTACAATAGGAGTTTAGTGCAACAAAGGCTTTACGGACTTTAAAATCTCATCTTTTGGTTATTTGATCTTAGCACTTGGTGTTGTTTTTAATTGAAAATTGAACTTGATTCATGTTCTGTTTTGTGCTTTTACTCATTATGATAGCTTTTATTACAAGTCCTAAAGAAAGATCAAGGGAAACCAGATGAAGATATATGCTCATAAGAAAAAGTGGGACGCCAATGAAAAAAAAAACCCTGAGATGTGGCTGGAGGGTAATGCAAGCCTATTCTTCAGATATGTATGTTGAGGAGGGGAAGGAAAAACTGGGGCGGGTGTTATCTATTCATGCCTTGAGATCAATGTGGTCAGGGATCAAAGCCCAACAAAATGGAATGAAGGAACTAATCCCAAGCACAGTAAAATACAGACACAGTAAAGGCTGCATATGCTGGGGAATGTCTCAATTAAAGTTCAGATAACTAAAGATTGAAGCCAAAAACATGTGTGCCGAAGAGCAGCTCTTGTGTGAGTGAACTCAAACTTTTTTTCTATGTCTATTTTCCTCTATAGCGTCAACAAATCAATGGCAATAAAGCAGTATGTAACACTTTGACCTTACCCAGGCAGAGTTTGACTGGTTGAGTTGGTTGAGCATGACCACTGCCGTGCAGCCGTAGTCGAAGACCAGCCTCCAAAAGTCGGCTGTAGTCCCTGGCAGAGGGTGAGGGGTCACAATGAACGCAGCCTGCCGATGGAAGCTGTCAGCGAGAGCAGCGTTGATGTAATTGTTGCTCTCCCCTTCGGTCGTAACCAAGAAGGCCAGGGCACGATCAGGCGGCAGAACATCCATGCTGCGATTCTTCTCTCGGTTTCTGGGCAACAGAGCGATGCTGCACTCTTCCACATCCAGATGGGGAGTCACAGAGTTGAGCGTCTGCAAATGGAAACGTTTCAGAGGTGAGATGACAGCGACAGGAGGATGAAATAAAATTGAAGAGAGACTTAAAAGGATGGAGAAACTGCAGAGGATTTAAAGATGTCAGAGAGGAGGAGGAGGAGGAGGAGGAGGAGGAGGAAGAAAATAAATTAATCAGACAGAAGGTGGGAGGACTGGGATCAGAGAATGAAGAATCCAATAATGTTAATTGAAAGAATCGTAATATTCTGAACATCCCGTTGACAAACTGATTTAAAATAATAAAAGATAAATTAGGCCGACTGCGTTCTAAAAGGAAATGTAATGAATAAAAAAAAAAAGAGTAAAGACTCAAAGGGAAATATTGCATACCAATTTTCTTTTATGAACTCTCTGTTCATCTAGCTGTAATTACATTAGACAACGCGGAAAAAAATATTTGGATCATTAACACACAGCATCAATAATAGATCTGTGACTTGCTGATGTCAGTACTACCGGTAGTCTGTTTGCAGTAGGCAGGATGACAGAGTAAAAGACAAACACTGAGCTCATTGGGCGGTGGAGAGGCTTTCAACAACAATAACAGAAGGATAGGTTTACAAGATCAAAGTGTGGGCATGTTACAGTTCCCTTTGTAAAGAACCAACAGTTTGTAATCAGAGCGATGCTCCACCTTCAGTACAATTCCCTAACTCTTAGTAATACATCTGTCGTTATTCCTTTGTGGAGAATAAGGATAAATCTATATCAAATTAAAGAATGGAGCCTTTTCCAGTATTTCTTTGAAATGCTAAACCTGGAATCAATGCGGCTGCGGTTTGAGCTGTGCAGCGACATGGAGGGGCATTTGGGGGATGGAGCGGGGGTAGCAGGTACATCATGTGGGAACACAGCTGGATCTTTTCTCTCCTAATCAACATCTAATAAAAATGTTCTAAGACCACATACCTACAAACCACACAGAGGATTTCACAGAGTCAAAGTAAAAGGAAACCAACATCATCCCCTGCACAAATCCACACACACACATTTATGAATGTATATGAGAAACACACACACACACACACACACACACACACACACACACACACACACACACACACACACACACACACACACACACACACACACACACACACACACACACACACACACACACACACACACACACACACACACACACACACACACACACACACACACACACACACACACACACACACACAATAGCCCCTTCTTTTCTGCACTCGTTGATTTTAAAATGTCTGCTGTAAGTGCATTTCCACAGCATAGAGGATGTACTCATCGTCTTTAGTTTATGTAACTGTCTGAATACCAAGAATATTGATTTAAAAGCAAATGTACCGTACACAGCAGAATAAATGCAAAAGCACCTGTAATCAGAGTTAATTGACTGTAAAAGTGTAAAATGTATCATAAATGATGTAACTTTATTATGCAAACCATCAGCTTAACAACATTACGGGAATATTACTTTGACAGTATCATTGTTACTAGTACTAACAATAGTAGAGCATGTACATGCAACAATTCCATGTTTCCACTTTTGGGAATAATGTAGTAGTATTACTACTTCAGTGTTATGAGAATTATATTGTTGTTACTAAAAGTACAAGAACATTGAAATAAGGTCGATGCTTTGTGATGGCTTTGTTATTCAGAATACCTGGTTGCACGTTTTATGTTTTTAACTGCATTTTAAAGACCTTTACAAACATTAACATATCACCAGATTTCACTTTACTTAGTTACAATTTAACTTTAGTTTCACAACTCAAAAAAATATAAACAAAAGAAAAAAGAAAGGGGAAAAAATCAAAACAAACAACATCATAAAGACAACCTTAAAAGAGGGAGTGGGAGAACTTGAAATGGTTTCATATTCTAACAAAACAAATGTATGCCTAGGAAGTTGATTGAGACCATGTCGAGCTAATGACTTACCTGAAACTCCTCCCGTAGCTGAGAGGAATTACTCTGGGAATCGACTCGCAGCATCTCTTTGTAAGTAACCGCAAACTCATTTACCAAGATCGCCGTCTCCCCGCACAGACAGGCTTCCAAAATAGCATCATGGATGAAGATATACTGCTCCTGAAAGGACAACCGGTAACATAATTTAGTGCTGTGATTGTGCATGTCTGGGTATGCGTATATACTTTAGGTGCTGTCTGATAACACATACAGTAAGAGAGTGTTGTGTGTTTCTGACAGGTAATCAAATTACAATAGAAGTGAGTTGAGAAGGAAACAGATGTAAGAAAATAATCAAACAATAAAACCACTGGCAGAGATTTTTCATAACCTGGTATTGAATTAACCATGTTCTGTTATAATATAAATACATACATTTATCAAAGTAAACAACACATGCGATGTGCATTTAATTAGAGTACCCCTGAAAATAACTACAAATGTAATAAACAGCTAAGTCAATGTCAAATCTACATAATAAGTGGTGAATATGCAAATGATCAGCATATCTAGAGAACAGCACGTGCCTACGCAGCACACTGAGAGACAATGTGAGTATTTTCTCTACAACTATTGCAATGACCTTTACATTAATCCCAGAGGGGGAGTATGATAATGCACCCCACTCACTCTTTGAATTTTAAGACAGCAAAAGGGAAACTGATGTGTAAAAACTTGACTCTCCGGAATTGTTCCATTGGAGAAAACGCTACAATACTATGACTAGTGAAGCAAATTTATGCAAAAAAACTTTAGAACATCATTCCAATATATTACTTGAGTTTAAATGTGAATTGGTTTCTTTTTGCTGTGCTCTTGACCTGACCTCTGTCTGGATCATGTTGATGCGTCGGGAGCAGAGGGTTTTGACACAGTTGTAGATATCCACCACGCCTTCACACTCAGCCATGTCCAACATGACATCCAGCACAATGTAGCAGCCGGTGCGGCCCGCCCCCACACTGCACACAGGGGACATCGTTCATGAGTGAGTAATATTGTTGTTTAAATGTTTGTAAAAAGATACAGTACAATAGGCCTCCTCAGGAGCACAATGTGATTTTAAGGAAAACGGGAAAGTTTAGCAAGACAGCTACGACATTTGCCAACTAAAACTAGTTAAATGGGGCAAAACCGTGCTAGGTAGAAAGGGATTTAGGGTTGATTCCATTCCTCTCCTTAGTAAAATTACCTGAACGCATACCCCATCCTCCGTGTTAAAAAATGTCCAACAATTTACCAAACTTCATGTTTTGACTTTTCCTTCTTTCACTGAGGTAATGGAAGATTTGTAAGGCCACTTAGATGAGAACATTCTGTGAAAATACGCCTAAATCTGAATCTCTCTACCCAATGTCTTAGTGTTCAAAATTGTTTTATTCTGGGTTACATTTGATTTCTGGAAATAAGGTATATTAACGTAAAAGAGAAGCTTCATTGACTCCTTATTTTAGTCTCTGTTTCAATACTTGTTTCAAAGGACAAGCTACCTAGCTAGCAAGGCTACCAAAGATTAGCCTGCCAAAGTTGCTGGCTGCCTCCATCGATCACGTTACCCTCATTCTGAACATCATAGCGGTCTCTGAGCCTCTCAAAGTAGAATATTTCTACTGAGACGAATAGTCATATTCTGAAACATGAATTGTGATTACATATATATATAGAACGTTTAGTTAAGTTTCATGACACTACAGGATACAGCTGCTGCTAAGCGTCACGTTACCTGCAGTGGACCACCACAGGGCCGGCGTCAGGAGGCGTAGACGCTTTCACTCTCCGTATAAAGGCCAACAGTCCGGTGGCGTGATATGGAACCCCGTGCTCAGGCCAGGATGTGAAGTGGAACTGACGCACCTCATGCTTGGTTGAGTATCCTCTCTGTAAACAGCAACACAGTGCACATTAGCATTACATGTAAAACACCACATTTACATGGCTTGCACATTAACCGTAGTAGCCTGCAGGCCCTAATTTTATCCAAGACGTGCTCCCATCAATTTAGAGACATTCCGCCTCTGAGATGGATATGTTAGAAAATTTGTTTCATTGTGAGGACAACTAGGACATTATTTACATGGGGTGTTAGGTCTTCCAGGACAGTTAGGCCTCTGGGCATAACATGCTAGTAGCGGCTGCTGTGTGACAGACACGCAGAAGGAATAACTGAAGCTCTCCTCTCTACTGGGAGGCTGCTGCAGTCACACAGCAATTTCTTCTGCTGTACAGAGATGACAAAGTAAAGCGGCACTAAGCAAAGATTTGTCGAAGACAGAATTCCAAAAAAAGAAAGGAATAGAGCGATGAAAAACAAGCTGTCACCAGCTCCCCAATTCGTGCTGATTTGAATAAGCAGCAGTGCCTGCCAATGGAGAGCAAATGTGACAGTGTGATGATAATTCTATGTTTGTGCCACTGTCAATCCAGCGTAGCTCTGAGCCCCTCCAATGAGAGATCCCCCAGGAGATTGACAGGATGGAGTCCATCAGGAGCAAAGATGGCTGGGGCATCCACATAGCTACTGGTGTTAATTCCTCCCAATTTAACACATGGCCCTCAAATCCATCTGCAGTAAATCCTGTCAAGTACCTAATCCCCTCTATTAATGTTCTACTCCTAGGCCTACTTCTAAGAATACAACAAGTACTAATACATGGAAAGGAGGGTAGGCAAGACGTTACATAAACTTACCCTCTCCAAGGCAAAGGTGCGAACTGTGTATTCAGCCAGTGTCTCTGATTTAAGCAGAGTGATTTTGATGTCACCATACATCTCGCTGTCTTCAGGCCAATATTTACAGCATTTCACCTGTTTTAAAATAGGGAAACCACAGAGTTAAAACCTCATGTTAAAACTCCTGGAAAATGCACCTGCTAAAAATAAAAACATGAAAAGGTGATAAGATAAGCAGTTTGATCAGGTGTTTTAAAGGTTGGATATCACTCGACTGGTTCAAAACAATAAAGCTTTAGAAAAGTTTTAGACTCCGTAGTTTTTGATCATAAAAAATATCGTCATAGCAAATGCATGTGCACATCTGTCCATATTTACAACAGCAGTGTTTAAGTGAACTGACTTTCTGAAACTGCCAAGATACAATTTCCCGCCTAAGGTGGATTTAAGGATGAACTTAACTAAAAAATTCAATACAGTTGGCAGTAAAACATCCATCTTTAAGCAAAATCCGCATTTTCTCCTCCATTCTTTGGGAGATAATATGATCTAGAGTTTCCTCAATTTAACCTTTTGAGTCCTAAAGTGCCTCGATTTTCCTAAAACGTCTCCCTCTTAAGGATCAATACCTTTGGATCTTCCCTTCTCTTTGAGAAACACACCTCAAATATGTCTATATGTCTAAAAAGGAAGATACCATATGAATTTCTTCAATGATACTTGATTCCAATCGACTCTCTGCTACTGAAGGATGCTTTGGGTTGTTGTAAGGACAGAACATCAGTAGTGAGAACAATGTCAACTTACTTAAACAGCGTTGTCGTCAATATCACCACTACTACAAGGTGACGTTTGAACAAATGTCTCAAGGTGTTATCTTTGCTTATGAAAGTGCATAAAGCATGAGATTACAGGTTTAAGATTGACTTTATTAAAGACGACTTTACTTAGTCTATTTTTTATTCAGGTGTCCTTACCATCATATTTGAGATTTAAGAATTGAAAAAAGCATCAAGCATTTGATCGACCAAACATGGTGTTTTATAATTTCACGGCTCAGAGATAATCTATCACCTGAGTCATCCTAATTCTTACGCAATTGATAATGATAAGCAAATATTTAGCACTTCAATTGTTCACTTGTTTGTGTGAAATGTATTTAGTGACACCTCAAATGCTGTGGAGGAACAAAAACAGTCTGCTCCTCTGCAGGTATTTCATGTCAGAAAAACACAATAATCACATAATGGTGAAAAGCATGATGGACAAGAGGGCAGCACTTTTTTTTACCAACACCATGGGCAAAGGAGGTATGTTTATTTATTTAAAGGAGGTGTTATTTGGATTTAACCACACAGACCAGTCGCCATTAGTCGACTGTTCCCAGATTTGTTGGTATGGAGAAAAAAATCTGATGTGTTTTCTACGGCTGGAAAAACAGTGCAATTTTACCCATTCTCTCAGTAATACATTTGTCTTTCCGGGGCTGAACAGGATAGGGTACTTAGAGCAGAATTACATACAACAGTATTTATGTAAGGCTAGAAAAAACAGCCCTACAGTAAAGCCGTGAAACCTGCGTAGTCATGCAGTGTATACATGGACAGCAGATATGTGGCTGAGACATTTTAGGCTCATAAATATTTCATAGCATATTTTATGGACTCCATTATCACCTTAGTTATCATGAAAATCATCGTAATACCATGACCTTTAAAAACAGACCAATAAAAGATAAAACATGAAGCAAATGCAGGTGAATAAATGTATTCACAGAGATGTGTGTAGATTTGCTTGATTTTCAAATGCCACAAGAAGAATTTCACGCAGAAATGAAAAAGACTCCTTTGACATGTTAGTAAATATGCTTTAACACTGTCTTGCAGAGAGTTAATCGAGAAGATTGATACAACCGTCGTGGCATAAAGCATCTTTAGCATGAAGATTGGGAACATGGGAAAACCGCTTACCTGTCTCTGGCCAAAGATTAAAAAAAGCACCCATTAAAATGATACTTGTTGTATCTCATTTCTTTGAACTAGTCTGTAAGGGTGCTGCTAGGTGGGTTTTATTGCTGTAACTTTGCACAGTCTTTGTGCTAAGCTAATTCACTACTGGCTTCGTAGTTAGCAAACAGACATGAGAGTTGTACTGATCTTCTCGTCTAACTTTCAGCAAAATTTCCCCAACAATGTTCAACTATTCCTGCTTGTGATTTCACATAAATGCAGGGTATATTTGTCAAAATGAACAGCTCTCAGGCTGCACTTTGCATGCACAGCAAGCTCCTGTGAGATCTATACTTATCACACACATAAAAGCCTTTAGAATAGAAACCAAAATGTTCCCTTATGTTGGATGTGGGATGTTTCTGAGCACTGGGTGGTGACAGGAGGGGAAGAAGGGGGGAGTGCACATCACTTACCCTGCCAACCTCCACCAGCTTAGTGATCATGACGATGCTGAAACAATTTTCCTGCCACACCATCCGCCAAAAATCATAGAGAGTCTCCTGCTTGGGTCCTAGTGGGATGTGGGAAAGAATAAGAGAGAAAGAGACAAACATGGCAGCATGAAAGCACGCTCTGCTCAATAAGGGAGTTCTCGCTGTTGTGAAATTTCATTTTATTGTGACCTAAGTGTCCTTCCTCAGACAGCGGGGTACTGATCTCTCAAGATTGTGCTGTCAATAAAGTGATTGGGAATTCCAGGCAGTAAGTGAAGGGGGTGATGGTTGACAAACAACAGCAGTAGCTGATGAAGGAAGCCCAGGGGACCATCAGTCACTCATTGTCATCTGAGCAGGAGACATTTAGGAAGGGAGATACAACTTAAAAACGAGGATCACGTAGAAAAGAAATGCTCAGAGAGACAAAAACACTGCTGACATATTTTTTTCTTTCTCACAGGTTTGATCTCTCTGTCTCTGTATCGGGGGGAAGGGGAGGTGTGGTTGCAAGATAAGCGGATGAGCAGACCTTGGGTGACTTTGTGACGGTAGCTCCCTGGAAACTGACACTCCTTTTGGTTTAGAAAACGACAGTGGGATATTTTCTAATACAGGCCGACTGTCCATCAGTAGCGCCTTTATATTTGAGCGATGGAGGGTGAATTAAAGGGCCTCTCTCTGACAATGAACACGCTGCTCCACATGTCTTAGAGATTGAGGAGCTATTATTAATATGTTTTATTATTCATGTCTTCTCATGATTGATTCAGGGACATCACTAGCACAGCCTTCACAGGTTGGGAGTCACAGCATCACCTTTGGATTTTCCAAAGAGATAAGTTGAGGCAAGATAGTTTGCAAGAGTGGGCTCATTGGTTAGATCATTTTCCATTTATCCTATTGAATTGTTCTTCATCCACACAATAAACACACACTATAGCCTTGCCAAGAAACTCACCCTGAGTGGCGATGAAGTGGTTGGATCGATGGTAGCCCTGAAAGAGAGAAGAGGGATGACATGCTGAGTAAGCCATCTGCGCCTCGGGCACAGCTGTACAGGAGGGTGTCTTTCTGTCTCACCCTTTCCTTTCCTCTGCATTCTGCTCTCCTACTGACCTACTGTAACTGTGAATCCAGTTTACTGTCCAGCACTGTTTGACCTAATGCTGACCCCTGACCATGTGTTTGACCTCACAGTCCCCACAGAGAATTTGGAGTTGTTGAGTCAACACATGGGTTTTTAACATATCTTGGCTAAAAGCTGAAAAATCTCTGTCTCTTCCAACAAAAAGTCAGGCTAGCTGATTAATCAAAAAGTGTATCCCTGTGACAGTTTAATAAAGATTTGATAAAGAAACTTAAGTTGCAAACACTTCAATTTCAGGTGTCCGTTTTCTTTTTCAAACTCTAAGTGCGTCCCATAACCAAAAACAATTTGTATTGAAGGTGCAATTTGTACAGTTTCTGGGATGGTGAATTAAATTAAAACTAACACTTTCTACAAACCAGAACGGTCTTTTTGAATAATGAGAATATTATACACAGGTTTCACATAAATGCATGATATCATCACAAACATAAACGGTTTGCAAAAATCCAATACATACAGTGAAGTACTCTGGGAACCTTTATATCAGAGGATGTGACGCCCTTTGATATAGATGACAGACATTTTCATACCGTGAGTATGGGGTGAATATGAATGAACATTGAGATGTCACCTCTACCACCTTGAGGGGAATCAAAATGACAAAGACCACCTTAGCGCCTTCCAAGCATTAGCACTTTAAAGACAAGCAAAGTCTTTAAAGGAAGTCCTAAAAATATGCACTGCCTATCTAACCTTTCACAGTAAAGGAGACACCTGGCAATCTCAAAGCCGCAGAAACCGCTTAGACAACCATGTGGATGCTGTGGTTCACTGTCTGTTGTCGTTTTGAGAGGAGCAGCTGGGAGGATAATTGACGCCCCAATTACCTTACATGACTCTGTAGCTGAAAAGCAGGTCGGGAATAATCTGAATAAACCCTCAAGTCCACCGGCTCTCATCAAATCAGCATGATGGGCCAATCCTTATCAGTTTTCATTTTATTGCTGAGAGCATCTTCCTAACATGGAGCGTTATTATACATACATCAGCAAAACTGAATTTCATGTAAGTAGGGACATGTTTGAAATGGAGATGGATGACCAGTGCTGTGAGGCCTGCTATCCACAATTCCTCTGGCCTCGACCGAACGCAATCAGCACACCTACCACTCCTCCACTTAAGACGGTGGCCATGGCAACTATACTTCCTGAGTCCTTGCCACTTATGAGAACTAAAAACCACAGGGTCCTTTTTCTGGAGAGGACACATCTCCTTGCGTTTTAAAATGTAAAATCATTAAGCTAAAAGGGCATGTTTTTTTGAGTGGAGGTTGAAAAAGAGAGGGTTTGTCAAATGTGCACAAACCTGAACACACTGACCTTTGAGCATTTGAGGATGGAGGAGAGCCGAAAGAGAAGAGGGAAGGGAGAAGAGACGAGGGGGGAAGAGAGAGAAAAGAGAGCGATGGAAGGCAGCAGAACGAGCAGTGAAGTACTTACTTCCCTGTTAATCCGAATCTACAGGGTCCAAGGTCGAGAAGGTGGGGAAGGAGTAGAAAAAGAAGACATATAGGCTAGTTAATGAAATAAGCTTTTAGTAAGCAGGAGTTATGGTAATAGACAGGCTGGAAGAGGTGTGTGTGTGTGTGTGTGTGTGTGTGTGTGTGTGTGTGTGTGTGTGTGTGTGTGTGTGTGTGTGTGTGTGTGTGTGTGTGTGGTACAGCAGGACTGTGCTTAATGGATTATAGACCATTCATTTTTTGTAGGAATTAATGACCTAAGGCCATGTTTTTTTTATTCATACTAATCTATGGCTGGATTTTTTTCCCAATTAAAAACATTTTTGTCCCTTTACTTTAAATTTGGGTTTCGCATTCCCTATTTAAATAAACTAGAAAAACAGACTTTAATGAGCAAAACCAGGCGAGCGTCACTTTTCAATAAATGTCATGTGCATGACGAATAAGTAACAACCAAAGTTAAAGGTGAATTAAATATTAATGGTGGCTTGTTCGAGACTGTGATGAGATTTGATTTTAAAAAAAATTATAAACAACGATCACATTTGGGAACTTTGACAGCCTCAAATTATTTAATCCTCTTTTATCAACGAAACCCCACCCACTTCCCAACCAATATGAAAAGCGAGACAATAAAATGCTAAATGCAGGATCTTTGCTTTAACCTGTCAAAAAAAAACCTGTTAATTTCGGAGCTGATCACTCCTGAAGAAGGTGTTTAGAACAAGCGTGTTTTGAGGCATTTGAGTTCAGTATGACACGTGTGTTTGTGTGTGTGTGTGTGTGTGTGTGTGTGTGTGTGTGTGTGTGTGTGTGTGTGTGTGTGTGTGTGTGTGTGTGTGTGTGTGTGTGTGTGTTTGTGTGTGTGTTTGTGTGTCTGTCTTTATGTCTGAATGAGTGTGTTTGCAAGTGCATAATTGCGTAGACATGCTACACCTGTCAGAAAGACCCTGTTACTCTTTAGAAGCAGATGTTATGTAAATCAGCATCAGACATGCCGCACTGGACGGCTCTACATTTGCAAAAGGTGCAGGAAGCTTATGCAAAGTACATCACAGTCAAGCAAAGGCTCGAGTATTAAGTGCGGAGAAAAGAGGTGGCGCTTTCTCAACTCTGTTTTGGAAGTGCAATTTTCAGAGGGAGGAAAAACTTTTCCATTTAACCTCCAGTGAAATAATCACAGGCTGTCCAAATGATGCTTTGCTGTGACTAAGTAGATACCATGCAGCTTAGTGGTCAGCCTTGTCAGGGTGTAACATCAATGACACTGACCCTGTAGTGGCTGCTGAGTGGTGTTTTCTCTCTAATGCCTGCACCTCTGTGCCCTAAACGCTAATGGAGACCCTCATGATAACTACAGTCCTAACAGCAGGCCACATTTTCAATGCCCTCTCATTGTAATGAACTCTCTAAAAGCATTTCCCCACTGGTTACTCTCAGAGAAATTAAAAGACAGGAAAAAAAATATCCGTAGCGTCAAGCCTTTTCATGATATAAATGGCCATAAAGATTTTGACAGAAACAGGACCTTTTCTCATCTTATCATCCTCGATCAGCACTGGGAGAACGTGAACTTGCCTCAACTTTTTTCCAAGTACCATGTTTTCTATAGTCCCTATTCGAGGCGTGTAAAATAAATCTTGCTTGATAAAGAAAACATCAGACTCACTTGACATGACGTGACTCAATGAATAGCAACACCTGAGGGCTTTGACAACACATTCACAGGGGAACCAAAATACAAGTTTCTATCTCCAAGAATATCTGGATGTACTATTCTTTCCTCAATAACTTCATTATTCCGAATCTGAACACGCACTTATGCTTTCTGAATAGACACAGCCTCCTTTAGTATTTCATGAATGGGAACACGTATGAATGAGAGTGTGCGAGACACGTTAGCAACATATACATGTTTTTCAATATGATCAGTGAGCATGTTACTGTGGCACTGCATGTGTGGCAGACAGTTAAGGTGACGATGGAAAGGATCAACTCCTCCCAGCGGGGCATCCGGATATTGAATAACATCAATCAGGTCTATTTAATTTAGGGGGGATTTTGTGGCATCTTACAGAAAGGTTCATTTCCTCCACAAGGCATTAAATGCATTCATTTCAATCTGTTTTAATAAAAGCGATAGTCGAGTTAGTCTGGGTCAGGGATTCGCTGTAGCAACTGACAACCATGGCAGCTGGCAAAACATCGCTAGAAGGGTCTTTGATTGGATGAAAGCTTCCAGGTGAAAGTGGGCCAGCAGACTGGTGAGCTTACAGCAATGAGAGAGATGGACTGTGGCTTTGCAGGTTGTGAGATAGAGACTCAGTAGACTATTTGTTTCCCATGTCGAACAGAGGCAGAAAAACAGGATTACACTTACATCGATGTAGTTAGCGTTAATGTAGTCTGAGTTGGGGTCTCCCAGGAGGGGGTGGAGCTTGACTCTGTGGCGGTCATCTGGGACGGATTAAAATAGAATAGCAGAGCACTGTTGAAAAACAACAATTCCACAATTGCTTTTATTTAATATACAAAATCAAATGGGTTCTGATGACTTACATCCCGACAGTGTGTCATGCCTCCCTTTGGTTTTGTCCTTCTTCTTTGTGCAGTCCCATCCATCAAAAAAGCTCTACAAAGATTCAAAGACAAAAGAGACACATTTCAGGGAAAGGGCTTCTCCATATTAACAATTCAAATATTTGAGATGAACGATAATCAAAGCGCCAGCACTCTTTGTTTTATGTGCGAAAACTGTGTTTAATGGCATACTGTACAAGCTTATCAGCATCAAACATGACAAGGGAGATCAATAGGTATTGTATCCTACAGGGGTTTCTTGGTTTATCCAAGTTAGTTATCAAATAGTCAGTCCTCCAATCGTTTTTGTCCTCACACCTTATGGACATAACATCTACAGTAATATTTTGTGTACAACATCAATGACGGTATCAGGTGATACTTGAAACGGTCATTGTTGTATCAACTCTTTAATGCTGCTTTTCCAGAGATGTAATTATGTTTTATCATCGAACTTCAACACTTCACACAATACAAGATGTATTTACAATGTTTTTATTTAATTGGTTTCTATCTATTTTATGAATTGTCTTTTTTTTCAATTTATTTAGTTTTTAATTATTAGTAGTAGTAGTTTAAAATGGCCATTTTAAAGCCCTTCAAATTGCCTTTGTTTCTGAAATGTGAATACAAAGTAAACTAACCTTATCCTTAAATCCATCAAAAGTCATCCCATAACTTTATCACAGAAGAGGCTCATGGAGTTAATGTTAGTTTTACACAACAAATTGACCAAATAGCCGCCATCCAATCATGGCTTAGCTAATCGTACCCAATGACAGTCAATGTTGGGTTTTTATCATTCAAGAAATTTGCCTTGATATTGTGGGATGTAGTGTTCACAATAAGCATAATAGGAGAACAAAATGAACATACTGCAAAAGCAAGAATCATTAAAACATAATATAAACGAATGCAAAAATAAATGTTTTTATTTATTTTATACTTGCTTTAAATAAAATAAAGAAGATTATCTAATGGATATCAAAGTATAGTATAACAACATGTTTAAGACTGCTTCTATGGGGTTTTCAACACAAGAATTTGGCTGTACACAAAAGCAAATCAGATGGAGGTTGGCTGGCTAGAAATGAGAAGCCTGCTTTTGTCTATCTTCATCCAAAATCAGGACTTATTGTTCAAACAAGAACAAGAACTTACAGACAAGAAACTGCCTCTCTGTTATAGTAAATTGCCTTTATGCCGTGTGGGAAGAGAAAAATACAAAAACAGATGTTAGCCGCTTACATTAAGTATAACTGGATGCAAAATGAGAAGACATTTTGTTGAAGAATACAGCTCTGGAAGTTACTGAATGTTTCTATATACAGCTTGTGAATCACTGTATGGTGAGGAGACTGGTAATTAGAGAAAAAGGAGGAAGAGTGTCTGCCACCTGCTTGGTGGATGGCTGCTCAGTTGTATTATAACACATCATACTCAGCAACACCTCTCCTCATTTCCTATCATCCACCTGTCTGCATGGATGCACAAGCAAATGCTTACTCTCACACGTCATCATAAGCTACTTTTGATCGTCTGCTGAGGGCTAAATTAAGTTTGCCAAAGCCCCTTCAGATGTATGAAACACACACACACACACACACACACACACACACAAACACAAACACAAACCAGTCTACCACCCGTGGTTTTCAGCCACTAGGGGAATTTGGTGAAACTCTGCCCAAGTATGCATGCTGAGCAGGGGATTACAACGCTGTTCTCCCCACAGAGAGCCAAGAACCAGCCAAAGCCTTCTTGGGATTACACCATCCTCCTCACTTTTTTTCTCCTCTTTCTATGCAGGCACCCTCTCTCAGGGTATGTCTCCCTTTTTCTGAACCTTTCCTGAAAACTTCTGTCCACATTCCTTCCTTGCTTATTTTTTAACACCAGACCTCTGAGCTGTCTTTTTTGTCTTTTCCCTTCCAGAAAGGAGAGAGCAGCAGGTAGAGAAAAAAAAAAAACTGGAAAAAAAACAAACCGTGAGAGTGACAGGTTACTGAAGGGCCCAAAGGGAAACAACACAGACCCGAGGAAAATTGATTAGAAAACCCTCATTGGCAGGGATCGTTGAGTGGGTTGGTTAAGAGGATCATATAAAATGAGAAAAGCGAGATGAAGGAAATAATTACAGTCAAGTACAGACCTGAACTTCTGACATTATAACACTTTTAAAGCACTTTTTTTGACATCTTGATGTGCCATCCCACTTGATGTTTTTCATCTCACTCAATAACTGTTATGTCACCTGTAATTTTTTCACTCACGCAGTTTTTAAAATGCCAAAAGCAGGGATGAGATTCGTAATCCCTTTACATTCAGTCAAAATCCAATCAGAGATGACGGAGATGTGATACAATTGGGATATTTGATGAAAAAAAAAATGGTATGAATATGGAATGAGGTAACCGTTGTTTTTAAATAAGCACAATAATAATTCAGTAGCCTCTGGTGTAACTAAACTTTAAATCAATAATCATCCTTGCTAACCTCAGCCTTTGGGTATAAAGTGGAATAATGAAAGTTTGAGCTCGGCCGTTGTTTACTCTCAAGATTCAGCAGTGGGAATATGACTGTAGCTGCCTCACACACACGCCCCTTTACAACTCACTGTAAATTCTTGATCAATGTTTTACACAACATAGGTATTCTTTGGGGAAATAAAAACCTATACTGCCGCGCAGTGTAATATGATACTCCTCATCATTTTCCTTCATAATGGAGAGACACTCTATCAAAACACATACTATAGCAAAGAGATAAAAACAAAACAAAGGTGTGTATTGATTTTTTGAGTGGAGTGTGTTTTGCCCGTGAGGGACAGTTTAATGAGTCTACAAGCAGGGTTCCACAGGGAAAACCAAGAACCAGAGACAAAAGATGTTTTCTCCTTTCACGAGGGCCATGGGCTGAGGGTGACAAGGATGGATTTTTCCCGAGGGTGTGATCTCAGCTCTCATCCACAAAGTTCCACCAGGGAGAAGTGTTCAGAGATCTGGGCCCGTCATTATGTGCCCTAAAACAGCTAGAGACAGAAGCCACTGCGACAGCAGGAGGGGGATAAGCAATTCTCTGCAGGAGAAAAATGCCTGTACTTACAGTTCAACTCAGGACTTACATCCCACCACAAGGAAATGGTGCAAAAAAACTAACCATGATTTACAATATGCAACAATGAGGTGCATGCAGTTTCTGAACAACGACCTGGTTGATCACAGTGTGTCTGAAATAATGGTTATTGCTCCTCTTTTGAATGTAGAGCCACCCATTAATGGATCAGATGACAGGAGTCAGTGCATCATCAGACCTCTGCTGTGTGAGAAAGTGATCGTCCTCTATATCAATCGGATAAATTGATAGAAATTAAATGAAATCATAGCGCATTTACATTGCACCATATATTGCAGAGGGAGGTAAATACTAACATTGCTACTGGGAGGAGGATATTTTAAGGTGACAGGGCATAGAAGACAAGAGCTCTCTTTCCTCACATTTGTCTTTCTTGCCTTAGTACTCAGCCCATCAGACTCCCCTTACCTCTCTTCTGTACCTCAAAATATTTTAGCTGTAGACAGAAGACTCACCAGATCGAGCACCACCGGAGATATTTAACCTCATCAGGCCTGCCGTCGTGACAGAGGGCTTCTTTTGGGGCCAAATGAGGATGATTTATTCATTTGCACAGCGACAGTGTGATCCAGATGCCTTTTTTAACCCCCATTAATTAATTTTGGAGGGTGGTGAGAAGGGCTCCTGGAGGATGTCAGAGGAGGATTGATGGCCTCCCACAGCACTCCAGCAAGAGCCATTCCAGCTAACATGGCCTATCTAAGCTCACAGTTATCCACAACATGTGGTAATTGCAGGTGATCCTTCTTACTACTCACTAACAGCCAGTTAAGATAACCAAATTACTCAGTTTTAAATACTTCACTTTGTCTGGATGAGTCATGGTGGCCTTAAAATTGCAAGAATCCAGCCCCCCTTTAAAGAAACTCAGCTCAAAGCTCTGAGTTTGAATGCATAAGCTTGCAGAACTCCTCAGTCTACGGGCTATCAATTACATTTTGTGTCTGTTATGATAGGACTTGCCTACAATGGAAATACGTTTTCTTTGGGCATAATTAGTTTAAACAGTTAATTATGCAGCAATTCCCACAAGATATTATAAAAAATGTCCAGGCAAAGATAAGCAGTTTGCAGTTAGACATCAGGGATACATTTTTCTGTCATCATGAGGACAGTAGCTGTTCTGTTACTTGTATGTTGGGCTTGAGTTTCTTCCACTAAGGTTAACTTTCAAAAAGTTTTAATAATACACTTATTTAGCCTACTGTCCTCTACCAAGTAAACAAGCTTGAACACTCTCAAATTCTTCAAGCACTTCATTCCTTGTCTATATGGTTTATAAGATCCTCAATATAGTCTTTCCTCCTCCTTCTGTAAAAATGTGGACAACTAAGGTCGAGCACTCTGCTGAATGAAGCCTGGGTATTGACCTGTCCTCATCACTGGTTGGCAAGTAGTGTTGCAAAACATTTTTTACTGATGACCCCTGGCTTCTTCAACTCCAGAACAATGCTTTCACTAACTTAAGTAGTACAACAGCTTTTTTGAACGGGCCAGTTTTCTCCGCTGTGTTATGGAGGAGTGCGCTGGTTAACCAGGCATGGAAGTACATCAGTGTAGCCACTGTACCGGACCTTATGGTGCGGAGGGAGCTCAGCACAGCTTTGTCTCGCAACTTTGTCAAATCTCCCCTATGGCAACAAGCTCTGCATGCTCAGAAAAGGAAAGAAAGAATGAGATCATGTATAGAAATGGCTGAAATAATTGTGTATTACACACGGTGACTAGCCTTAATAGCAATACTGGCAAATAGATAGGAAACCTCAGGAGAGACATGTTTGAGAGATAATACCTTCTGGTCGCCTTGAAAGCAGCAACAGAGAAGAAAACATTTTGGGCTGAGACCTTAAATCTAGGTGAAGTGAAAATAGATGCATGCAGTGCGGGTTTCTATTTAAAACATAATTTGTGGATGAGATTAAGTGGGTAAGTAGATATAGCAGCAAAAAAGGGCGTATTATTCATATGCAATAACTTGAAGTCTGAACTGAGACGATGACTTTGTGCTTCACAGAGAAAAGCTGAGTGTTTATACCTTTGGTGCTCCTGCCACAAACAGTTACAGCGTTTCACTTTTGTCTCCATAGATACAAGATATACAAATATATATATATACAGTACATATGAAAAGAATATTTGAAAGTGGTCAAGTTATTTTATGTGATCTGTTCTTGAATAAATTAAATGATTTTTCGTACTCTACTTTAAAGCAACAGTAAACACTAAGAGTTATACTAGCACACCATCATCCTTGCAATATTATTTGACTTTATAATTTATTATAGAATTCTTTATAATGGATTAGGATTATTTTAATGAAGCGTTATAAATGCATTATAGACATGGTCCTCAAAGAAAGTGTTACCCAATTTGCAAAAAGTTTCTTAAGCATAATTAGACCGCTTTTTAATTTTTGGCATGAAAATTAAAGTTAATGTAACCAAGCCTCCAACTGTAGCATTGGATTATGTATATCACCGCAGTTTGAGTGTTCTTGCCTCTAGTTAAACCACTCGCAACATGTCCGGCAAGAATGAACCAATTATACCCATGTTAAATAATAACAGTGAAGGTTGATTATTAACCAGCACAATCTTCTTAAGACACTAAGCACCAGAAGCAACACTTGCTTTTCATTTAACGTAGTCAGAGTGTAAGAGTAATAAACTGGCTATGTTGTCTTGTGCTGTGTATGACAGGAAAGTAACAGCACTCTCTCACCTCATACTCCTGTTTAAAGCCGTAGCCCTCGGCAGTCTTCATCTGGTTGATGTGCTGCAAAAGGTCAGCCACTCTGACAGCGGGATGGAGCTGCCCTGTGTGGTATGGGGAGCCTTTACGTCCACACTGGTGCCTCGGGGAGCCCCCCAGCAGGCTGCTGGCCTCGTTCACTGAACTACGGACATCACCTGCGGCACAAAGGGTCACATTTTCAATGTCAGCACGATTCCAGCTGAAGACGGTCTATAATGTAAAACATCAAACATTTTGTAAAATGTTTTGTTTGGAATTACACACGCTGGTGTTACCATTATATCTCGATGATGTTTGCTGATGCTGACACATACAGTACAGTAAATGTTACAGGTGTCGCTTTGATAAGCACACAGACGTCTTCATATTATATTTTATAGAGACGTGACAGCAGCTCTGTCTTAGATGACGTGGGAACAAGATCAGCACTTCCTGTAAAGTAAAAAAATCTGTGGTTCCCTTTCTGTCAGACTGACGATATTAGAAAGGAGATGAAGACGTACTGACAAGCATCACAAATCACTCCTTTCAATACAAATATGTAACTTCACTTCTCCCTTTTTGGCAATCTTGTGGGATTCTTCTTGTGTATCTGCTGCAGGCAGTGAATAGTTGAGGGGGAGTCGAACCACAGAACATTTTTCACACGGCATGATAATTATCTTTCAGAATGATTCAGACATTTATCGAGTGAATGAGTGACGGTCAACAAGATTAAAAAGTGAGGGATGATGTGTGTCGACTTTGAAATTGCATTGTGTAGTAGCGGTAAGCTGCCAGGTTTGTGTACACTGAGTGTCTTTTGTCTTACTGCGTGTGCCGCAGGTGTGCGCATCCATGAAGGAAAGGGCCATTCTTTCATCCTCTTGCAGAGTGCTCTGGTCTGTGAAACTGCGCTCCATGGAGCTCATATGGCTCTTCTCCTGCCGGTATGTAATGGGTGTCTTATTCATGTTCACTGGTTTCCTATTCATGGAAACAATACAGGAGAGATTGTAATAGACCAAGAAAGAGAGACAGAGAGAGGGGAAAAAAGGAAATGTTATGTTAGTAAAGAATACTATGGAGGTAAAAATGTAGAGCAACAAAGAGAAAAAATGTGATGAAGTCAAAATAACTGCTTCATTATTTTCCCTATACAGCTTATGATTGACAGCCAGAGCACAAGCATGTATTTGATGGATCACAAAACGATGGGAGAGCAGGAGGTGGAGTCACTTACGGATAGTAAGAGTAGTAGTCCCTTCTGGCAAGAGTGCAGGAGAAGAAGAAAAAAAATCAAGAAAAAGAAAAAGAGATGTAAGATGAAAGCAATGTCAGCTGAGGGCAGAATGCATTGATTACAGTGAAAATGAAATCCATCCTCCGGGGAGCTCGGCTGTGCAGGCGGCTGTATGACACATGCAAACGTACCATGCAGGTGCTGACGGAAAAACTAGTTTTTTTCCCTTATATCGAATATGTCTTAGTGTTACACTTCAAGGACAAGACCGCAAGGCTTCCTGTCAGTAAAATTTAGCAATCAATTCTCTAAGAGCGGACTTCATGGTGGCTTAGCAGAGGGCTAATGTGCAAAGTAGTCATGACTTTCAGAATCAACATTATTCAATATTAGCCGGGACGCTGTGTCAGCCGTTTAATAATGATTGCTGGAGCCCTGAGTAACTTCCCATTTGGCATGGAAGGTTCTTCAAATTTTCATTTATCTTATTTTAGTAAGGCAGGTTAAGCCTTATTTGAGATTTAAACTGCCCTACAGCTACTGCTATATAACTGCAGAGCCAGAGGTGTAGATGATGTACCGTAAACCTGCAGGATCATTGGCTAATAATCTCTTTAAGCACACCTTTTCCTTCCCAATTACCATCTCATTTAAGGGTCAGGCCTCTGCTTGGTGTGCGTAATTAAGTGGCTAATTGAATTGCATCCGCCTTTAATTAGATACTTCACACTCAGATAGGCTCAACAGATGTGAGTTGGTTGGTCTCCACTGTGCACCATAAGGAAAAGAAAACAATGCAGTGCTGGTTGTTGGTTTCAGACTCTACCCTAAATAAGCATGACCTTTTCAGAAGTTCAGCAAATATGAAAACTGATGACTAAAAGGTCCTAAACAAAACATAAAAGGCTAAAACAATATGGGAGCCGTGATGTGGTTGTGCATAATGAGGCATGATGTGCGATCAACAGTTATCAGCAGACGTTTACCCTTTCTTAATGATGATAATAATGGCACCCAACAGAAGGATGAGCACCACCAGACCTCCAGCGCACACCCCGAGAATAAGACCCATCTCCTCCGAGTGCTGGGACACCTCCAGAGCTTTGCGGTGATCCTTACAGGCTGCTAAAGAACCAGAAACACAGATGCACATGAACAAAAAAAGGCACAATGCAAATACAGTACATAAAGAAATAATGTTGAAGGTGCCAAAGAAATGATTCATAGTAAAGTCTAAAGCAAAGAGAGTGTAAAATTGAATGCAGACATGGGAAAATAGAAAACTCACAGCTTCAAAGAACTTGAATGAATTCAGAGTTGTGTTCTTTTCACACAACACTACAGACACTCACAGTGCTTATCACGACTGCTGTGAGGAGATCCACTATGTAATAATGGTCTTTTCAACGTCAAGGCTACATTTCTATACCAGTAGTTATTTCCTATACTTGTTAAAGATGAAAGAGACACGTGAATAAAAGAAGTGAAGCCTGAAGGCAGACAGCGATTGTCCATGCTGTCCAACCCAACAAACCTGCAATCCTGAGACATACATAAGGATAACTTGTGCTTTGACAAGCAAAATGATTGGTTTGTCTAAGAGGTTTTAAACCAGCTAAACTTTAAAAGATGTATACCGATGTTTACAGAAATCGAACTGAGTTGAGAACATAAACAGATTGCAATAAATAGATGTAGAAGAAGAAACTATTTTCACAGGATTTGCAAATATGTCAGTCCAAGACAAGAAACTCATTAGCTGAGACCCATTAGTCATGTACAAAAAGGAGCAATTCAGCAGTTGTTCTTCTGTATCTATTGTTAAGTTGTAACAATGTGTACAATAAGACAGTAACAATAACCTGACGCCTTGTGATATTACAATTGCACATTTCTATGCTACTGTACATGTACTACACTGTTGTGGTAAATTTCTATTCAATGTGTAAAATAAATATATAAAGTGTATTTTTTTCTCCCAGTAACAAGTCAGCCACAAAGGCCTACAGTACAATCTCAAGGTGCCTGAGTGTCTGTAAACCTCTGGAAAGGTCGTTATCATAATAGCAGGTTATTCATTTCTCTGGCATAAAGCTTCATACTTATGTAAATGGTGCTGAGCACTTTTTTTTTTTTTGTCTTGTTGTATGGGCCCCACTGATCTAGTTTTTCTTGAGTGTGTCAGCCTGTCCTCCAGGCCTTAACAACCCCGAAACTAGCCATTCTCAGCCTATTGGAGCTGGAAAGCGACAGAAGAAGTCACAGCGGGCCTGGGGATATAGTTGTATCTTGCAGCCTGCTGGGGAAGAATCAGATCTGGGGCAGGGAAAATTAAAACGGAGCCATGTTTGAGCCCAACTATCTGCAGCCGGGGGCATATACCAGGGTGCTTTAGAACCCTCGTACCAAAGATGAAAGTAGCACAATATTATTTCAGAATTTGGCGGGTTTTAAAAATCAATGATGGGTGTTTGGCAAATGTGAATGGAGACAATTAGTCATTGGCTTGATATAAGAAAGGATCTTTTCCTTCTATATATGCTCAGGATGTGGCTTTTGATTGCTACCTCCATGATTTATGTTGTTCCAAAAATGTGACATTTGTTTGTGCTGCTCAACCTACAGACAGCTCATCTGAAAGGTATACTTTACTTTGCCTGAGTGGAAGGAGGCGGTTTAGTCAGACCGCATAAAATATTTTTTTATAGTTCATGTTCACACACACAGACACGCTATCACCCAAATATATATTGTAACTGAACATAACATAGAGTCCATCCCAAACAGCCACAACTCAGCACTTGCAGTTAATTTTCTTCTGTGACTTCATTTAAAGTGACACGTACACATGAAATACAGGGATGCCTTTTATTGCCGAGAAATGTAGATGAGGAGGTGAAAAATCAATTTCAGTTTTCTGACATTTTGGACAGATAAGGCGGTTTTGCCACATTTAGCCTGGAAATTTCTATTAAGCCAAACACGAGCATGAAATAGATTTCCACATGAATCCCTGCACCTGCCAGCTGCCCGATGGTGGAAATTGGCACTTAGAGGAGAAATGGAAGTCTATTGTTGTGTTGAGCCTGCCAGAGGATCCTTAATTAAACTGTCACCTGGAAGTTGAAATGTAATCTCCAGCTTTGTTATCCAAGCCAGAATCATTTGCCTCCACTTTGCTTGTGATGTGCTGCTTGATAATAAGGGCTTAGGACCCAATGATGCACAGGCTATGTAAATGGTAGAGGGAATCATGGAGTTCACAAACAGCACCAACAAAAAACTGACCTGTCACACCTTGAAATTGGAAATCTACGTGATCATTTCATTCCTATGAATATGTCTTTTTTTTTTTTTTTTTACTAAATACATCATCAGGGATGTGGCTGATGTAAATCCGACAATCTTAAAACATAACTTTACATTGTGGGCTTTTTTCCTCCTTTTACTTCCGTCTCTCTATGTTGATTGTATTAAAATGTTGCTTATTTATCATTTTAACTTTTAGTGCTCCAGTGTGCATTTCTTTCTTCCTTTCTTTGCTTAGTGTCAAAGAGAAGAGGCGAGAACACTGTAAAACTGCATTGGCGTGTGAAAGCATAATTAATCAATGCCCGACCGGGTGTCTGCGTGGGGCAGATGGAGTGAGGCACTGAGCTGAAATGGCTGGCCTTGCCTTTCAGCTCTATGCTTGAGGAGAGTCTCATCTCTTTTCGTTTTTCCCTCTCATACAATAAAAAGGCCTTCACCAGAGAAAAGAAACCCGCCAAGACAATTTACTTGCAAGGCTCTGCTTACTGTTGCGGTGCTATGATAACTATAAATACATGACTTTTATTCACCAAGATCTGACAGTGTGCAACAGCAGGACGGGCTCTCCTGCCAATAGGACTTAGAGTCAATTTCCCTGCCCTTTTCATGTCCCTGTGAATCCTTTAGCTGGAGGTACATAAGATGAGGGGGTGGGGTTAGACTTTCTTATACTGATAGGCCAAAGTAACTCCATCTGGTAGTTTTGATCTTGAAGACCCTTCTGGACCTTTTTGAGGTCAAAGCCCTCAGATGTAGCAGTCTAGCAGGCTGCTGATGAGAACAAAGAGACTGCCTTTGATATAGTGTGTCCCGGTGTCTGCCCCCAAACAAACAGGATGAAAGCCTGACCCTTAATCCCTCCCCGGTTGTTGCCCTTCTCTCAGAGGCCCGCTGCTAAACAACAAGGACCAGTCAGAGAAAGCTTCTCCAGGTCCACAGCTTTGTACTTGAGAAATAGGTGAATAACAATGCAGGGTACAATAAACTAAACAATACCGTGGAAATGACATTCTTAATTTCTTATCTTGGAACAATGACAATAGGCAATGCATAGGAAATTCATTCAAGGTCACAGTGTTTGTGGGAGGAGATATTCCTGTTGAATTACCTTTGCGAGCAATGCGGATGCAGTTTATTCTTGATTCCTGAAAGATAAAGAAACACAGACATCAGTGGGGGGGGGGGGGTGTTATTTTGCATTTTGCATAAAACAGATGAGATGAAAGAAAATAGGATAGTCTGTGTTGCCGAGCTAAGACACACACACACATACATCACGCTGGAAAAATGGCCACAGCAGATAAGAAAGACACTTTCAGTGAACATTAAAACATGATGTTAGACAGTAAACAGGTGAGGACCACAGCTGGAATCACACTGCTGTCAACCCTCGCTGCTGTTACTACCCTCTGATTAAATATTCAAGTGACTAAACATGAGTGGGTTGCACTACTCCTCTAAAAAAGAACAGCGTAAAGTGTTTAGAGTCCTATTGACGACGTGAGGTTACAAAATGTTTCAAATCTGAGAGCTGTGGTGAAGTGTTTGAAAAGGAGATTAAAGATTCTTGCTGAAGGAGAAAATCCGAGCGTTGAAAGGGAGAGCGCATAATTAAAGGGAGGGGATTCAGACCAGTGCACCACTATAAAAAGGAATTAATTTTATTCAAATTTCAACTGATGACATCTCAGTATTATGAAAAGGACCTTTGTCAAACAGCACTAATGAGATCCAACACTGTAATCCAATTCCATCCAACCACTTCTTGGATGAAATGCATTATCAAATTAAGATTTACAGATGCTAATTCAGGCATTATGGGACAATTATGGAAATGTACCCATTCAGAAATGAGCAAAAAGCACTTTCCTCAAACTCCAGTTAAATTGCTTTTTTAAATTATATATTTGATTGAAAATCCATTTCAAGGTGACACATATTTAAACAAGTTCTTAACCTTTTTTTAAATCTTCTTTTTTCATGTCTGTACTGTGAGACTGAAAACAGAAAACAGGTAAATAGGCTCATATACTTTTACCTGTACTCAACAGTTTGAATAATACTTAATACTACATGTGTTTAGTGGTTTAAATGTTGGTCAAATCCATTGTAGTCATAAACAGCACATTGCTCACTTTTATTTAATAACTTTTTCTTTCGATTTTTAAGGTATTTTTTGAGTCGCATCACATGTTTTGGGTATTTATTATCAGTCGTGGAAAGTAAAAGATGTACTCAAATACTGTAATAATGCACCATTTTAAAGTATTTGTACTTCCTTTTCTGCTACTTTCTACTTCTATTCCATAACAAACACTACTTTTTTCATCATGAACTACTGAGGAACTGTTCGCATGATTACCACTGTTCGCCTGATGTATCACTTGCAGGGACCCAAAAAATGTTTAAAGACTGGAATATTTGACCTGCTACTATTATATCCCTTGCATCTTGGGTATGTTTAAGCATGCATTATTATCTCACTTTCAGCTGGTCGGCTCTTGTTATTGATGAAACTGATCTATTTGACACTACTGTCTGTCAAATTGTAATGATTGTAGGTATTACTTCATGAATTTTACTTAACAGACTTTATGTGGTTTGTCTTTGTTTGTCATGCTTTGCTTTCTGATATTTTGTTCATGTATGTCTGTGAGATGTTGCTTTTGTCGGGAGCCCCTTTAAAATGAGATGGTGCATCTGAAGGGGTTTATCCTAATAAATACATTTCTGTATTCATGTATACAG
Organism: Eleginops maclovinus; assembly: GCF_036324505.1. Lineage (NCBI taxonomy): Eukaryota > Metazoa > Chordata > Actinopteri > Perciformes > Eleginopidae > Eleginops > Eleginops maclovinus. The sequence goes on along the minus strand of NC_086351.1, from coordinate 14,206,430 downwards.
TGAATTCTTGAATCCTTGATGAAGATATTTCTTATTTTCAGTGAAACTGAACAGCCTTTTCTGCACTCTGATATTAAGGCAGATCTTATTTGGAGTGGGTGAAAATAAATATTTCAAGTCAAGAGGTAGTATTGCTATTTGCATGACAAAACTTGAATTGCTGCTCTGCAGTTTCATATAATGTATCTCCATTTATAATAATTACATGCTTGTTTTAATTCATAATTATGAATCAAAGCGCATTTCTACCAAATGTTTCTCTTTAAACTTGAGCTTTTGAAATAAATGACTCAATTACAGGAAATATTTTCTATCAAGTAGTAGCAAATTCATCTGAATCCCCATTACTGTATGGAGACAGCATTATAAATCTTTATTCATAACAAGCTTTGGCAAATCACAACAAAGTATATTAACATCATCATCTACTATAAATTATAAGAAAAAAAACAAATGAGCTTTTTTAATGGATATACACACATTTGTGAAGCATGGACATCTGAATGGTTGTGTGCTGGCTCAGTGGAAGCCATGACACGTCTGTCCTTGCTGTGCCAGTATACCTCCACAGTACAGTGTGTGTGTGTGTGTGTGTGTGTGTGTGTGTGTGTGTGTGTGTGTGTGTGTGTGTGTGTGTGTGTGTGTGTGTGTGTGTGTGTGTGTGTGTGTGTGTGTGTGTGTGTGTGTGTGTGTGTGTGTACGACTGTGTATTTGATAGTGGTAAGTGTAGAGGTCATAAATGACTATTCTGTGGCCGGCAAAGCCACTGTCTGTGCCCACAAGCACCTCTTTAGATGAATCAATCAAAGCAATTAGAGGCCTGACATTTACTCTCCAGATAATTAGCATGGGTGAATGCCAAATATTGTGTCCCATATACTTTTCAACTAATTCCACTGCTGGAACTTAGCATTAGGTACAATGTTGCTTCCCACAAACACAATCCAGACAGGACACACTTTGATTTATTGTACTGTAAATGATGAACTTAAGAAGGCTGATTTTTTAAAAAAAAATTTAAGGTGTTCAGGGTGCAGAAACCTTGCCGTAAATACAAATGTTATAACCACTTCCACATGCAGATTCTCTTATTTGCATTTGTTTATTAAAGTATATCTGTGACTGCTTTCAATGCCAGGAGCCCTTTTACTTCAAGAGCAGAGACATGTCTATTCAAACTTATTCCACAATGAGTGGGCATAAGGTAATTAGTTTCTCTGTATACAATCCAAGAAACTACTACAACAATACCCCAGAGTACATGAATATGCTGAATGCATTTATGCTTCCCTACAAAATCACATTTAGAATGCTAAAATCCTCTATTTTTGGCCTACATTTCTGTGACAGAGAGAACAGAGTGTTTAAATTTAAAAGGACTGAAATGCATAATTGCACACGGAAGATAGGCAAGAAAACCAAACACAAATGAAGATACAAAATAACCCTAAGGAGATTATGCAAGTGCAACATTCCAGTCCATACAGGCTGCACGAGCCAAACCTCAACATCTGTTTTGTGGTTCACACAGACAGTCTAATTATCACTTGTTCAATGTTAATAATGTCATTAAGAGGCAAAGAAACACATCAATGCCAAACTGTTATTTGTTGGTCTGTTAGCTTAATTGCTGCCGTGTTGTGCTCTTTAATGTTATTTTTCTCTATGTAGTTAGCACTTTGTCATGTGTCAGTTCATGCTGCCATAGCCCCTCAGCTGTGCTCAACAGAATTGAGCCAAATCAAAAGCATTTAAACTGACATCGTTTTAAAAATAAAGAAAACATTCATGCACCACATTGCACCAAGTCACAAGACCTTGAATTGAACACTGATCCTAATATAAAGCAGAATATTTAATTATGTGTTTGCGGGACATTTTTTGGATTAAAATCATTTTATGCTGCTATGGAAATCAGGTTCCTGCACTCGCTGTATTTAATCAAGAGGAATTGTTGCAGCCCTGCAGCACCAACACAGGACTGATGCCCAGATTACGATAGTGACTGCTAATGTATTTCCAGGCACAGGCAACAGTGTCTGAGAGACCGGGGACAGTGCTGGTTGTGTGATTTGGCACTGTGTCTCCACTCATTGTGGGTCACGGATCCTGGCCCCATGCCAGACAAAACAAAACCTAATCCCATCCGCTGGTAAAGCCAGGCCTCCCCTATCTAATCCCATGCTTGGTAGCCTAGTTGTGTGAAGTGCTCACACTGCACTACATCCGTGTGTTTCTCCACTGGGCTGGAAAAAGATCCTCCTGGTGTTCAAGGGATTTTAACCACTAACAGGACGTGGAAAGTCAAACACCAGTAACCCAGCTTCCATGTTTCTATTCCCAGATGACGATCACACAAGGCTGCGTAACCCACGGCAACAGTTCTCAGCTCCAATGCCACTGTCTGTGGATATTAAAGCGGCAGCTTTCTACCTCTGATCATCTGCACCTGTGTCCAATTATCTTTAAGTAATTGCCTCACCCAGGTAGCATTTCTCCCTGTAATGGAATTTGGGAGGGTAATGTGGCGTCCTCTGGGTATGAATGGGGAATGGAGGGCCTTGTGCAGTGATATCACCCGAAACACAACAGTGTAAAATAACATACTGCTATCTAAAGGGGTTTACAACCAGGATGCACCAAGAGTTTTTGTTATGTGGACGCAAATGCTAAAATAAAAGCTCCAAACCTGGTTTACCTTGATCGAAATTCACTTGATATTAAAAAAATACTCAGCTGATTAGGTGCATAAAGAAAGAGGAGAATACAAGGACAATCGAGAAAGAACCTTTGAAAAATAACTTGATAAACAGGAGAAAAAAATAGTAAAGATGAAGAGCATAGAAAATAAAACCCGAATAAAGTGAAATGAAGAACCTTGTTGAACCTGAGCTCTAAGTAATCCATGCAAGTCATTTCCAGTTTAGGACAGACTTTCTTTGCAGAAAATATCTAAGCTTTTGAATATCAACGTAAATCATCTTCAACAGTTACACTGCCTGATCAATGTGTTCATTTAACAACCCCATTCAAAGCACAACTGCTCTTTTCAAGGGTTGTGAGAACAGACAATGCGAACTGTCCTAAAGACACCCAAAGCATTAGTAAATACAGATACTCATTAACAAGATCATTATTCTTATCTCTAAAGGTCACACCCACAGCACAATGTTAGTTTGGATATTTCTTTCAGTGGGTTTGTATGAGGTAAGCTGTAGTCTGTGAGTGTATTTACTGTAGATGTCGGTTGCTCTTGGCACATCCCCAGTTTGGAAAAACAGACAAAAGGGACTGAAATGGGAGCAAAGCAATGTACTGCTGTGGACAGAGGCATCAGCTAAACATATTATAGCCATCTGAAAGAAAGACCCACCTAAGAAAAACAATATCAGTTTAAGTGTGTGCTATATTTAGAATATCCTACTAGCTGAACCCTGCAGGCAGGCAGCTTTTCCATGGGGGAACAAACACTGTTTTAAGACTCCATTGACAAAAACATGATTTTACCTTGCAGAACATAGAGGTTTCTGTGCTACCCTTCCCTCAATAATTCCGTTTTGGTTGCTTTGTTGTCTGAATATGATTGAAAAACCTTTTAAAAAGTCAGATAATTACACAAATAAACTGTCCCATCGAGGCAGCAGTAGACAAGTAACTATTGCTGCAAGATAAAATACAGTTTTTGTCAATGGAGTCTGATGGCTTTGAGGAGAGCATACATATAACAGCCTCAGTTCCCTGTTGGAAACGACTAAATAAAATATTCTCAAAATAGAATACACTTACAGTGGGGCAAAAAAGTATTTAGTCAGCCACCAATTGTGCAAGTTCTCCCATTTAAAAAGACGAGAGAGGCCTGTAATTTTCATCATAGGTATACCTCAACTATGAGAGACAGAATGAGAAAAAAAAATCCAGGAAATCACATTGTAGGATTTTTAATGAATTAATTGGTAAATTCCTCGGTAAAATAAGTATTTGGTCACCTACAAACAAGCAAGATTTCTGGCTCTCACAGACCTGTAACTTCTTCTTTAAGAGGCTCCTCTGTCCTCCACTCGTTACCTGTATTAATGGCACCTTTTTGAACTCGTTATCAGTATAAAAGACACCTGTCCACAACCTCAAACAGTCATACTCCAAACTCCACTATGGCCAAGACCAAAGAGCTGTCAAAGGAGACCAGAGACTAAATTGTGGACCTGCACCAGGCTGGGAAAACTGAATCTGCAATAGGTAAGCAGCTTGGTGTGAAGAAATCAACTGTGGGAACAATTATTAGAAAATGGAAGACATACAAGACCACTGCTAATCTCCCTCGATCTGGGGCTCCACGCAAGATCTCACCCCGTGGGGTCAAAATGATCACAAGAACGGTGAGCAAAAATCCCAGAACCACACGGGGGGACCTAGTGAATGACCTGCCGAGAGCTGGGACCAAAGTAACAGAGGCTACCATCAGTAACACACTACGCCGCCAGGGACTTCAATCCTGCAGTTCCAGACGTGTCCCCCTGCTTAAGCCAGTACATGTCCAGGCCCGTCTGAAGTTTGCTAGAGGGCATTTGGATGATCCAGAAGAGGATTGGGAGAATGTCATATGGTCAGATGAAACCAAAATAGAACTTTTTGGTAAAAACTCAACTCGTCGTGTTTGGAGGAGAAAGAATGCAGAGTTGCATCCAAAGAACACCATACCTACTGTGAAGCATGGGGGTGGAAACATCATGCTTTGGGGCTGTTTTTCTGCAAAGGGACCAGGACGACTGATCCGTGTAAAGGAAAGAATGAATGGGGCCATGTATCGTGAGATTTTGAGTGAAAACCTCCTTCCATCAGCAAGGGCACTGAAGATGAAGCGTGGCTGGGTCTTTCAGCATGACAATGATCCCAAACACACCGCCAGGGCAATGAAGGAGTGGCTTCGTAAGAAGCATTTCAAGGTCCTGGAGTGGCCTAGCCAGTCTCCAGATCTCAACCCCATAGAAAATCTGTGGAGGGAGTTGAAAGTCTGTGTTGCCCAGCGACAGCCCCAAAACATCACTGCTTTAGAGGAGATCTGCATGGAGGAATGGGCCAAAATACCAGCAACAGTGAGTGAAAACCTTGTGAAGACTTACAGAAAACGTTTGACCTCTGTCATTGCCAACAAAGGGTATATAACAAAGTATTGAGATGAACTTTTGTTATTGACTAAATACTTATTTTCCACAATCATTTGAATATTAATTCATTAAAAATCCTACAATGTGATTTCCTGGATTTTTTTTCTCATTCTGTCTCATAGTTGAGGTATACCTATGATAACAATTACAGGCCTCTCTCATCTTTTTAAATGGGAGAACTTGCACAATTGGTGGCTGACTAAATACTTTTTTGCCCCACTGTACCTCCAAAACATTTTAGGTGGCTAAAATATATTTTGTTGTTGCCCCTTTCCACAGACGTATATTGCTTTGCTGCCGTGCTGTGCCTTCTATTTGCGTCTCTAAACTGGAGGTGTGCTGACCTAGATCCAGTTTATAAACTGATTTTGGATAGTGAAGAATACATCATACAAACCCACTTCAAAACATCCAAACTCACCCATTAAAAATCACTCACCCCTCTGAAGTTGCTCATAGCCTGGAAGTAGACAAGGTAGCTCTTGCGTGGGTCCAAAGGGCTGTTCCAGTAGCCGTTGTAGGTGTGATTGTCGCCCACAGTGAAGGGACTGGCCTCTGGGATGCTGCTGGGCGGCAGCTCAGCTGTGTAGTAGTGTGGTGTACCTCGGGCCTGCGCCTCCCCGTGGGACATTGGCAATGGGAAACACTCCTGAAGCCCCAGCTCCCTCTTTACTTTCTTCACCGTTTCCTCTTCAACAACCACTTGGTATGTGCTGTAACACAGAAGGGATGTGCACCTTTAATTAGCCATGTTTGGTATAAACAAAAGATCAAAGACGTACAGATGAGCAGATCTTCCCACCTGACAGGGGCCCCTCTGCCTTGGGCGGGGCGCAGCAGGACAGTAATGGTGCTCTCTGTCTCGCTCAGGGGGGAAGGCATGTCTCCGTAGTCAAAAGTGGGAGCTGAGTACACAGAAACAGTCTTTATAGTACATGTTCACACACAATAACACACATATTGACTTACCCAGTGTTCATTTGATTCAATTTAAATACAGTCTCATAAACGTACATGTTCAGCCTCTCAATATCTTGTGAAACTGTCAGACCTTAAAGAGCCCTCCTTTTCCCAATGCTAATAAAACAAGTACCCATAATCTTATAGTCAGTAGAGTGTTTCACTTGTAGTTGTCTTCAATACAAGGCCAATTAAAAGTTATGTGTGTGACGCTGAATTAAACGGGTTGCTCATTTGAGAGGATTTGTCCAAAGTTGTGCTCCTCCCTAGAGATGTGGCGGCGCATTTCTCTTTATTATCAGTAGTCAATTTGTAAGGACGACATCAATGTAATAAGGTGAGGCATTAAAAGAAAACTGAACTTGAATTTGTTGACATTAAATTAAAGGTCCATTGTGGTTTGAACAACTTAAAAAGGGTTTGACGCTTCTGTAAGAATAATCAATATATTGAAACGGAAAATTAAATGATATAATTCACTGTTTCTCGACGGACCGGATTGCAGTACTTTTGGTCGTACCAGTTGTTATTGTTTTTAGCCTCACTTAGCATGTAGCTAATAGTATATTGTGTATATGAGTAGAGGGAGAATGACGCATGGAGTTACATACTAAACACACCATCTCTAACTCTCACTCATTAACGCTGCAATAATACTATTACGTGTTTAACCAATAAACCTCAGAAGAATTGTATAATAGAATATCATAAGGGGAAGCTTCACGACTACGTCACCAGATGTTGACAGTGACTTCATAAGAGGGCTAAACAGAACGTGCCCTAGACCAGCCTCCGTCAACGTCAGCCAATAGAAGAGACGGGGATATGCCCATATGACAACAACAGGCCAATAGGATCCGGCCCCCGTTGGGAGAACAATGGGAGAAGACGGAAGGACCGGAGAGTAGAAATGCATGATGTAAACATAAGATCGAGGCATTTTCCATGCAGCTGTAGACAGATTAACTACTTCAAAGTGGACTGTGGTCAGTGACATGGGGAAGGACCACAGCTGTGTTTCCTTTGTGGACTTATCATATCATTGTATTAATAAATGCTGTTAAACTTGACGAGAAGCTCCTTGGATTCTATTTGCCTATTCCTTTCCTCAAGATTAAGAACCCAACACTTTTCTGCCAGATTGAGTCTGTTTGAAGGATGATTTTGTAGCACACGTCTGAACGCAGGTAAGCCAATAAGGCAATGTGTGTTGTTGGATACTCTGCGGTGGGTATAGCTTGAAGATGCTGACAGTAGTATCTGTTGAAGGTGTTCAGTGTTTGCTAGCTGTCAGTGCAGATTTGAGAGAGGCTCAGTGTAAGTGAATGTTTTGCACGGTGGGCCAGTGGAGGAGGTTGAGGATGATCTGCAAAGACTTTTGGAGTCTATCTGTGGTCTGGCTTTATGCCAATGTCTGACATACAGCCAGTAAGCAGTGATTGTGCTCTAAATCTATAATTAAACAAACCGGGCCTCTCTGTAAAGAGACGGAAGGAGTGAGTAAATGTGCGGGAGTGGCTTGGCGTTCATAAGAGGTGTAATACCATTCCTTAACAAGCACAAATGCATCATTAGGAGGAAATAGAAACATTGAGGCTGGATATCTATCACCAGTAATAAGCTTTGGGACTCTCGGAAGTGACACTCTAGTCCCAAGAATGTACTGCATTTTTCTTTCACACATTATACACAACAGTGTCCCCACTGTGGTGTTCCTCTGCTTCCTACAAGTTAATTTATGTCTTGAGAACTGCGAGATGACAGCAAGTCACAAGTTTGGTGAAGCAATGGAAAATAGCTCCTACACTAAGGGAGCAGTATTTTTGAGAGAAGAAAGCTGCCGAGGTCAAAAGAGAGAAAACCTGAAACCTTATTATAGCACACAGTGAGTGAAATCTAGCGGTGTACCGGCATGATGCATCAGTGCTGCATGTTTCTATTTCTATTTTACAATTGTACGAAGCTTTCTCGATAACTCACAAGCATAGATGCTCATTCAGTTGTCGGTGCTAATACCTGAGATGTTGGTGGTGATTTCAGTGAGAGCTGTCTGCCCAAAGCCCTTGACTGTGCGTGCTCGAACTGAAATGAGGTAAGTTGTTCCCGGATGGAGGTTTGAGAACATGTGGTAGGTCTCATTCTTCAGTTTGGATACGGTTCTTCTGGGTCCCGGGACGTTGATGCCAGGATCAGACGATTCGATGCTCTGGTAACTTATCTGTTTAAAACAAGATGGTCTCAGGGTCATATCATAAAACCTCAGCACTGATTTTATGCTTCATTATCGCAGCTGCTAACACATTTCAAGTAATAGATGCATGCTGATCTGCAGAGGGCATTAACTCAAACGGCTCTGAGATAAGAATTCATTTTAATGTTTGATTAATATGATTCACTCATAAATTAATTGTGTTCTTCAAATCAATGTGTGCTAATTAAAAATGGGTTTATAGTTTTAGATGAATAGGACTTGATTGGCATTGGCACTATTGAATCAAAGTCATACAACCTCCTTTTTCCAAAAATGATTTGAGTGTAATGTGTTAAGGCCATTGACTGAGGACACCCCACGGTATAAGTCAATTCAAATGTTCAAACCAATAGGGCTACGTGTTGATGAGATTAATTAACTCTTATTTACATTCAAGTATTGCTGTTCACGAATGCCCTCAAAATCTTTTATAAAGTTTTTCCTTGAGAGTTGATTTGCCTCGCTTCCACGGCACTCTTGAGATTTTCCACTTATGCTCTTGGAAAGAGAAGAGAGCCAAATGAGGCGACCTTACTCTAATCAGACAAGGGTGAACATTTCCCTTCATTGAAGGAATGGACACACTCACTAAATTCTGTATAATGCTCCTACGCATGTGATACACGCATACATGCATGTGCACCCAAGGCACACTGAAGATGCCACTCCAAAGAAAAACCAAAGGCTTTGCTGATTATCATAAGAAGAGCTTAATGCCTGCTCACGCCTCCTTAGTGTGAAGATAGAATTATGAGCCATACAGTGACTAAACAGAGACAAACCTCTGTGTTTCCTCTACAAAAGCAGACACAAAAGATACCCAAGTGCATGGACCAGTGAGGAAGGCCTGCAGGACAGCATGGTGGTCGATGGGCTCAGGCAGAGTGGTCAATGGTTTAATCTGTGAGAAATGAAAAGGCTTTCTAAAGCTCTGTAAGAAGTCCTATGTCAGCTGGAAGAGATCAACACATTACAGGGGAAAAATATCCTGAGCAGCCTTCATTTTATATGTCAGACCTAAAATCCTATTTAATAATATCCTTGAGGCAGCATTGCAGAGAGCCAAGGAAAGGAGGCTCCAGGATAGGTAGGAAGCCCGCTGATGTCTCACCACAGACTAATCCAAAATCATTATAGGGCTGAACATAAGGCTCAACAGACACATGTGAGTTATCTATTAATGACACAGAGCTCTATTTTAATGGCACAAGACTAGTGTTAAGGGCTAGGCCTTGTGCACAAAGTCAGTCAGAGCATATTCGAGCTTCACTGCAATTTTCACTTATGCATGCATAGCGCAATATGCACTCATGGGTGGATTATAAGACAATGGGCCCCCATGGCACAGAATTCCCCACCACCTGACCCACATAGTATCCAAAGTCATTTTGTTGCAATGAGTTTGCCTCGATTTTGGAATTTTGCATCTCTTTGTAGACATTTTGCCATTTTTTCGGTCTATTGTTTCTTTGTGGACATTTTTTGGTGTCTTTTTGAGTGGCAGGCTGTAAGTTAATGCCAAGCCCAGCTACTTTGGGACCATGGCTCTGTACCTGACAGACAGGTTTAGTAATCCATCCAAGCATGCACTAAATGGTTTGGTGAGGTAGAATATAAAATGGAGCAGAGTGTTTTTGTGATTAGACACATGTCTGTAGTGTGCACATTGCAGTGGCACTTGAAGAAAAGAGCTCAGAATTTGAGGCAAAATAAGTGTTCATCACTAAGTGCCTGCTACGTGCTGTTGGAATACCAAAATAAGCAGTGTACAGTTATAAGTTCCTATTGGCATATACTACTACAATGTTAGGTATGTTTAGATTCAAACCCAGTTGTCCAACTAGCTTTTTACTCACAATAGTAAACCTAGCTTAAGGGAACGAATGACAATGGCTTAGGGAAGTATTTTTAAAATGTAAGTTGTTAGTCTTCATCCTAAAAGGGTTTCCTTTTGCAAAATTGTAAAAGAAAAATACCTTTTAAACATTATATTGCTCTTCCAAGCATCTAAACTAAGTGAACAATTAAGCTAACACTGTATAAAACATTTGTTTAAAGACAGGACAGTGAAATTCGACAGAGCATCCCTCTTGGCTCACCTCATATTGGGTTATAAGGCCATTGGGCTCCACAGGCTCCTCCCACTTCAGGAAGATCATGTCATCCAGCGGGGTGAAGGTGAGTGACTCTGGCGCAATGCCTCCGGGAACTATAAGAAATTGTCAGAACAAACATTTGTTGTGGAAATTGAAGTGCTAATCCCACAGTGAGCCTCTCCTGTCAATATCACAGAAGTGAATGTCACTGCGGCTCAGAACACAATGCACCACATTAGACACTCAGACAGCCCAAAGCAGCAGGCAGAGACCATCAGATAAGAACACAGTTAATTTATGATCTGCATCAATTATGTTACCACAACACAGACAAGAAAAAGAACATCCAAGACGGATTCTATCCTTGGCTTTGAAAGTTTAGTTAAGCATATGGATGAATGTGCCTGGTAAACTTGTTTCTGAATAGCAGTGAAAATTCAACAATAGACTCTTTAAAAGTTTTTTTAGGCCATCTGGTTGCAGCCCCAGTCCCCATGGTCTGTGTGATGATTGTACAGAAGAAGACTGTAATGTGAGATTCAGGCCTGGGGCTAAAACAAGAGCCAAACAGCTGAGTCGACTGTTATTTTTCAATTGAGCTAGTCTGGAGGACAGAGTTGCTTATTAAGGCTTTTGAAAAATGCTTCATAATTGACATGGACTGTATATTAATATATATTTATTTTTAATTACTTCGGAAAAAATAGCGTGTCCTCTCTCTGTCCTGATATTTTTCTGTCTTTCTCTGTAAAGCGTATTCTCTTTCTAGAAAATCTTGTTTGTTTTGAATTTTTTCCTCAGCTGAATTGATTTCTCCCTCAACTGACATGCAGACGATGTGCTGCGGCACAAAGGAATAATAGGAGATAAGAAATAAGTACAAAATCCTATCTCAGGGTTGCCAGGGACTTAGATATAATGTTTTCTCTTTTATGTTATTTTCGTCTGAAACTGAAATGGATCTTTTGTATTGCTGATTCAGCCTCAGTCTGATGGTCACCCTCTCTCTATTTTGTTGAAGAAAAACAGAGGAGCTGTTGAATGTTTGAAAATGTTGAGAAAATTCACCAGCTTGAACCAAAAGTGACTCATATGAACCTGTATATTTTGTACACACGTGGTGCACTTAATTTATGTATTAAAATACTTTGAAACTTTAAAAATAACCATCAAAGAATAAACCCAATGTGACAGAACAAGTAAGGTTATGGTTAGTCCCGGGTCTGATCAGTCTTTAGTCTAACATTTACCATGAGAATAGTTAAACAGTTTGAGGTATTCCGGTACATTTAGACGTCACACTCCTCCAAAATAGTTATCTAGTGTCATTTGATCATAATTTAAGATAAGACAATGATAACTCTGAGACTCACTGAATAAAGATGGTATATAAAAACACTTAGTTACCAGTTTACTAAGAAAAATAATGCCACCAATAGAGCTACAATATCTCCTCACTAAACAAGGTTATAATGTTTTTGGCGTAAAACTTTTAATGCAGGTAGGATTTAAGATGTTGTATTAGACTACATTAGAAACAATGACTTCGACCGAATTAGACGCAATGGTGCTTTAGTGTATATTATTGTTAGGAGTGATTATTTTTCTCAAAATGTTTACCATTTTGTAACAATGTTTTCCATTTTTTGTTTTTCTGTCCTGTGCTTCCAAACTATCTTTTCGCTAACCTCCTTTATAGACTTACTGTCCTCCTCGGTCTGGAAAGTGACCTCTCTGCCTTCTTTCTTCCCCTCTGGGTTGGCAAGTGACAGACGGACATGGATGCCGTGGTAGGGTGGCAGATCACGCAGCGTGAAGCGTGAGGCATTGTGTTCCACAGCCAGGCACTCGCGCACTGTGGTGTTGTGCCCCCCACCACCTCCCGCCGTGGTGTAGCGGTAGCACAGGGACACTGAGTATGTGTGGCAGCGTGTCAGGTTGAACGCCAGATTCTCCCACTGCAGAGACAACTGCCTGGACTGCATATCTACGGCTGTGAGGCCCCGAAGTGCACGCATAGGCTCTGGGAGGGAGGAAGATTGGAGAGGAAAGATAAAAAAGAAAATTGAGTAACAAAGATAGACAAAAACAAATAATACAATTAGAAAAGGCCTAAAGGCCAAACACAATTTTTTTGAGAAAATTACATTTGTAAATTTGTTTTATTGAGGAATATTTGATTTCAGACAGAGCAATGGACATTTCGACTCACATCCAGGACTACCCTGGCTGTTTTCACTCGTGCTCGTCCTACATGCTGCCATATTGCCGTGCCACAACATGGAGGTCGACAGTTAGCTGCCAGCACAACACACCCACAGCCCCCAAGTCAGAGCGGGAACTCATGCCAATTGCGCTAATTAATCTGACAGGCTGTGGGTTGCCATCCCACTCCCACCAGTTCCCGCCTGTATGTTGCTGAGCAAATTCACTATCCAGTTGTACTTCTATGCCCTAAGGTTTAATCCACACACAGAAATGCCAGTGTTATACAAGGGCATTCACTTCTGCTGGTCACTTTTACTGATGGGTCATCGCGATTGCATGTTGCATATTTTTAGAAGGCACAGAGTTAATTCTGGTCACTGCCAGGTTAACCCTGACTTAAATCTGACGAAAGGAATAACAGTTCTGTCTTTGATATCTTCCTCAAATGTAATGGCTGGCTGAAATACACAGAGAGCCTCTATACACTGAAGCACAGACAAGGCAGTGTTCAGGAGGACGTCGGAAACTAAAGAGAGGCTGACTTAAGCCAAGGACATCCTCAGTATCAATGGAGGCATTTATCAGTGGCCATTATTAACACAGTCAATCCCTTTTTGTCAAGCAACATGCTACATAATGTACTGTAATGCTTCATTCTTTTAATAGTCGGTGTTGAGTAATGGGCCAGGGAGGCAGGGATTGACAACAGACATATGGGGTACAGGAAGAGATCAGTGAAGTTTGAGGTTACTGGCCAAGGTCTTCATTTCTTTACTGATTTGCACACTTGGGATTCTTGCTGCAGCTCAGATAACTGGAGGGAACTGAAATAAGGTGGCTAATGCATAACAGAGTAGGGGCTAATGCAGTAAAACAAGAAGCATTTATAAAGATGTATCTGAAAGGTACCTTACTCTGCAGCTGTGCAAGGACATACTGTATGAGCTGTATAACATTATTACTTCGCTCAAAGTCTTTATTACTCACTTTTCTCTTCCTTCTTTCGCTATTTTAAATGAACCACTGCTCAAACACACATACAGTTGAATACTTACATGAAATACAACAGCCCCCTTCTCAGAATCCCACTTTCTCACTTATTACTGTGGTAGCACAGTTATTTTAAATTGAAACTTCTGCAGTCACTATCTTTCTCTTTTAATTTGCTGTCCGGCATCTCATACTGTACTAGATGGAAATATGACCAGAGCATTGATCTGACCCTCATCCGGCTAATGTGACTGCGGATAAATGTGCAGGCACAGTAATCGCAAAGTAGTAGACTGCAGCCCAAATGAAATGGTAATGCTCCATTGTTCAGTGTGGCTAAGGATTGTCTTAATGGTGCAATTGATAGTCTGCACAGTCTGAGAGCTAAATAAAGAGAGGCATTTAACTGCTGAGTTGATGAAAGTGCCGCCAAAGAGGCCACAGTGTGCTCATTGTGGCTTTTCTCAAAGTGGACATTTGTGCCAGCCCCATCCTCTTGCCTCGTCTTATTTTTGTGTATGCTATGGGCACCCATTCTCTGGCATCCTGTGGAGTGAAAACTGCAGCCGCCCAAACTTGGCAAAAGCCCACTGCCCCATGTTGATCCTTGGAGATTGGACGTTAGAGTAGATGTGACAGGTTCTGGTTTATTATCCCTCCTAAATCTGTGACAAGGGACGGCAGCAGGCAGAGCGGAGTTGCCTTAAAACAAGTGCATCCATGGAGGAGATCTGCATTGACTGTGTCACACGGGAAAACCACATGTATACAGACAAGCACACCATGTACCCATGTGTGAGCAAAAACAAGAGCACACATAAATCCAAACAACCCAAATGTAAACACATAGGGAATTCTGGCTCAGAATGGAAGACATGATGAACGACATGCCAAAAGAGGCAAAGCACTTGTGTTCCTAATGTGCCTAATTTTAGTCAGACTACAGGGCTGGCTCTCTCTGACAGACCCTGAGCATCATGAGCAGGAGCTTTCCAGAAGGTTCAGTGACCCAGCAGCAGGTGGAAGCCCATTAACGTGGTTTGGGGACCACCTGCAGTACAAATCCTAGCCTCTCCTCTGTGATTTACTTGAGGGGCTTCAAGCTGTGCTAATGCACCGTGCTGATAATCACAGCAATGGCTCATCAAGCACACCTGGATGGCCATCAGAGCAAGGCAGAGACCATGTTCACATTCACGGCCATTAGTTTTACAGCTACTGCATGAGGACAGCTCGGCTCTGTCAGGATGTGCATGTGTACAGTGAGGTTGGCTAGTTAACGTTTTTGGAGAGGAAGGGAAATATTCAACATGACCAATAAATGAGTGAGATTAGTCACAGTAGCGAGACACAGCTTCTGGAGAGGAAATTCACTTTCCTCCTCAATACAGCGATGGGTTCAAATTTCCCTTCTGTTCACTGGATAATTACTACCTCCCTGAAATCACTGCAACACGCCCACCATCTATTTTCTCCCGCTTAAAACCTAATCAGGCCAACAGCGAGGAGGGACGATCAAGATTCAGCGGTGGAATGTGGGGTCAGGACGCAGAGTGTCGAGCAGATGGTTTGGAGGTTGGGTCGGAGGGAGCTCTGTGAACCAGGTGGTGATTAGGAGTCTACTGCAGGGTCAAGAAGGTGAGATACACGAGGTGGAGGATTGCAGTGTTGCAGCATTTTACAGAGCAACAACCTCAGCGGAAACACTGATAGAGCCAAGCAGGAATCAATCAGATGTAGCTGCACCAAAAAAAAAAAAACATATTCAACCAGACAGAAGGACTAACAGCAAATTCAATTTCACCTATACTTGCTATTTATTTAACTAGTACTGCATCTAAATGCCCTGTTTAACAGCTCAGCAAACACTGCAGTATTACTTATCCCACACATGGTTGAACAAGCTAATGTCCCAGTGGTTGAAATGTAAATACATCATTAAAGGCTGAGTTTAGTGACTTTCACAACACCGATACGGCAACTGTGAAAGCAATTTCCGTACGCTGTGGATCCTCTCTCGCTTCACCTCTCGCACATTCACATGCCTCATTTTTACTGTTTCAGTCTCTCAATTTGAAAAACTACTACTCGTCTCCCACACACACACATACTCCCACACCACAGCCTTCCCTCACCTCTTCCCTCTCCTGCTATCAACTTTTTGTACAATTTTATTGAGAATTTTCGTGTCTCTTGAGGTTGGCTGGGGTGTGCAGGAAGGCTGTGAGCTCATGGCACCCTGATGAATGGGGGGGTGTCTCTGGCTGTTGAGGAGGAGAGTAGCTTTAATATGTCATTGGAGACGGGGCCAGGGAGGCTCTACTGAAGCAGGGTGGGGAGATATGTGAGGGATGGTGTGTGGCAGGAAGAGACCGTTGGGCATAGGAAAGAGTGATGACCATGGAAGACTCAAATCCACAGACTGCCTTTGGGTAACACAAAGCTCTCCATTTCGGGTGCCTGAGAGCGCTATGCACACATTGCAGATGCAGGCAGCGGTAATGACTGACTGCATCTCTGTTCGTGCATCTGCATCGACACAGTTCTCTTTGTGCTATATGCTTGTACATATATTTAAAAGGGGCTGGCATCCCGCTCATCTCCCTGGGTGTTCTGTGTCTGCACAGTGACAGATGACAGGGGAGGCGCAGACGTGAGCAGGGAGTACAAAATGTGGAATTTAAAAAAAAGCCTGACGGGAAGAAAAGCTTCACCTTAATGACGAATGATCATTAATATTAAATCATTTATATCTAAATCGGTATTACTGGAGTGTCAGCTGTAACTATAGTTTGAGGGGAAAGTCTTGTTTTGGCTGCACAGAGGCGGCACAAAGCAAGATCATTATGGCGGAAATATTTACTCTTAATTAATTTAGATTAAAAATCTATAAGAGACAACTTTATTTTGATAAATGATTCATCGTTTTTGTAAGTGTGAAATGGCGACACAGTCATATGTGACGATTTTTTTTTGTCATGTATGCCAGTGAGCTGAATATCATGTGGATTTAATTGGTTTATCTTGGATTGTTATCTTTGTGTAGTGTAATTGATATGTCTCCAGAGCTGTCACCTACAAATTACTGTAAATATATTGTACAGGCTAAAGAAAAAATGCTATCCTCTAAAGATACCAAAGAAGCCTGCCCGCTTTAGGGTGGCCACAGGAGTCTGTTATCTTTTAAATAACCGTCAAACTGATGGTGCCATGCTGGCAGCAAAAAAAATCCCTCCCCCCGCCTCAGCTACAGAGCTCAGAGAACACAGTGATAGCAAAAGCGCTTTTTCTTAAAGATAAGTATATGCAACGACTAAGTCTGTCCGTCAGCTCCTCTCTGATTGAATTGTAGCAGATTATCGTGACAGATGCAGCCCCGTATAATAAAAGTCTCCGTAGACTTAATGTGTGGCTGTTGGGCATCAGTACTTTGAGCTTTAATTCCAGTGATAAGGTCAATTATTTTATAATTCAGTTCAAAACAAAGTCACATACAGGTGAATTTGGTGGTGTGTTTCAGCTTGTAGTGTCATAGCAGATACCGACCAGTTAATAGCAGTTTGAAGTAACAACAGCCCTTTTATGTTTTGAGTTGTTAAAATACTCTATTAAATGACTGAGTGTGTATGTTGATGATGGTACTCGCCTGGACTAAGACTCTGAGCTTTATTATCTAACATGCCCTGCTATCAAATGATGCTATGTGACATCAAGCACCACCCTCTAATACATAAGGGCAGCAGTTACTGACCTAAAGGTCTGAAGATGATTAGAAGGATAAGAAGGAAAAAGGTAGTTTACAAGAAATGTAATTTGTTTGCACCTTTTTTGTATATATACAAAATAGGTGCAAACAAATTACATTTCTTGTAATATACTGTATATATATATATATGTATTTATGTATGTGTGTATATATCATCTCAGTATTGTAAATACTAATAGTGTAATAGTAGATGTTTCTTGTTCTCTGGACTTGGAAAAGAGATCTTATTTCTATGCGACTGCCTGGCTAAATGAAGTAATGATTCCTTTAAATCCAAAAAGGTTGTTAATCTCTGCTTTAGGCAGCCCCTCCCTGTCCAGTGGTAGAGGGCGTCCGAACTCACCTGCACATTTGGTCCTGCTCACAAGAGGCGGTCCTGGGGGACCAGTTCCTCCCTCCCCGGGCCGAGTCAACAGCACACTGATGTGATACTCTGTGTCTGGCTCCAGGTGCCACAGCTTATAGGTGACCATGTTGACTCCGTGCACCTCTGACCATGGAGACTGGCTGGCGCGGTACTCAATCTCCTTCCTGATAATGGGGCCATCTCCCAGGATAGAGTTGGTGTTGAGCTGGATGATTAGGTAAGTGGAGCCGGCTCGCAACAGCTGGGGTGGCGCAATGGGGGATGGAGGTACTGTCAGAGGAAATAAAAAGCATTGTTTTTCGTTTTTCTGTCCAAAAACAACTTTCTTTTAGTAGAAGCTGCACAGTCTAGGTAGGTAAAGTTGTGGATTTCATTGCATTAAACATTTGTATGCAAACAGATGTCTCCTCATGTTAAAGCCCACTGTGTCTTAAATTAGTCCCCAGAGACTCCTGGATGTGAGGAGGTCAAACTGCGTTCAAATAGCAGATTAGTCATACCTATTAATAAGGCATTCAGAGCCATACATTTCAACCAAGCAGGGAGTGAAAAAACAGCTGTGCATGCAGTCCATTGAATGTGTATGGTCATTGTGGATGAAGGATTAAGTGCTGTACATCTTTTTCTCTAACAGAGTGTTCTTTCCCTTCAGCTGGTAACCATGATGAAAGAGGAGACTCTGCATCAATGTCGGAAAAGATTGCCAAGTCCAGGATTAATTCCAGAGCCCACCGGTCAAATGTCACTTACTGGCAGATCCAAGCCACTGAACAATTACACGGGCAACAGTGTGAGGGAAGGGAAGGGAATGCAAAAGAAATGAGGACAAAGCATGAGAAAAAGATCAGAGTTAGATCTGTGGCTGTGACTAATCCTTCATTCCTGCAGAGGCACCTCTGTCTTTGATGGCCCTCCTCCCTGTGAGCTTTCAACATCACCAGTGCCTCACCTCTGTACCGCTTCCCTCCCCTGCAGCAGCTCATCTTTCGACTGTCAATGACTGCATCCATAATGAAAGGCCACATTTAGGCCTTAGGCTGAGCAGCCGGTGGGGGCACATTTAAAATAACTCACTCTTTCAAGTTCTTTTTATTTCTAAATTATGAATGTCTTTGTTGCTCCAGGTTTACACAGCTATTGTCAAACTTTACATTGTTTAGTGCCCCCTTCTGTTTAATTAAGGATTTATAGAGCCAGAGATTTATGCTTTAACAAGGAGTCAAACACACCTTCTTAAATATTACAGCAGAATTAAATAATTAAATTCCCCCAGGAGATTAATACAGTATGTCCTCTTCTTTAAATATAGTCAGGATCAAAATATAATATGGGGCCACCACAAAAGCCAGAGACATTAAGTACCTTAAAGATAAAGATTAAAATGTTTTATTCATTATGTGGACATGTTGCTGACCTAGGGCCAATAATAAAGATTCATCATGATTCCCGCATGCAATCTGCGGTCTAGAAATCAGTGGTTCCAACTCATTACAGGGATGATTAGGCTCTTCTTAGCAGGGCAGTAGGGAGAAAGGGATTTGTGAAAGTCTCGTTAAGAACTCGATCTCGGCTCCTGTGACATAGATTACAGGGTTACAGGCAGTTCATTGAATCTAACTTATAGCCGGCCATTAAATCTACGCAAGGTGCAGAATAGGCTGGCCCATAGATAACATATTTGTCCTGTTTGTATCTTAGAATTATGGCCTGGCTGTTATATTTCCCCACCAACCAGTCAAGTTGCAGTTTATGTCCAGATCTCAACATATAAAAATGTAGAGATTAGGAAGGGGAATGAAAAAGCCATCTTGGAAAACCTTTCTCGCCCTCTCTACAACAAGCTCAATCTGGCAATCTGGGTCTTAGGATAGAGGATAAACTTTGTTGTTCTTGTATGTATATTAGTGTGTATAGTTAATTAAGGAAACCACACAGTCAAAATCATGGTTGTGCTCACATAATGGGCCAATAAAGCTGATTCTGATAGAACACAGACAATGTGTTCAACGATAATGCTTTTTATGTGGATTTTAGTCCATATAGTAGCTGCAAATTCTTCAATGTGGATGCTTCATCACCACAGTTTCAAAGCAGAAACCGAATATTAGTTTCACAAAGTCAGTTTCCAACCACATATGAAATTTTGTCTCCTCTTCTGTTCCAGAGCATGGTGTTGAATCATAGCCAGAAAAGGGTTTTGGCAGAACATAATTATGTCACAGTGAAATTGACCTTGTCATCACTTCATCGTTTCATAATATAATAATTATATACTCAGTGTTCGAACTATGCCGAGATTTTCGGGGGGTCCCATTTTTCTCTCGGGGTGGGGGGGGCGCTTGCTCTTGCGCTTGACTCAGAGCGCGGATCTCGAAAACACTATTTTAGAGACCCCCCAACATTTCCCAAATCATGTTTTCGGGGGGTCTCGTGTCAGTTTCAGGGGGTCTCGGATCCCCCGAGTCCCCCCGTAGTTCGGACACTGTATATACTCCTATTGGATATTTGTGTGGGATTTTGTCATAATTAGCAAATAAATTCTTGACTTATGGCTAAAAACATGTTTCTTGGAGGTAACTCAAGAATTAATTCTCTAATTATGACAAAATGCACCACAAAAATCGAATCAGTTTATCCAAGTAGTACGAGTTGACTAGTTTGCCAAATTTAAAGAAATTCCCTCAAGGCGTTCCCGATATAATGCATTCATGATTATGAGACTAACATGCAACTCAAAGACATTACGCCGCTGGCCACCGCTGGCTTCAACGCAGATGCATAAAAAAGCAAGGAAAGCAATAAAGGCATGGATACAATAATACTTATTTGCTGAGAATGTGATTACACTGAAAGGGATTTCCTGGGCCTCTATGAGCACGTTCACTGATTCCTCATTTACAGCAGTTGATGGTGACAGTGTTTTTTTTTACTATTTTGGCAAAAGAGCTCCAGTTTGGCAAGAGATGTGATTAACAATACTAAACCACATATGTGCTTCAACATCAATCACGCAGATCTATCTCAAGCTATAACCATTGAATAGCTGATAAGACATTCCACAAATCACCACAAATGTCAGCCTGTTTATGGCATAGGAGGAAAATTAAGTTATCACCACATTTTTAAGATACATCATCTGGGGATCATGAACGTCCTCACACAATTTCCGGGCAATCTTTCCGACAGTTGTTGAAGTAATTTAGCCTTGAACAAAGGGATGGACAGGTCCACTAAGAGAGACCAATAATGCCATCAGCGTGTTCTGCACTCTCTCTAACTCTCTTCTGCCCTCACAACAGTCTTTAAAAAAACGTTATACCAGGAGGAGCATATAGTAGAGGGCAGGGAGATCGGGAATCTTTCACATTTCGCCTTCCTATCCTCCCTTTGCTGAGGGCTGGAGTTCGTTATGTCTTCAAACCATCCCACAGCCATGTCATTACTATGCTGTCAAAGTGGTGTCAGGCTGTGGAGTTGAAGTGAGTAATGGGAGTGAGGTCACCATCTGTGGTACATGATATGACAGGGGCTGCAGGAGTCCAAGTCAAGTGAACAGCTCTTTGACAGAGAGCTGAAGAGCTGAGCATGGCAGCATATTTGACAACTCGAGCTCAGAAAACAACACATATCAAGTAAAGTGGATTTGAAATGCATAGAGCCTTCATGTGTGTCGAACAATGTACAATTTGTGTTTTGAGAAACGTATTGGTATTTTCGGCGAAATAGGTACTTATAAATAGGTAGATAGAAATAGGTAGGCAATTTTCTATTTGGGTACATATCCCAGTTTGTCACGATCAACTTTATTTTAATTACCGTTTGAATTACATGCAGAACAGTATGTTTCATAAAAAAGCAGCAGGAATAACTCATGTTTGGGATGAAAGAAACAGTAGGGGGGAGAAAGACAAAAAAGAGAACCAAAAAAGACAAAAGAAGAGAAAGCGTTTACCTTTAACAACAAGTTCAGCAAAGTTTGATACCCCCGAGCCCCTGGGAGACTGTGTGACGCAGCGGTAAAGGTCTTGATCTGTTCGCTGGACGCTGTCTAGCTGGAAGGATACCACAAAGCGCCTGTGACTCAGGTGCTTGACTGATGCTGTTGTTAAAATGTCCCCATTGTGTCTCTGAAAGGCAAGAAAGGACAAGGTCAGAGAAAACACGACGGGTCATCATGTCCCTCACCCCACACACACACACACACACACACACACACACACACACACACACACACACACACACACACACACACACACACACACACACACACACACACACACACACACACACACACACACACACACACACACACACACACACACACACACACACAGAGTGTTTCATGTGCAATAGCTATACACACATAGACACAGTCAGAAAAAGAAGAATGATCCAACCCTAAGGAAAAGACTGCTTTGAAGGATTCCAGACATGAAATACTTCTTATACGTTTTTTTTTGCAACAAAACTACATGCTCTGGAACTGAACATGGCTTGGTTTGTAATAGAGCGGATATGGAATAAACTTTGAAGAATAACTTGTCCTATCTGCTCACAAACTCTCTATCTTACAGTCCCCATGATGCACCTCCATACAGTATATCCTCTGTTTATGCAACACAAAGAAATGGTGAGAAAAGAAAATTAAGCTGGTTAGAAAAAGGATTTTGCTGATGGTAAGGATGAGTTTTTTAAGTATAATAATAAAGACGTAGGTAGTTTTTTTTTCTAGGCGTCCCCAGAAAATGTATGTGATGATTTTTGTTTCATGTTGAAGTGAATATCCATAAAGTGAGTTGACTTTTTGTCCCAGTGTGTAGAGTATGTTTCCTTTTTTTTCCCTGGGATTTTTTTTTCTATTCCTGCTCTCCTTTTATTTTACCCTTATTTACTTCCCCACTTTAAAATAGTAATTATGTAGGCCATGAATATTGATGAATTTTCTATTAAAATTACCCAGGTGCACACACACTATCCAACCTCATCGGTTAACATACACACCTTCACACACACACTCATCCCCTATTAATTAACCCTTGGAAGCAGTTATTACCCAGTGAACTCCTGGGACACAAAACTAATAATCTAACAACAGTAACAATAAAACAAGCTTAAATTATTGCTATGTGGGTCACTTCTTATTACGTCTATGTGATTAAAAAGATGGATTGTCCATTTGTATGCAATTTAATTAGAATGGCAGGAAAATGTCTCTGATTTAATCAGCCAATATGACAATCAGACCTGCTTTAATAAAAACAATTGAAATCCAGTTAGAATAATAGTGGTTATGGGGGTTAGATGTCATGAGTGTTGTCCCTTAATGAAGCCCATCTACAACCTCAGTTGTCCTTGGTGTGCAATGTTACTGAACTGAAACATTTAACTGCTCAGCCGTTAGAATTGGGAGACAGATGGGCTTTGCTGCATTAAGGTTTAATCAGTTTAGTAAATAGGCTAACGAAGGAATGGCAGAATGTAGACTGTGTTTTGGTATAAACAAAACAAAAAAATACATTTAAAATGGCTGTGAGACAACTGCTGTTTTCAGCATAAAGTAGAGTGTCACAAAGCAAAAACACAACATGAAAGAGATAGTTTGGGCAGAAAGTGGGAAACAGAGGGAAATCGTGATAGAGAAAAAAATAGCGTGTGATTCAAATTAATGTTGTATGATGCACCTTGCTGTTACAGCGTCAGAGGTATTTCTCACATTGTTCCACACCATTAAAACCACGAGCATCTGTCAAGTCCACGTAGCCTCAAAAACAAACACAGAGTCTGAAATTTTTTTCACATGTTTTCAGGCTATTTTCTTTGTGTGAAACAGACGCCACGAATTTTGATACTTTTGATCTGCCAGGTTTTTACAGAACCCAAAAAGTGTGAACATGCTGAGATTAACAAGGAGACCTTTGGGTTATGCTAGGCCATCCCAGCTTCTGTTTTGCTTCTGATTTGGGCCTTCAAAAAGCCACAGACCACACAAACCTTGGGCCAAGCCTTCAAAAACAAAACACATAAACAACGCCCACCGATTTGGGTTAAGCGGGCAATTAATCTTGTGACCACAAGGAAAGAAAGAAAAAAATCCCAATCCTGCATCATTCCTGTATCTTTAATATGTCATTTTTTCTACTAAGCATGTGGATTACAGAGAGGAGGCAGGGGAAATTACGATAAATCGAATAAGCATGAGATCACTTCATGTTACGTAAACAATCTGGCTGCAGCTAATTGGCGAGGAAACGACAAAACGATCTGTTAATCTGGCAGGCGTGTGCAGTCAAGACTGTGCTGCAGCTGGCGCGGCAGACACAATGAATACCAAAGGGCACAACAACAGTAAACAACAGTGTTGGGAGTTCATATGAAGAAAACAGCTCTTACAGAAACGCTTTACAGGCAGAAGGACGGAGAAGAGGACAGTAAAAGGCAAAGGAGAGGCAGGCAAGCAGCATTTCAGTGGCCTGGAGATCTCATTACAGCAGGCGCCTGTATGGTTATGCCAGCTAATTACCCATAGTATTTGTCTTCATCCTTGTGCTGTGACCAAATGGCTGATTTGAAAAAGAGGTAGGAAATTACATAAATCACACACGTACAAGTTTTAAACAATACAGTAGGTTTGCCTGAGGTCAACCGTGATTAACACTTGCTGTAGTGGGTGGTAAGATGTTTGCAAAAGTAGTGAATGTGTGGCTGAGCCCTACAGCCCAATGACGTTTGGTCCTTTAATCAGCGCTACATAAGAGGAGAATTTTAAGACCACAGAGAATTCCCACAAGAGGGAAGGACTGCATGGCCCGTCTGACCTTCACAGAGCAAGACTCTCTAGATGAAAAGACAGAAATCTAAAACACAGTGCATGATTTGAATAAAAACAGGAGACAGTGAAGAAAGCAGAGAACACTATGATCTTATAAGCAATGCTAATTTTCAAAGGCAGTGAAGTGAGGAGGCTTCAAGGCCTTCATGGCCTTCACAGCATTAGAGCTCTGTTTCCACCATCCTTATTTAAGAACAGTCACGTCAGGGACACATAATTATTACAGAAATAGGGGAAACCTTGTTGTGATGGTTATTTAGGTGAACAACCTCTTTAAAAATGCGATATGTATGTGAGACCTCAGTTATACAATTATGAATAAGTCTTTAACTGAATGATTTACAGGATATTGGGTTAATAAAGTATCAATAAACAAACAAAAAGCCAGAAAAAGACACCAAAGAAATCTCGAAGGACTACAAAGAGATGCAAACAAATCTTAACAGAGAGGTTAAAATAAACGTACATGCCCTGCAAAACACCATAATGAGACACAAAATGACTATAGAGAGGAAAAATTACACAGTACAATGATATGCAAAACAACCACAGAGACACTTAAAAGGACAAGGAGACACAAAAGGACTACAGAGCGCCGTTGTGTTGTGTTTCTTGCGGTCTGGGTGATTTACTGCTTTATAGAAGGGCTTTATATGTCTCTGCCCAGGGGCTAATGTCACATAAGCTGCCCATAACCTGCAGCACCTTTACATTATACAGGATTTAATCTATCAAGTGTGAAAAGTACCAAAACCAGTTTTCTGTTTCTTCTGTTGACTTTTTTTGGATGCAAAAATACAACAAACTCAAAAACACCAGCATTAAACTACTGACCTCCAGCAGGAACTTCTCAGCCTCAGATGCTCTTCCAGCAGCAACACACTGGAAAGTAGCGTTTTGCCCGGCATTGACCTCCTCATCTCCTAGCCTTGAGAAGTGTGGCGCCTTATCTAAAGAGACAGACGGAGAAAGAAACACAGTGAGATCAAAAGACTCCATTACCTTTCAGCTATTCACAATGTCAGCTGCACAAGATAACATTTTTCAAACGCATGAATAGGATTTTCAGGCATTTCTGTTGGAGAAAACAATTAGCTTTATCCAATGTTTACCAATAGTGAATTTAATATGACAGAAATGCAACAAAAACTAAAATCCGCACTAAACTTCCATATTGACTTTATCATTCATTTCTAATTTAATGAATTGTGCTTTATTTGCTTGAATAGTGAAAGAGTGAAAAAATCTGAAAATAAGAAGTACTGCTTAAACCTGAGCTGTCAAGAGGTGCAGAGAAAGAAAAGAAAAGGAAAAATAAGAAGCACTGGGAAAACAATATAGCAAATAGCTTTTTTTTGCATGTGTTTTTGTGTTGACAGGATAGAAGTTGTTGCATTTCTTTCCCCTCCTGGATTCTGCTCAGCACATCAGAACTTTGAATAATATTCAACATTATAATAATTCAAGAATAAAAATATAGGCTACTGTTTTAATAAGATAAAAAGCAAATATTATTGTGTATTTACATTATAGGTTGAGAGGGTGACTTAGTGTCTGTTGCCAAATACCTCGCTATAAAACAGCAAAATCACATAAGAGGCAATTTATAACGAGCCGAATGTGGGAGTGAATCTGCAGAAGACAACAGTAAGTAAGCATCAGTCCTCCACATTTCGACTAATAATGTCCCTGCATGCTGTGCGGAGCTGCAAATGAGTCAGTGTGTGGGTGAAGCCCTCTCACCCAACTCTAGGGTTAACAATAGTGTAGTGAGAAGCAGGCTCCCGCAGAGCCAAATCACTGGGTAAACGCCGGGAGCACTGCCTGCCTTCTCTGAGAAATAAGGTCGGACAAGTTGACTTGTCACTCTGTATGATTGACAGGGAGAAATGGCAGAGCAACAGTAAAGCTGAAGCATTGGGGGGAAGCAAATATTTGGGTCTCATAAATCTCCTGCTTGGCTTTGCACAACTGTGTTGATATATATGTAGCGGGATGGGGGGAGTTGACAACAAATTGTTGATCTTGTTTTTTTAACAGAAAGTAGCAAGGGAAGAGTGCTCACATATGTACCCTGTAGGTGGCCATGTTTCTTTCAGTGACTCTCCCTCCTAAGGTTAATTCATTATTCATGCCTGAGAGCGGAACATAGACCAACAAAGAAATGAGTGTGAATGGTAGAAAAAAAACAGGCTCTACAGTTTGCAAGGACTGCGGTGTTATACAGCTAAATGTGTCAGATCTTATCCTCAGGACACTTTAGTGTTATAAATATTTCATAGCAGTGTATCATCAGTGTCAGAGTCAAAGACCAAGACTCATGAGGAAAATAAACCAGAAATGTCAACCTGTTCATCCAGAATTCATATAAAAGGAACTTGTAGAGCTTTTTTTTATTTTTTATTTAATAGATTTTTTACTATGCGACACTTCCCTTCCGATTTTTCACTCTATCCTCGCTGCCAAATATGAAGGCTGGCCATGTGCCACATCATAACGGCATGCTCAGGTCTTGATTAGAGTCTTAATTATTTAATGGCCACAGTGGGAGCATTCAGAAGATGCCATCTGCTGTCTCAGGGAGAAACAGGGTGACTGACAGGGTGGTACGCATACAGTAGGGGTACGGAACAAACTCACAGCCGGTGTTCTTCTAACAGAATCACTGGTGGTATACTCTGTGACACGACAAGCCTAGAAAGTCTTCAAATATCATTGCGACAACAGCATGGGATATATTAATATTTACAGGGGGATACAGCTGAATCACCATGAGAGAAAAATATCAATCACGTCAGTGTCAGTTATATACGTCACTAAGGAGAAGTAGGAGCAATGGATGTTAAAAATGAGCCTTTGTGTTCGGTAGAGGGTTGTACGTGGAGCATGACACTAGGAGACTTTGTTCAGGTATAAAGCTCAGGGGATTTAGGAATGTGTTTTACACAAGGTCTTTAGGGGCTAGCAACAAACTGAAGTGCTAGCCTCGCTGACACAAAAAGTGAGTCACTGCAGGGAGACATTGGTTACAAAAAGATCCCCCTGAACATTTTCATAAAGCTTCAAAATGATATGCTTGGTAGTGGAAAAAACACTTGACAGTGAATTGTGACAAAAACCTACATAGCACTTCCAGTCAGGCCAGAAAAAAACAAAGTCTTCAAAGAGTGGATTCAAGATGACTGATTAACAAATACATTTGGCTGTCAAACAGGGCCAAAGGCAGGAGTGGCAGGTGTGTCTTCAGGTGGACTGGAGTGTTGGCATTTGGGTGTCACACTGTTTTAATAGCACCACTGCTGTTGCAAGACGCCTCGGGAGAACCTGCAGTTCCCATATAAAAGTTTGATCATCAGCCATCACTCTTGTTCTCATCCTTTTTATTGTTTCAAACTGTTTTAAAATACATATTTCCACTAAAACCACAACACTTTTTTCCCCTTCAGCAGCTTCTATAATGGCAATTCATTGTCAGAAGTGGCACTTACAGCAGGGGTAGTTGAGCACCATGATGTCATCTATGGCAATGTATCCTCGCCGCTCTCTGGAAACGGTTGCCTCAATCAGTACCTGCAAAAGTGAAGAGAGTGTAAATACGTGATGAACAGATTTAACTCATAAGCAGAACAGCTAAAGCTTACACTTATGACTATCCTAATGCTATCAAAGCTGAAGTGTATCAGCAATTTTCTAAAGAACATGGAGAGCTGTATGAGTTCTACAGCTCTTGCCCCTCTTTCAGTGACAGACACATTCATTACAAACATGCCCATCATCACATGGTTGCACATCTGCTGACCCAAAACAAAATGCTACACAATGAAAGAAAGAAGACAGAAGCATAAAAATAGAGAGATGGATAAGTTTGCCTTTGTCCGCAGGGCAAAAAGAGGTAATGTCTTTATCGGGGGCACACAATGTGGCGCCTGAGTCATGAGCGCTATTTTGCATTCAGGGCGCAGGCTGCTGTGAAGCCATAACAGCAGATAATACAGCTAGCACAGGGCCACGACGAGACTCAAGGGAGGACAAAGCTCCATGCCGTCCTATGGAACAATAAGCTGGATGAGCAGCGGGCTCTCATGAAACCTAATCAATATCAAATCACCATCCTCAGTAATACTGAGAGAGTTATGAGACACAGGGGTGATGTTTGTTTTCACAGCACCAAGGACAGTCTCCCATCCACATGTTTGATCGAAAGGCCGGCTTTGAGTTATTGTTTCTCATAATCCTCTGACCAAATGATTACAACATGGTTCCTATCAAAAGGTCCACACACACACACACACACACACACGATCTTATATCCTCCAAACTACTTTAAATGTGTGTTTACACCCGGGCGTAGCTTAAATGGGTTATGCAAGATTGGAGCTCATTCTTTTCAAAGTCATGTAACTGAATCAAGTCACAGCAGCGACTTCTTGTGTTCTAGAGCAAAAGTATGACATCTTTGACGGTATGAGTACAACATTTAATGCCAATTTTTGTAATTTACATGATGCTGAAAGAAACATTTCAGAGGATGTGTTTGCTATGCAGACCAATAAAGCACAGATATTATCTCCCTCATTCAATCCGCTGTGTTGGCAATCCAAATGAAAGGTTCGTCACAATATTTCCGAGACCTGTAACCCAAATCCCAAACTTCCAGTCAGCAGCACAGAGACAGCCCGCCTCCCTTAACTTGAAAACAAGACATGTAATCACATGTCTTATTTTCCAAGTTAAGGGCAACAATTGGTGTGACAACAACCCTAACCGTGCACGACCCCTGAAGGCACGTGCCCCAACACAATGTGATGGGATGTGAGTAGATTGGGCTCAGCTAGGAGAGTCCTGACTGAATGAGACGCAGAAAGCCAGGCGTGCAGAGAGAAAAGAGGCAAGGCTGAAGCTGACAGGAGGGGAGGTGAGAGCGGGAGGAAAGGTCCTGGCTGCTGGGACGCAGTGTTGGAGAGTGACCTGCTATAAAGCTGGCTGCTGTCCTTCGGCTCATGGAGGAACATTCAGGCTAATCTCCTTCTGCTGTAGTCAATTTTCATGTTTTTCCGAGACACAGCTGGAACCTGAGTCTGAAATTTTTACTTCTTTAAAAAAAGGAAAATTAACATATTGTGCTTTCATAATTTGCCACTTTTCCCCTTATTTCAAGAGGTGTATCTTCTTTAAAAGCAGTTTTCAGGATCCTCTTCTCTCATTTCACTCTTTATTTCCTTCACTTTGTCATTGCCTTCCTTTATTTCCTTGGCTGTCCATCTTCCTTTACATCTAATGTGCGCCTGCCTTAACATACAACATTTACAGCAATGATTAAAGGCCTTTTTTCTTTAAATATGTTGGCCTGAATTAGCTGTGTAAGCACACACCGCCCTGCCATTAGACTAACATCAAAATTAACCAGAAACACTGATTAGGCTTAATGGTATCCAAGAAAGAGAAAAAAATGTCTTGCAAGTCTAATTGAAGGTGTTATTACTCTCTGCTGAGCTAAAACACTCAATAAGAGATTGATTACTGGTTAATCCTCAGTCTTCTGAGCCATTAGGATAGAAGGTTATTAGGAGGGAGACATTCAGAGCATTTGTTTCAATAAACAACCTTCCCAGATTTTTATTGAAAGCCACTTTCCCAATGAGACTTTTTGTACCTCTGTGCTTTATTCTAATGAACGGCTACTTTCCTTCTAAAAGATATGAAATGCAGGAACCGTCTTCTGAAGAAAAAAAAACAAATAAAAGTGTGACAAGCAGTGATTTACGACTGATATAAAATGCACATTAGGAGAAAATATTACATTACCCTGCAATATTGGCTTTTAGGAGCAATTGTTATGTATACAAATCCAGAAATGATTTATCTGGACCTAAAAAACACCTTCTTCTACTTTTCCCACTTCAGTCAGAAGACACCATTAGACACAGGGGGCTTTCACTCACCATTAGACGCCGTCATAGATAAATGACTCCTTAAATATTCAGACCAAAGGTCACGTGTTGAAGTAAATCTGTTCAGGAGGAAAATGCCAAAGGATAACAGTCTGTGTCTGAGGAGACGCTTTAAATCTTAGGAATCTCAATTTGCTCTCCACAGTATTTCACAAAAGCCTTTCCCATCAGCTGGCAGAAGTCTCAGCAGCAAGAGATATTATCAGACATAGCTGAGACATGAGGACTTTCATTTAGAGTTCTTTGATGTGCCAAACACTATCAACTACTATCTAGCATGTTCCCTTTTTATTTAAAGAAATTAGTCCTATAAGTAAATACGATGGTGTCCAGAATGTAAAGAGACTATTTCATACAATCATGCAGACCCAATTGCTTTGAAACAGCACAAAACATTGCAACAATAAAAAGTGAATAAATAGGTTAAGGTTACGAAGATATAGACACAGAGTAACACGAGTAAGACTTTTTAAAGCAGAACATGATGTGGCAACTTAAGAAACAGTCATGCTTAAAAAATGTGTCCTTTAGGTGTCCAATAAAAATGTCCAAAGAGTTTGAGTCGTTACGATCCTTAGGCATGTTCTTCCAGAAACTAGGGCCACAGCGAAATAATGGCTGACTCAACATGCGTAATGACTAAAGGTAGCGGAAAACAGTTAGCCTGAAAAAACATTCCTCGTCTCTCATCCCTTACTCCTTATGTAATGTATTATCTTAATAGTTATTAGTAGATCAAACAGTATTTAACATACTCTGCATCATTTACCTTATTGTGTTTATTTATTTTTCTGATGTGTATGTGCTTCATCTGCACTAACAACATAACCTGCACTATTTTATTGTAATTTCTCCTACTCTGTTTCATTTTGCACAATTTTTATATTTTATTATTTTGTCTTATGTACTACATATATAATACTATGTATATATAATATGTTGCAATGTTGGAGGAGTTCAGGACCTAAGATTATCATTGCATAACTACACTCTAGCTACTGTGCACATGACAATAAAAACCCTTGAACTTTGATGAAAGTTACATGTAATGTTCTGGAAAATGTATTGGCAGGTTGCAACGATTACCTGAAGGCTTCTCCTCAATGAGGGTTACCAGGTGTTGTTTTTTGTGTATGTGTGCATTTGATATGTAATCATTGTATGAAGAAAGACTTGAAGCAATAACATCTACAACCGGGAGTGCAGAATCAAAGATGGAATGAATAATATATGCAATATAGAGATGAGAAAGTAAAGCTAGAAAAAAGAAAAAGCACAAGATATTGACATTTGGAAGGAGACCATGTAGAGAGAAGAAAGTGAGAGACGGTAAAAAGAAGATGGGGACATGTCTCCTGCTCTAGTTGGCAGTCTTGGAGGGCTGGATAACATCTTTAATATTTGATAACAAGATTCTCCAGGTATTGCAAACACTTTTACCAATAAGAGGCAGAGCGAGAAATATGGCAATGTACACCAGACACACAAAACATGTTCAATCGAGAAATCTCAAGGTGATTGTGCTCTCTTACATTTTCAACCGCAAAATCCATTGAACTCCAAATCCCAATTTCACAACCGTGATAGGACAAAAATGTGATGTAATTGTCTGAGTCGCATGATCACAAAATAAAAAGGGTGGGTTTCGTCATGTTAATGATCTGAGTGTTGGTGATTATCAGCTAAATCATGTGTTTGATTGAGTGTTTTTATTTACATTATTCCAAAATGACATTAACAATGAGTGTAAGTGCTGTAAAAAAAAATATATTCCATTTGACAATCAACCTTGAGTGTACTCTCACATCTGTATTGTGCATTGCAAAAGGTTACGCTGACATTAAGTATCCCTGTGCTGTATCTGCGAAGAACAGGGAGCTTTTATATGACCTGAAATCTAATAAGGTAGGAAAAACATTCGGATTTGAAACCCCTCTCCGAAATGATGTGTGTTCTCCTGGGATTTATTTTACCAGCAGAAAAGTGCCTATTCTCCCACTTGCTTCAAAAGAGTTTTTTGCTAGTTTAATGACAGAGTAAATCTGCCTGACTATCATTTAAAATCCAAAGTGATTGTATAAGACTAAGTATTTAAAGTCGCACAAGCTGCAGCTAACGTGCTTCAGAGCTAAAAGTCTTGGGTGAATCTCAAGAGACCTGGGCTGAAACCGACAAAGCTATAACACCCGTGCTCTCCTTATTTTGTTTTATTGCACTGATGCTGGTTAACAACAGGCGATAGTCAGCATTAAAATGAGATTAAAGGAAACATTCAGCCTTACACCTCCACATTTACCCTTTTCTGTTTTGTCTCTGAAACAGAGAGCACTGACGAGCTGCAAAGCAAGACCCTGTGTCATTCCACAGTGATGAGCTTTTTCACTGCAGAGGGATTAGCAATGTAAGCTGTGGTATATGTGACTTTGAGGGGGCAGTTTGTTTTGCTCTCTTTGTACTGCGAGGCAAGCTGAGCTGAGTTAAAGTAAAATGTGAAAATGAAAGAGGAAGCAAAGAAGGATTCCTTCCTGTTAGACTGAATTGCTCTAATGGTGCAGAAACCTTTGACTAAATCCCTAATATTAACAAATGTAATATAATACATTTGTACATATGTGTTTTCCTCCTCCACAGGAGATAAAAGCAAGGTTGCTAGCAGTTTAGGATTGTCTATTTAACACGGTTGATCATTTTATTGGAAGGCCCATTTACATTTCCGGTACAGTTTTCCCGTGTTCAGAGTCATCTCCACCTCCTCATAAGCCCATTAAAAAACTCAGAAAAACAGAAGGAAGGATAAACGATGATGAATGATGATGTTTTCTTCCTAACATATCTGCACTGGTGTGTTGATAGGGCAAAAGAGGTGTTTCCATAAGAAAGAGATCACAGCTCAACTCAGAGCATCCATCAGCAGCAAAAACACTGTTTTTCATTTGAAAAATTCATCAAAAGAGAATCATATATTTAACACGTGTAATAAGGTTATTGTAGAAATAATGATTTACAAAGAAAATGCCTCATTATTTGTTATAGATTTTAGCTAATGAAGAGCTTTAATGGTAGGGGTCCTCACTTCCCTGTTCATGAGGGGCAGAGCTCAACAGGAGTGTGACTGGTAGGAGCACTGATTAGTAGCACTCTTCTCCTCTTGTTTACTCATTTGTAGCGGCTCAGTTGAGACCTTGAAACACAGAATATAAAGATCCGAAATCTGTAGCCTCAGCTCCAGTAGAATCTGTAATTTAATGTTTTTACACATGGAGGGTTTATTTCAAATAGCTGACTTGACTTACTGTCTGTTTCTTCATTTTAAATGCATGTATCAAAGCCTTCAAATAACAAAAAGGGGGATTATTTTGTCCACAACTGTTTCAACATTTTGGGAGATACTCTTACTTTCTTGCAAAGACTTAGAAGACAAGATTGATAGCACTCTCGTCTGTATGCTGAATATTGAGACCCAGGTTAACTTAGCTTAGCCTAGCAAAAAGACTGGAAACAGGGCAAAGCAGATACCCTTTCTCTCCAAAGCATAAAATAAATGAATACAAATCACATACCAGCACTTAAAAAGCTCACTTATTAACATGTTTGTGAAATGTGTATTTTTATTTAAATCACCCTAAAAGCGCTGTCCCTGGGTACACTCTGGGTTTGATAGTTTACCTTATTTTTAGATCATGCGATGTTAGGAGAACAGTGTCAGCCGATATCTATATTTTACATAGCGAAGGTCAGATCTTGCAGAGTGAGATAGATTTTAATTAAGTCGGGGGGGATTGACAGTTCTTGATGAAATGCACACAAGTCAACTTAATTGCTTTTTGACAGCTCTGCGAAGTCTGCAGAAAAAATAAATTGGATTAATAGATGTATATGCCTTGTGCTCACCTGACTGTGCCAACTACAGGCCACAGCACATCAGGAACCAACAGTAGATGCCAGTCAATGTCTGTCTACTTTAAGAAGGCAGTGACATGTCATGCAAAATGTTCTAGTCAGGTGTATACACAGAACACAAGCCTCAGTGTGTGAAATCTCCACCAGGCATGCCCACAAGAGACCTAGAAAGGGCCCTTCGAGCACTAATGTTGGCTACATTCACAGGGGAATCAATGCTAATTAAATTGCAAATGCAAGTAATTAACACCAGATATGCCTCGAGGCTAAAATGAGTGGTGATCAACAGAGCCTTACTGTGTGCAATCTTTCAACTGCACAAGATGTGTGTCCATGGGTCTGTAGATGCGAAACCCCAATCCTTTCTCAACTGCTCCACTTCTCATAAAATCATAAATAAATTAGTCATCACTGCTATAAATCTGGATCTGAATGTGTACCTGGTATTCATTAGGCCAGAAGGTGCTGACAGCCAGCTCCACCTGGTGCCACTGCTTAGTGTGAGACCCCGACGTGTTCCACACCGGACTGCCGAGCGGACCCCCATTGACCCGCACATATGCCCGTAGGGCCCCTGGACTGTGACCATCACGGCTGTAGAGGAAGTAGCTGAACTGGACGCAGTGTGTGTCATTTTCACTCAGCGTCTGCAGCATCAACTGAGCACGATGACCCACGGCATGCTGGGAGGAGTTCACCAGCATATAGGATCCTGGAAGGAGCAGAAAAAATGCAGCGGTTATTTTTAGTTTTCCATTATTATGGAGATTTTAGTTCAGTTTATCACTTCTGCCATCTGTTAAGATTTTCATGCATGTTGACATTATCCTTTTTTTTTGCATACTAAGCGACTAACAGTCATTATCTGAAAGATGTAAAGTCAGGAAGATTGGTACTGAAGCATTTACTCTGTATGTTTAATTTAACTAGGAGGTGTCAGCTGATATAGGCCTAAATAATATAACATCTTGAATCTTTAAAGTGAATAATAAGCTTTTACACTAACTGTCATACAAGCATCAGAAAGAGACGTTACCCATAAGATGTGACAGTAAAGTATTCATTAAAAAGTTACAAAGTAGCTTAAATGCCAGCAGTATCATAAACAGACAACAAACAGACACTTGCACTGTCTGCAAGGCAGCTTTTATTCATGGCCTTTATGTTACTTTGTTGTTTTCTTAAAAAACAATAGCCACTAAAAGAGATGAATTGCAAGTGTGCCCTGTCTATTCGGTAGTAAGAAGTACATTTGGGAAAGGGGTTACTCAAACACGTTGATAACTCGCTTAAATAGTTCATATCAGTGATTGTATTGTGTATATTTAGTCATTCACTCTTTGTTTACTTTTTGGGAATACTTTGGGGTGAACCCTCAGATAACATTAAGCAACCAAAACAAAAAAAAAGGACACAAAATTCAAATAAAATCCAAGACGGATTGAATACAGAATCAAGACTTCATTTTCTTCCAAACATCAGAAAGAAGGTTCTGGCTCTATAAAAAAAGTTTTGCCTGAAGGCTTTTAACCGGATTATCGGAATGAAAATGTCTATTGCAAAGGTTTTTCAACTGTTACTAGATTTAAAGATAAGTTGTGGAGGTTAGTATATGAGCCACTGAGGGATTTGTGTTAAGCAGACTTATAAGAACAAGTAAAACATCTCACAAAGGAACAAATCCGCTTTTAACAACTCTAAGCAGTGTGAATCCACAAGTAGAAAAAAATGAAAATATTCTCCAGCACACTCATTGTTACATGTGTAGGCGGCTGATAACAGGAAAAGAAATGTGGCTGTTGAATAAAAAGACACAATGTGTGCTGGCTACGACACTAGTGAAAACTAAAGAGTGACACATGTGAGAGATGGAAGGAAAAGCAGATTAGGCGACAAAAAGAACTGATGGCAGTTTTCCCTCTGCAAGGTGATGCTGAGAAACGAGATTCACCAAACCCCCCAAAGCCTCCTCTAATCAGGACAACATAACCCTATTGCCCTTTGCCTAGCATCTGTCCCGCCTTGAGTCTGTGCCCGCTAACGTGATTAGCACAACAATGTTGGGAGACCTTCCTGTGTACTCACACAATCAAGCCACTTGTCTTTGTACTCCAAGGTCTTTCTGTTCTCAGTCAGAAACAAGCCCGAGAGACAAGACAGTCACAGCCTCGGCGCCAGGTGTCCTAAAGACGTTTATTCTCCACTCAAATGGAATAGCATGTGCATGCCGAGTTGCCAGACAGATGAATTTTTTAATATCCTAATCCACGAGTAGTTACTCTGAGAACTTTTGTTTGCTCTTCAGGCACAGAGAAAATCAGCCTTTTTTTCTTCCACTCCATTGACTTGGTGCAGAACGAGACACCTGATGGAGTCATCTAAGTTTTCACCATCTCCACCCAGCTACTTAGCCAACACTAATTACCGCTTTAAGTGCAAACAAGACAAAATGCGTAAATTCACACGCTAATGTTTACCATAATGGTAGTGAGATTCACACCCCTTAACCCCGGCTATAAATAAAGTTAAACTGAGGAGCACGGTAAGGTACAAGCAGTCATTATCTGGAGGCTAGAGTAGCCGCCTCAAAGCCCCATTGCCCTGCAGCACACTGTCAACAGCACCTGATTTGTGTCGTGTCCAGGGCTGAGGATCTCGACTCTCATTTGGCTTTGCTTAATTAGATTCTTTCAGAATCCGTCTCCTCTCCTGCAGCTTCCACAGCCACAATGGACTTATATAACAGCAAAGGGCTGAAGGGCTTCGGTAGTACTGTCCTTACTGCTGGTTATATACTGGATGGGTGCCCCTTCTTTTATAAATAGACATCATTAATACATTTCTGTTGACTTTGCAAGTTACTATGTAGGGCCACATGAAACAGCCATTATACCACCTCTAACCTCTTTTGAGTGTCACATGGGAGATAGGTGAAGTCACATATTAATGAGGCTCTGCATGTGAATGCTTATGATGTATATAAATTAAAATGTCAATGAATTAAACATTGTGGCCATTTTAATTAGGTTCTGAATAAATTCTTTGCAGTAGTTCTGATCTACTGTGAGATAATCCATGGCGGCCCATTCAATATAGAAAATATGCATCATTTTAGAGCAGGTCATTTGAAAAGTACTGCCCCTTGAGCCAACAACTGGGTGAGAACACGTAATAAATACAAAACAAACAAATGAGTGTTAAAATCGTTTGGATTGATTCCTATAGAGCAATTGTTCACTTTATTTCTTGAATAGACAATTTGAATTAAGATGCATTTTCTTTGTTGGTTTCATGAATTGTTTAAATTTGTATCCATACAGTATATGTTGCAGCAACTATTTTGATTGAACAAATGTTTAGTACAACAAAAAGACAATAAGGAAAAAAATCCCATAGTCCAAAAGTTTCATCTTAATTCATTTTTATTTTGTTGAAAAGGGTAAAAAAAAACACTAGTTTGATAATAAATCTTTCTCAGCACCTTTCTTTTCAATGATATCAAACAGATATAAGCAGCAAAAGCTCACAATGCATGGATTCTTCTTCAGTGATAGACTAGTTAAGTTTACGGTCAGTCAATCTATCTCTACCTTGAGAAGGGGATGTTCTGAAAAAAATCTTCGGAAGAAGCCGGGCAGTTGGAGAACTTGTTAAAGTAAAGACTCGAGGACTGATATGGCCTTGCTCACAGTAAGTAATAACGCCTCACTGCCAATTATGAATCCTAAGCTTTATCTGAAAGGTACTCCGCAAATGGAAGTTGTCCACCTTTATAATTCCTAGGTCCAAGATTGTACACTTGGGCTGTGGCTGTCAGTATGTCAGCAGCACTTGAGCCTTATTTCTGTGAGTTGTTTCACAGAGAGTTCTGACACCGTTTTTGTTTTCTACATAAAGGCGTCTGTCGGTTGTAAATGCGATATGTTCAATTCATCTTTTGTGTTGCAAGATCGTCAGAGATCATTTAAAAAATGCACTTGTTATTGATATAAATATTTTGCTGTTACTGAAGGACATAGATATTTAACTCTTGTAAAGCATATCGCTAATAAGATTATATTCATGCTTGTGCCTCACTAAGGACGTTCTGGCTTTGTCATGATTGATGTATATTTTTGGGAAAAATGGAGAGTAGATCGCCCATCTCTGGCTTATTCATCACCACCACTCTTGCTTCCTTTTTGCCTGTAAGTTTTACAATTGATTTTAAGATTTGACTGATAACTTGTAACACTCCACATGGTCAGACTCCCAGTTACATTATAGATATGTCAATCCCACAAGAGTCTTGAGGCAGTCTAAGATACAGGTCTCTTGGTTGTTCCAACAAATTGCCTGATTGCCAATGGTCGGCTTTTCAATCACAGGCCCTAAGGTTTTAAACTCTATCTCAGCCTACAGCCAAACCAAGCTCACTTCTATCTGATGGCTCTCCTATTTTCATTAGGTTACCTTTCAATGCACAGATCACATCTTTCACAGTGCACATAGCCTTTTCTTGTCATAGTTATTTCCCTTGTCATTGTTCTACTGTGCCACCTCATTTTTGTCATGCTTATTTATTTTCTTGTTTTCAATTGTATTAAAACAGTAAATGCTGGATCAGAACTAATCCAATCAAACTTTAGTGTTTAGTGCATCCATGAAGGCCCCAGTACACCAAGACAGCAGCTTTCATAAATTATACTCCAAGGCACTGTGAAATCTGATAAAGGTCCATCCATCCATTGGTGCCTCTCCCAAGGGCGAAAGAACATCCATAACAAGATTAGGACTGATCCAGCACATCATAATTCATGAAGAGCACCACTGGACTACATCCTGGTCACAGCCTTTTGGTGACACTATCTGTAGCAAGCCTCAACAGACCGAGCAGGGAAAGGAGGGCGATTAACAGAGGGTGGGGTTTGCACAATTTATACATTAAGTAATGCCACAAATAGAGAATGGGAAAATAATAGAGATTAATATGGATGGTTAAAAAAGGGGAAACAGAAAGTATAATTTTTCTATTTGTTTTCTTCCTTTGTTAAATGTTCCAACCTTTTTCTGCATGACCTTATCCATTAAGCATTGTTCCTCTGACATCAGAGGCCAGAGTAATCAAATACACAAGAAACTAGAGGGAGCAGAGGTCTGAACTTAATAGAATCAATGGCTGTGTTAGGGTTTAAAATGCGTCCCTGATGCTGCTTGCTGTATCATTATTGGCCAGCTATCCTTGGCCTTGATGCTTATCTTTTACCCAGGTGTTCTCATTCTGCCCTGTACCACTGACTGCTCTGAAAAGGTCATGTGGGCTTTCAGACGCCATCTTTGAGGGTCTGCTGTCCCCAAACTGTTTATTTAGCAGTGTCCGCAACAACCTTCAGAACAAATAAACAAGTAAAAGAAAAATAGATGTGGAGCTTTGGCAATTTCCCTGAAAGGCACATTAGTGTTGTCATTCCCCTGATGTTTTGCCTCCCTCTGAGAGAAGCGAATGTAAAATTGCCTCATAATGTAGTGAAATTGTTCACAGCGCAAAAAGAGCTCTCATTAGAAGATGTTACATTAACAGACATGAGCACTTTGTTGCTAACACCAGACGTGTTTATTGCCGATCGCTGTACAAACTAAAGGACTAATAAAGTTATTATTTGGTGTGTTTTTTTTACTGACTGGCCTTATGGATAATTCCAAACAAGCCTGAAGTTATGTAAAAAACAAAACATAAATGGAGGCTTTGATAAGACCAAACCCGTTGAGAGGATGGACAAGTTCCCATCCTAATGGAACATCTCACAGAGGGACAGTGCAATAATGATACATCACACAGACTTAATCGACTTATCACAATGACACGGTTCCTGCTGGGAATTTGAGGATGACCTTAAACGCAAAAAGCAAAGCAGCACAACAAGGTCCTCTAAACTCAAAGCAGACACTTTCTAAAAACTGATCTCATTTAATTTTATTTAGATTGTTTTAAATACGGTTGAATCACATGCATATATTTCAAACTTTTCTTTAGGATATAAAAATGAACTAACATGGTTTCTTTCCATTGTGGTTTTTAAGTGTCGAATCGGAGGCCGGGAGTCAAAGTGGATGACATGTGAATGATACTAATATATATTTGTTATGCTTGTATAAAATTATGAAAATGTGATACAAATCTCTTTAGAATGGTTGGAGGAATCTATAACTAGTCAGACCCGCCTTGTCTATGGACGGTTACTGATATTATCAATCACTGTTGGGAGGCGGGGTTTGGCAAAGGGTCAATTTTGTGTTGCTACAAAAACACTCATAAATCAAACAATAACGGCATATTTCAGAATATAAATGTGTAATGTTTCAGATCACATGACTGATCACACACACACACACACACACACACACACACACACACACACACACACACACACACACACACACACACACACGCACACGCACACGCACACACACACACACACGCACACGCACACACACACACACACACACACACACACACACACACACACACACACACACACACACACACACACAATGTCAGACAAGTGAGAACATCTGTGTTGGCTGTATACAGTAGGAGTCTTCTCCATTGCAGCCGGATCAATAGAGCAGCCAAGCAGCTTTGCATCAGGGCACGAAGGACTGACAGGTTTCCTATTCCCAAGGCTGACACACCACCTGAAGTCTAAAACCTAATCTCATTTTCAACATCCACCCCACCACCCCCACACTATCATTCCCAGCTCCACCTGTCATACTTCTTCTCTTCTCCTTAATATAACTTTTCATTATTATAACAGTCATCCATCAAACATTTTGACTCTCTTGCAACTTTGAAATATTCTAAGCAGTCTAAAGCAGGTATTGACAGTTTCTCTTCTTTGAAACTATCCGCCCCCTCTGGCTGCAGTATTTCTCATCGACCAGAGATCAATTTTAAATGACATCTCTTCTGTCATTTGTTTCTAAATGTTAATAATGGAACAGTATTCACTTCATCCACTTCAAATAATGTGGAGTCATCTACTGTATACTAAGGTCCTCATTTTTCTGACTTCTTCTCTTCAAAGACCTCATTTAAAATGCAAAAAAGACGAAGAGGTGACTGAAAGGAAAGTATTGAATTAGACGTTGCGGCGCCCACAGGCAACTCTTAACCTTTTACAAGTGTTTTTTCCATTGTCTACAATCCTAACAAGCAATCCTCTTCGCCATTACCCACGCCTCTGGGGACAACCATGGGGCACACTGCACAAGGTAGAAATAAAGCGTGAGAGAGAGAGTAGGGGTGCCAGCTGAGGAGTGATGCTCAGGCAGAAAATAAATGAAATACAAGTGGTGCTATTGTTGAAGTAGACTGTGCCTTCCAGCATTTAAGAGAGATGAGGCCACGTCAGCATGTGTTGTTGTCTTCTTTCCAAGGAGAGAGGAGAAAGAGGAAAAGTGCATTTTCTCAACAGTCTGCTTGCGTTGACCTTTTGAATTTTCCTCCAGGCAGTTCAGGATCAACTGCCCGATTTGCCCCTGAGAGAAACGGATGAGTGGACACAAGAAAAGAGAGGAGGGAAGGAGGATGTACACAATAGTATTCCCCAGCATGTATGACATCACGTAATGCACCTTCCATACACATTATTTTATGCTGTGTCAGAAACATCTATTGCATTATTAGAAGAAAGTATTTTGAATGGAGTAGGCACTGCTTTATCCGATATTGGGACTTTTCTCAGGCCCTTTACAGTAAATGTAAACCACTCGGTTGTGCTGCTTTGTCACCTCACACACAAAGTGCTGTGACCACAATATTAATATCAGGCGCCATCCTGGTGACCGGGGGTTGAAGCAGTAACTGTGAACCACAATGTATTCAGTTTAATATAATCTTACGTTGTTATTCTATTGTTGGACCGATATTTTAGGAATAAGAGTACTGAAATCCTTAGTGAGTCATCATTCTGAGTGTTTAAATTATATTTAAAAACTTTCAAAGAGCACTTGATGGAAACTGATCTTGCAAATACCGTACTAGTTCACTGATTAGGTCCTCCTTAGTGTTTTAAAGGGTGCTGATCAGTGAAATCACCCACGGTTCTGCACAGTCTCAGCACAGCATGCTGCATGGGTGACCAACCATGCTGTTGCCTAAACGATAATGAAAGTCCTAACAAGGACAAAGCATTTTGAACATTTTGGAACTTTTTATTTTTATGCTTCTGGCCAAATGAACACAGTAGTCACTCATGATTATAAAATAAAAAACTTCCTGTTCAGGCGTAGGCGATTCTGTCGCACCAGCTGTCCATCTGAACCACAGACAGACAGACAGACAGGTGTCTGCTGCAGTCCAAAAAAATCCTTCACATAATTGCCCAGATATTAACCATGTGACTGTTATTAGTTACTCACTTAAAGATTTCAGCTTGAAATGCCAGAAATGCAAATGAAGAGAATAATTGCCAATATGTCTTTTAATGCATTCACCTTTAAAAATTCATGAGAATCCATCGAAACTGCAACTTCTCTGTTCGTCCAAGAAGTGATTCGTTATCATGAACTATAGGCAAAATATCCACCCGTAATATTTGGTTATATAAAGACACAATTCACAGTTAATATGAAATTAGACCCAGGCAAAACATTTTCAATTGTTATATGTTGTGTGAAATGCACAGGAGCATGCTTCATTTTTTTTTAACAGTGTGCTTTATGACAATGTGTGTGAACACATACAGTAAAACCAGCTCTGGGGTTATAGGTTTCTCAGAAATGTAATCAACCATGTCGTCAGGCTATAACCTCTGCCGCAGACAGACAAACTAGATAACCAAGACGCCTTGATTAATTTTGTCTCCATTCGGTCTGTGAAAAAAAAAAGTTGCTCACCAATGAGCCATGCATCACCATTAGCAGTATGGTCAAAGTGCAAACCCATACTGCTGTTCTGCTGAATGAACATGTTATAGGGCCCTCCAGGCCAGCAATAAACTCTGTTAAGCCGGTTGGGACTGGCATCATAAATTAACTGTAGGATAATCAAAAGGGAAGTGTTTATAATTGACATATGGGAAGACTAAGGAGATAGCATTCTAATGTTCATGTTCATTGCCCCAGTCACCTGTAGATACCTTTCTAATTTGCATCTGTTCCACTCTGCCATAATAATTTGTTGTATCGTGGTTCTCATTTGGTAGCGTGCAGCTGTCGGATGGCTGTGAAATAACACACCGTTTAGTTGCCACCTAGAGGAACATGCTGAAGGACAGTGAAACAGAGAAAATACACACTCTGAACATGTGGAGAAAGAGGCTAAGACCTTGTTGTTGTCCTGCTGAGCTATGGCTCCAGGGTGTTACAGAAATCCATATAACTCGCCCTTTAGCACTCAGAAGCACTTTATCAGCCAGTCATCACCCCTGGAGAACACATCACACATCACGGAAAGACATGCTTTCTCCCAATAGCCAATTAGCCAAGAGCTTTTATAACACCAAATACAATATTGATAAGTGCCCAGCCTCACTATGGGTGAATAGGTCTTCTTTTATCACCATCCATCATGATCATTAGGGTATTTTCTCCATTAGGTCAGGGATATAAACTGCTGTTCAAAAGTTTTAAAAAGCATGCTACTAAAGCTCGACTGACTACTCTTTATTTCTGAATTATTTTTTATTATTTTAGATCGAAGGAAGACCTCTTTACAGATTGGTGTTATATTATAGGGTTTGCAAAAATGTTTTTTACGTGGAGAACAACATGGGGATATGGAGAAAGTGTGTGCTGTATTAAAGTTTATTTTTTGTATTGTATTTTTCTAAAGATTGATGTGATTTATAACATAAACTTTCTGTAAAGGCATTCCATGATTTCAACAACCAAATACAACCAAAACTAAAAGGGACAGCTAAACAACAAAACTAAGGGATCGACTAAATGCAGCTTAAAATCAAGAATATAAAGAAAAAGTAATAATTTAATATTTGTCAAAATAATTCAGTTGTTTTATATTTATTAATAATAGTTACAGTAAAATCAATACAACAATGGATTCCAAACTACTACAAGGTGGTGTATAAACAGTACATCAGTAAGGCTACTCAAAATGCTGACAGTTTTTGATACTGAAAGCCTCGAATTGCATCTATGCACAGTTTGCACTCAATCAGTGTTGTAGCGACTTGCATTACAATGTGTTTGTGGACACAGTCAGGAATTAACATTTACATAATATCTAATTATATTGTTGTTGGATTAACCGCTGAGCATATGTTAGATCTCAGGAGCACCTCTCCAACATTGCGGCTCCA
The DNA here is from genome assembly GCF_036324505.1 of Eleginops maclovinus. Lineage (NCBI taxonomy): Eukaryota > Metazoa > Chordata > Actinopteri > Perciformes > Eleginopidae > Eleginops > Eleginops maclovinus. Next base: position 14,161,643 of record NC_086351.1, on the reverse strand, counting down.
GACAATACACATATGGCTCTCCATCGCTGCCCTACATATAACGCCTACAGGGCATTCGCACATTCCTCTGTAAAGGCTGCCCATTTAGTTTCACTGCGGCATCCAGACCTTGAGGGCTTCATCCCAGTTGGAGGCTCCCCTGAGCACTATTGCCATGGGTAGAGAAGAGGAAACGCATTGTCTCCCATTGTGACTGTGCAGCTTTATGCAAACTATAATGTTTCGTTTTTCATCAACTGCTGAAGTATAAATTAGTACAGGTTTAACGCTCCTTGTACAGATCCGTCTGACCTTCTCTGCTGGGAAGCTTGAAACATTATCTTGGCCTTAGCCTTGACCTACTCTTTGTCCTGCCTCTCAGCACCCTAGGAGAAAAAAATAATGGGGCTCCATTAATTCATTTCCTTTATGCCCCTTCTAACAGCTAAATTTAACACTGCTGCAATGGAAAGACAACCTGTTCAAAGTGTTTGCCCGCCTTATTTTGATATAGTCGGAGAAAAATGTCCAGCCCCTACAGCAGAAAAAAAAAAATGGATTGAATAGGTAGAAAAAAATCACTGAGTGAATAAATAAATAAATGAATATTACATTTCTAAAGGATGACACCGCAAATTAGCCGGCAGATACCAGCTAATGAGTCCTGAGATAGAGGTTTGTCTCACTGGACACAGGGGAGAGGCAGAGCAACTTTGTGTCTGTGACATTCAGAGAAGGAGAAGACAATCCAACGACAGGCTCTTCTGATTAGATTTTCATTACCTCCTTGTTTAGATGACTGATCCCATTAACAAGTCAGCATGGCGACATAACCCTGTGGTAAACTGAGAGGCGCCCAGGGATAGAAGGTGCAGCTGCATAATAATGCACGCCATGGTTTGGTCATCTGCTTTGACACGGAGCTAATGAGATGGTCACAAGAGAAAATGAATGGCAGTTGACAATTGCTGACACGCTAGAAAATCTTTTCCAAAGTACTTCCTGAGAAAAAAATAATTGTCATACATATACTTTGAAGATATTTATAGCATCTAAAGCTCTACTCAAAATCAGCATTGTAGTGATTCAATTGTATGGCCTGAGGCACACTATAGCAGGATATTAGACTCAACAGTGATAAATCAGCATAATAAGCCATTCAAGCAAAACAACCCTATACGCAATCTGCTCGTTCTCTCTCTGCACAAACACGCAAACACACAAGTTTGCACACACACGTAAACACCTAATCCTGAAATTTGTGTCACAGTGGTGTCAACAGATGCAGCTTGAATGGCCTTCAGCAAGCTTTTTAGTAATTACTGGAATTGTTTAAAAGAGCCTTCACCAGTGCCATCAGCAAAGTTGTCCACCCACTCTATCCCTCCCAAAACACTTAAGTCCCAATAAAATCTGCCAGCTTTTTCCCTGGTTGACGTGAACACAGTAACAGGGCTCCAACAATGACAAAGGGTCTCTGCGGCTCTTCCGATTTGTATTGTGGAAACACGTTGCCAGGTCGGCAAACACTGTGCAGCATTTATTTAGTTGTACCCATTGAATGAACGATGTGAACAATGGCATTGCCATGCGGAGGTATGGAGCTGTATAGAAAGAGAGATTGTGTCTTAGGCGTCACAGGAGGAGTTTAGAGGCTGATGGATGGACAGGTGCCAGGCTCAGCTCAATACGAGGCCACAGCATAGTGCCGGGTAGATAAATCTGAGGCCGACACTGATAGGCCGCAGAGTCATCATAATGACAGGCAGGCTGCAGCCAACGGCAGGAGGCTGCAGTTCCGCACATCCCAGAGGTGTAATGTGCTTGTGATTAACTGTCATCCCCCCCTGTTTGGTGGGCAGACGTTCTATCTCAGTAAGAACCACTCATCTTCATGACAGCTACTGTAGCCCTGACCTTGGCCTCCATCAACAGGCCTGTAGACATTTTCTAAGGAGTTTCCAGAGATGTAAACAATTAAACAGATTTTTAGGAAATGAGTTTCTTTCTTTTCATCACTTATAAGTCACATATATGTATTAATAGAAGTGCAGGCTGGGTGAAGTACGGTGAAGCACCCTAGAGTTGGTAGAAGTGATCTTTTTTATGAAACACATTTTGACTTGTCAATGTAGGAAAAGCACAGGTGAACAATTTCTGGGTAAATTAAGGTTAAATAAGCATTTCAAATGAGAAAAAAACGGATGGCTGAGCAACACCGTCAAACATTTCAGAAGAACATTATTTTCTTCTGCTTGTAGTGCATGCCACCTCACTGTCACAAAGCCATGGCTTACTGAACCGAACAGTAGAACCTGTGCCTTTTTATCAGGTCAAATGGTCTATTCTGACAAAAAAAGGTATATAGCTCAAGGATCCTTGCTTACAAATCAGTCTCATACAACCTCTCATCCCACAGGTTACATATCGGATTTTAGCTGACAGCTGTTTTTATAAACAATGCCACATTATTATGGAACGATTTCAATGAACTATTTACTTTTTAAGATGCAGTCCCTAAAAATGTTATATTGCTTTTCAATGCTGTAAGCTCTATTCATCTCTTGTATATTAATAAAAGAAATGGCAGATCATTTGGCCTGTTAAAGAAGGAACGACACATGTGTAAATAATAACACTAAAGATGGCTACATTATAATACTATTTTAGCGAGTCACGTCAGTGAGTCAGCACGCACAAAACCAGAGCCCTAAAACTGGCCAGGCCAAGTGGAAAGCAACCAACATTAACATTACTAATTCCACCTGTGCTTTTCTGCTTTGAAAAGTCAAAATGTCTTCTGTGAAAAGGGATTTTTAGTTTTAAAACTAATTCTCTCGAATGACTCATCAGTTGTCTCCAATTTGGCTGACATCTTGTCCCATAACACCAATAACCAACCAAATCATGCTTCATTGAAAAATACTTCTAACTACAAATTGAGAAAATAAACTGTTAGGACATGTTAACAAAGTAGTTTTCCCTCGGTGGCCATTTTAGGATGGCAGTTATGCATCAGCTTTACTTTTTACAGCGGTAGCAACTTGTTTGTCATGTATCCAACACAAAGCAAATAAAAACAAGAATGTGTACACAGCTTGATTTTTTCCCAGAGTAAGTGCTTGATCGTTTTTTCATTACAAATAGAGCAAACATAAACCTTTTTTTTTTGTTAATTAGGAGCTATCTATGTGGAAAGAAAGGAAACTTTATCAGCAAAGAGCATATGACATGCAACAAAAGTCCCTGATGTACAATGGGTTATTTGGTATGAACCCTAACCATTATTTAAAGGCACCCAACCACATCTTTGTAGAAGATTAGTCTGTTGTATTGAAGTGTCCCTATGTCATGGCAGTGGGCCGACATGTAGAACAGCTGTGGCTTTTTAGCTGAATTAACAGGCTTTAGTCTCCTCCTTTGACAATATCTGCTGTATGAAAGGCCCCTAAATGATATTTTATTGACCCTCAAAGGGAAATTTGTCCAAAGCATTTGACCTATCCTCAAGGCCAAGCAGCATTACTTCAACACCAAAGCTTCTACATTTTAAACTCTTCCTGTGAAGTAGCAATCCAAGCCACTGGAGCCACAGTGCTGCCAGTTAACACCAGCTGAGGAGAATGTACCTGGATATGCACATAGTTAGAAATTCAATATTCATAGTGTAGTATTCTCCAGATAAGGACTGCTCAGTTACTGTTGTTGTCACTTGATGTGAAATGCCTTTTGTTCGGGAACAAACATCTGCTGTGTGTCTGGATGGTTCTGTGGCAAACAATGACACACTATAGAAACTATGACCACTAATTACAGCTCCATCTTGAAAACAACAGATGCTACATGTGTGCTCATCGATACAAGCAGTGCAGAATCTTTTACGCACACCTATGGTTATAGATGACCATCATCTGTTCTTAGATATCATTATTCTCCACTGACGAATAAAAAAATCACATCTGTATACAAGAGAAAAGCATAGCCATTTGAGAAGCACTTTTTTTGCCATGTAAGTGGTTTCTGTTTTCTAAAGCCTGGCAGAAAGTGTGCTTTTCTTTCTCTGTTTTTGTTTAACGTCTCATCGATTACTACCTCAGCCGGCTGAAAGCAGAGAGATTTTTTTTTCTGGCCCTCTTTGTGGAGCCTGTCTGTGGTGTGACATCCTTGTCCTGACAACAACACTATGTGAGAGGTAGAAAAACATTGAAAGGGGGAAAAAAATGAATAAAAAACTGAAATGCACGAAGGCAGCAAAGCAGCACAGCTCTCACTGAGCCTTTGTTTTCAACACACTGCCTTAGGTAAGCAAATGTGCACTAAATACAATGAACAATGATTAAAACAGACACAGAAAAACAAATTTGGACCCCTTTTTGGACCCCTTTTTTCTCCTTCTTTTGCTGCATGTTATCTGTTGCCCTTCTGCTTTCCTTGCAGTTTTCTTCTTTTAATATTCATCGCCCAAGATTTATTGTGTTTTGTAGTCAATTCTCTATTCATTATCCGTGTATCGTGAGGGAATTAATTTGTGACCAGGCAGGGTCCAGTGTCGGGTTGTTTGTCCTGAAGCATGGCACCAGCCTCTCGGGCTGGACATCCATTCACTGCATGGTGAAACAAACACTTATTTACTTAGCCTGCATGTTGATTCTACGCTATGTCTCGGAAATGGCCCACTTCATGATCACATTGCAATACTCAGGCACTGTCAGCATCTGTGGATCTGTTTTCTATTGGCAGTAGGCCATAAAGGCATGTCGTGCAAACATTTGATACATTTTTTAAATGTCGTAGTAAAAATCTCGACAGAGCCTTTCTGGTAGTTTTCACACAGCTCGATCTAAAATAATCAATAAATCACAGCACACAAAACCTTTTATTTTCTCTCCCAAACTCTCCTAGTTTTGAAATCTCTGCGGACATCTCTGACTACTTCTCCTCGTTGTCTGCCAGGGTTTTATCTCTTGCTTAAAAAGGATCAGAAACTGTCAACTGCCAAAGTCTGAAGAGCAGCAGCATGGCCATTAGGCACCCGTGGAGACTGCTGTGCTCACTTCCAGAGAATTTGCAAGAGAGCAGCTCTGAAAAACCCTGCCAAGCCCCGGCCTAAGGGAGCTCCTACGAGCTCAGGGCCCTACTTCTGCCTCTGCATCTAGGCTGCACTCATCAGCCAGTCTGTCTGCAATCAACAATAGAGCCAGACGGACAGAGATCGAAGCATCTGCCGGTTGACTCTACACAACAAGCAGCCCAGAAGTTAAAAGCTTCAAAATAACTTAGAAGACAAGAAGACTTGTGTTTCATGGGTTTGAACAGAAGCGCCGGCAGAGATCTACCTGGTGCTCTCATTGTTTATAACCTATTTCTATCCTCGAGAGTAAAGAACACACTCACACAAATATGCTGTTTTACTTTCACACATTGAAAGTGTTCACACTTGAAGGCGGCACATTGCAACATGTGGACCAAAGAGTTGTATTCCCTGTTTCAGAGGCAGTCTGAAGAGATCTTCGCCACAACAACATTTTCAGGATCAAGACATCGATCAGATTCCCATACAGTATATAGGTATGTAGTTAGAGTGAATTTAAGACACGAGGTGTTGAAGATACAGTGTCCAGTTGAGACAATATTTATGAATCAGCCTGACATCAATTTTTGATGTTTTTAGATGTTAATAAATCTGAATGTAGTCATGCAGAAATGTATTTTGAGAATAGGGCTGTGCAATATGAAAACAAATGTATATCATAATATATTGAAGAATACTAGATATATAATTTAACAATATTGTGGGGTTTCCCATTGATGCTTTCACAAAGTATTTACCCATTAAGTCAGTAAATCCACATTACTAATAAATATTTATAAATGCTTAATTGTGTAACAGCAGATAATAGAAACCCAGAACAGTCTGGTCAATTCTGAAAATGAAATCAATTGTCTCATATTTCAATATTGATACACTATCACTGTACTCTCTAGACCTAAATTGGAATGGTGTTGAGGTATTTAACATGAACCAATGCATAGCACATCTTTAGAGAGATGCTGCAGAAAGGCTGGTTGTGTGTAGTGCAACACTAGTTCATTTTGCAATTATCGTACCAGAGAGAGACAGAGCTGAGGCTTTGCCCACTCCTGTCACACAAGTTTACTAAAAGTGGTTATTTTGAGTGAGACAGATATTTGGCACACATGCCTATGATTTGCCCTTCATTTTGTGTGGATTACAATGACAGCAGATTTACATTTCCTCGTGGGTTTAGTACCATATGTTCAGTTATCACTTTACTTCCACTCGTTCCACTGCGTTATGAGCAACGACTATACAATAAAATAGTCCTGACAAAATGTCCCTCGATTAAACTGCTATCTGTCATGATTCAACTGCAGTTTCTGTCCAAATGCATTTCTGATCCTTCAGCCAGGCTTTTGCTTCACTCTTTAATAAATAATAATATCACCAGACCCAGAAAAGATGGCTTACTAACGACCAAAACAAAGCTTCTCAGCCATCTGCCTGGCTGGTGTGTTTTGCCTTTAAAAGCCGGAGGTCTTGTGAGACCAAATGCCAAGCGCGCCCCGAACAAAGAGAGCAGACTGTATATTTCTGTGTGGTGCCGCAACCTGCCAAGCCTCCCAGGGCGTGAGGCCTCCATGAGATGAAGCACAGCAGAGCTGCGGGGTACAAAAAAGAAGGACGAGTCTGAAAGCCTGCAGCATTATAGAGCATCCTTTGAACTGGGGAGTGGGCTAAACCTTCATGCTTAAGACGTCAGAGGGAAGATTTACAGCTGCACCCGGCAACTGTAAACAACCATAAATGGGCCATGAAAAAATATGGAAAGTGGACTGCTACTTGGAGAGGTCCCAGTTCACCTCCTATGCCCTGCTGTGGTGCCCTGGAGCAAGGCACCTCCCCATTGCTCCCCGGGCGCTGCACAATAGTTGCCCACTGCTCCTAGTACTAGGATGGGTTAAATGCAGAGGACCAATTTCACTGTGTGTGCTCTGCTGTGTGCATGTATGTGACTAATAAAGAGGGTTTCATCCTCCGATTCTATGTGTCCACCCTCATATAATCATTAATTATATCTCCTCTAGGGTCTTATATCAACACAAACAAATATACATAAACGCACACGTATGCAGTCATAAATGCAGGCAAAAGGTACAGTATATCTCACAATTACTCTTATGTAGGAGCCGATTTAAGCCTTTTTTTTGTCTTTTAAGTGCTTTTGATGCTCTTGGTAGTGTGAACAGGTTCGACCCGCTGAAACCCATCGAAACAGGATCAGTCTAGCCCCGTTTCCTAATTAATTGTCGAGTTGTTTGGCTAATAAATCTTGGTTATCTGGTCCTTTAATCATAGCAGGAAATAGCACGACTCTTACCCAGCCGCTGGAATTTCTGCTCTTTCTGTAATCAAGCTTCGAGAAATGTGGAGGGAATCCTTTATTTTGCTCCTCTCCTAATTCAATTAAAAAAAGATAGGCCGGTGCATTGCGGATATTGTTGTGCATCGTTAGATTATTCCTGTAATTGTCTGGGTGTATTCTGCAGCAAGTTTTGATGTGTGTGTCTTTTTTTCTCGGGGTGAGAGAGGACAGGATTATGAAGATAGACGGTTAAAAGTAAAGTGAGGGGTTGTCTGACTGTAGAGCAACTGGAGTTCAACTGAAGAGGTACATATTGTAGCGTACTCTAGAGTGTCTTCAGACTGGCATACTAGCAGACACTCAAGGAAGTAAAGGAAAATGACGCCCTCACACCCTGAAGCGTACAGCGATCACAGGTTGGGGTAGCAGTAGCTGGTGTTTTGCTGCTCTTGCACTACCTCAGACAGCTTGCCTCCCTGGAGAATTTCAGACGAGATCTAGCACTCGAGTTCTTTTACAGTATATCTGTGTGGCATTTATTATGCACCAAAGAGAGCTCATGAACAGAACTACCATGTCATCCCATTCTTAATATCATGCAACAGCTGGGTGTGAATGCAACTTCAGGGGAAGTGAGCAAATGAGGGAGAGATAAGCTGTGGAAGAGTAAAACAACACTAGTCCAAATGTGCAGTTTGAAGAATGGGAACCTGAGTGTATGTAAAAATAGTTGCATGTGATTTGACTCCTCTGCTCCCGTCGAGACCTCAAATAAATTAGGTTAAGCGATGTGCAAATCCTGCAGCTGTTTGTGGGAGCGCTTTGCAGCCATGTAAGGGGCATCCAGCTGAGCATCATAGACCTTCCCTGCCACCTCAAAGGGAAAACATCAGAAGACGAGAGGAACAGCTTCGCCTCCGTTCAGCAGGATGTATCATTCAGGACTTTCAAACGTTATGTTTCCCACAAGTTGGAAACTGAATTCTCTGTTTTCTCTGCGATGAAAAACATTACAAGCTATGCTGATAAAAGAATATGAGATTCCACTGAAGTTATGATTATGGCTTTTTCTATTGCTCCCTTTAGAGACCGTGGCCCTTAGTAAGGTGACATGAAAGCAGCCCACAGAGCAGTGGGAGCAGGAACTTCATAATTGTATTGCCACAATAAAACTGATGCAGAGCTTCCAGATTTCACTTTATGGCATTGCCTCAAATCTCACATAAACTGGCAAGGAAGCAAAGCAGCTTTCTCTGGACATGGTTGCCTCGTGTTTCCTTAAATAAGTCAATTACGCTGTACGCAAAACATAAGTCAGCATTCTGTATAAAATGCGGGACTGTGTGCATCTGAGTGCCCATGCCAAGTCTATTAATGCAAACGTTGCATTTGTGTGGCTCCAATTTACAGCGCGTGCCATCGTCATCGCTCCCATCGTCCGATATTAATATCTGAGCAAATGCTGTCAGACAGCTCCTTGTGGAGAACCCCCAGCAGTCATTAGCTGTAACAACCTGGAAAAGTTCCTCGGAGGGACATGCTCTTCGCTGCAATTACACACAAAACAGAGAAAGCGGGGACCACGATTCCACGATCGAGACACCTCTCCAGCGCCTTTGTTGTTTTCCTTTATGCTTTAAATATTGAGAGGTTATTTATTTTGTTTTCTCCAGAGCTATTTTGAAGTTTCAATTGTGGCCGGCACAGACACCAGCGGCCACATTTTGATCATGATCACGAAAGACAATCCCGGTTTTATGCCAATCTCCCTGGATAATTGCAGTCAATATTTCTGAAGGTAGGAGGTACTGAACAGATTTGATGGAGGCAGTTACAATAGTAATAACTGGGAGAGTGGAAGAGGAATCAAATGTAGTAATCATACAGATACCATAAAAGCACACCTCAGAACGAATATCTCTCATTTCAGGGGCTGCTGAATCACCCGTTGGTGTACTTATAATAGGATGATCATACATTCTCGAACTCATTTCAGAATGATAACGTTTTGAACCAAAATATGTATTAAAATGTTTAAAAAGTCATAACTTCACTGCAGCTAATTCATCTTTGTTTCAGTGTCCCGTCTTCATCCATGCCCTTCATTCAGTAATAACTCATTTAAAAAGGCAATAAGCCTTTCATATGTGTTAATGGAGAATAATAAAGTTTGGCGAAGCTTGAGAAACTAATTGTCTGCAGACTGGTTAAAAGATGGACAGCATACTGAAAATATTGGCTTTTGAGAGTCTGACTTTATAATTTAGATCACTTGCAGATAGCTCGGTTAAAATAAAGCCTAAAATATAACCATCTCAGAATATGATTCATTTACGCTCACTTCTACCATCTATTATCACATATTTCTAACTCCCTTCTCATCAGATATTAAGGCTGGTGAGGAAAATGAGGACATCAGGAAGATAAAGAAGGAGATGCCAGATGTGATACAGACTATTTATATCCAGGCGGCCGGGACGATCCCGGTAGAAGACAGGCAACAAATGCAGATGGAGACGTGGACCCCTGAGACCTGATTTAATATATTACTTATTGTGTGTAATTCGATAGCCATTCATCTCCAGATAGTCATTCTGCTTGCATCAGGCCTTTCACATTCATTATCATATCAGTTAACACGATTAATGCAAATGGCTCCACCTAGAAGCGGCGCCCACATATCAATTACTGAGTATTGGGCAGAACAAGACATATTATGGTAACACTGCTGAATTAAATTGCACCTGAGAGGACGTATGTGAATGAAAATGGCAGGACTGGATAAGAGAGTAAGAGGCAACATCAGGAATGGGAATGAATTGTTTCGTCCCACTCTCCTTTATTCCCTGAAGGACCCTCCCTAAAGGCACTTTATGATTCTCCTAACCAGATGCCTACTCAAAAGGATCCTACGTCTCAAATCAATGTTATTCCAACAAATGGAGATGAAATAGCATACACTCAGAACCCCTCCTGTCAACTGGATTGCCACCCACCATGAGGAAAATACACTGAAATCATTAAGTCTCACAGCAGAGGATCAATGACTGCACACACATTCAGCTCTTTCGTTTTGTTCGGATATTTATCTTTGTCATTATATAGCACTTTTCATGCTGATTATGATGTGGATGCGTAAAGCATTTGCTGAAGTTCCAGTCCTAAATGATGTATCAATCTGGTACTGAGCCACAGTGACAGCTGATAAACACTTACTTTGTAGAGGATTCAATGATGTGTGTTTTAAAAGAAAGCTTGTAAATATTTGTTTTATGTCAGACAGAATTGTCATTAAATGCTTTATGGTTGTGAAATGTGTATTTGTAACGGTGCAGGTTTATGTAAATGCTTTGCAGGAGCTGTTGCACATATGAGGACACTTTGTGAATCCTTCAAGGTGAAACCAGTTTTCCCATTGGACCTCTGAGGTATGAATCAGAGTCCCACAGGGACACAAGGCTCTGAATTCATAAGCAGACGGTGATTGCTTCACACTTCCACTGGAGACAACTACAACATTTTATTTCCCCTTAGAAAAGCAGTCAACTTAACAATGCAAATGAAGTATGGTGGTGAAAAATAATGCCACTCATATAACAAGTCAGCAAGCTGGAAATAATAAGTTCAATGTTCTGATCCCAGAGGAAAATTAGATTGTGTTTTAAGGGCTTCATTCTGTCTGGATTTTTAATAACCCAGGATGACTCAGGTAATGCATTTTTTTTATTTGTGTTTGTTTATTGATGCCATTAAGTCATCATTGTCACAATTTTTTATCAAAATCAACCTACTAAATATTTTGTTGATGAGGGGCAATGATACAGTAAGGTCCATACATTTTATTTGCAACTACTCAGTTTCGGTTAGAGAAAGATTGTCAACATGGCTGAGACATTTTTAAATGTCAACATTATTTATGATCCAGAATCCCAGTCCCTGACATTTATGTTGACCATGTCACGAGCCCATCCCCCATTACCTCAGTCATTCCCATCACGCTACATAAATGGCACACACTACATCCAGCATTAGAATTGTTGTCATGCACGACCGTGCAATAAGAAAATAATTACTAGGAGTGCCCTAAGCCCTGAAAGCCGTCTATTAATTTGGTCATTTTTGTTTATTAAAGCTTTATTTACTTTCCTTAAGCACCCTGTGGCTAATCTTTAATTGCAATGTGTTATATTTGCTGCGTGCAAAAGGTATCAGAATAAATTATGTACTTATTATATATTTTTATTTGATCTTCAAGTCAATTTAAAGTACTGTGCAGAGTGATAAAATAACACAATGTCACACTGACCCAACAACAACAGTACATTGTCAGGAATAGGATATGACCAATATACAATACACTGCCTGATCCTGTATTTATCATTTCCTGACCAAATATCAGTAGTGATGCCCTGAGGATCTCGAATCCTTATAACAATAACAGGACAACCAGACTCACTGAGCCAAATAAAGCTCCCCCTTGCTGGAGGTCAACATTTTTTTTTCAAAGTTACAAATAGGTGAATATTTGGGCTACCATCCTTAACAGTTCAGCTTTAAGCAAAGATGAGCCACAAGAACTGTCTAAATGTGAACGTCTTTTGAACTCATGAAACTTTATCCAAGTAACAGTCTTCATACATTTTGTTTTGTCTGTGTTCAAGTTCTCACAAAAGATCACAGAGGCTTTTCCCTCAGTTACAACTTATGTATCCCCATGGGTTATGAATTGCTTGTTTGATATATGAATGCAGTACTTTTTCTCCCCTCTTTGTGATTCATGTGTATCGAGAAAGCTTAACAGGGGATTATACAAACAGAATTTTAAGAAATGCATGAAATGTATCTGTTTTTAGACAACTTATCGAAGCCCAAGAGTTTGTGATCTACTTACATGCACAGAGAGCTGGAGCAAAGTGTGGCCACAGAGGAGCAGAGGAGCTTGGGAAATATCTAAATACACATACTGAAAATATGATCCACACCAGTCACGCATACTGGGCTAATTCTAATCTCAAGATCACCAAAGAGGGAATGTGTGACTAGCAGAAAGGAAGAGGATAGCAAATGAAAAAAGTAAACTTTAAGAACAGGTTCAAAGCCTACTAGAGTAAAGTTGATGCTTTATTTCTATGAATTATTTTTGCTTACTTAGAAGTAACCGTTTTATAAAGTGATAAATAATTCAGGTTAGTTTTTCTAGCTTCCCTGTATCTAAAGCTCTGTCCTTACATTAACCTTGCAGATCAATATTAGCTTTACATATAAGAAGCTATTAGAAATATTGATCGCTAAATATGGTGGAACTGTGATTGAATGTTCTGCACACAGTTTATTGTTTCTGGAAGTGCTGGATATATGGATTTTAAACAGATATTCATGTTCCTCAGTGGATAAATCCCAATGATTTTGGTGACTAACTCTGCTGAATATGTTAAAAGAGCAAGATAAACATTTCTCAATATTCAAGTCTGTCAAATAAGGCCAATTATGTGTGAGCAAAAATCCCAAATCAAGCAGCAAAGATTCTCCAATGTTATTGTAGCCATCAACCACATGGCCTTTTTCATGAGCTAAGCCATTATGTTTTAAGTGACCGGCCACTTCATCTCACCTGAGTTAAGGTGAATCACCTGGAAAGTCTATTTGGCTCCAATCCTGAGTGGGCTTTCCGAGCCTCGATTATGTTGTTAAACCTGCAACCTTACACATAAAGTCCTCTAGCTGTCCCTCTAAAGCAACACTAATTAGAAGGGAACTACAGGCAAAAAGCGGGCTTCATTACCATACCTCCATTTCACCTGGGTGTCTGTGTGTGTGAGCAACAAAACAGAGAATAAAAGGACCGGGCGCAGAGCAGACAGAGTGCCGCAGCTGTCACCAAGTCTGCTCTAGAAGCCAAATAAGTCATTCACAAGCCTCTCGACCTTGTTGAGAAGGTGTAAAGCGAGCTTGTGCTTTCCTGAGTAACATTTTAAATAAGTTGTTACATTTGGAAATGCTTCTGTGTGGTGACGGGCATTTATATAACACATTAGTGATCAATAAATATAATCTTCTTTGCCATGAAGTAATGAGTCGTAAGCAATTATCCCTGTAAGCCACGGGTGTCCGGTCCTGAGCCAGAGAAGCCTCTGCAGGTTTTCATTCCCACCGGATACCACAGCTGTCCATTTCACTAATTAGTTCCTCCCTCTCTGACCGAAGGTGTGTTGATTACTGAAATCAGTTCGTGGACCGTTTGGCTGAAACAAAACCCTGCAGACTCCTCTACAGCACGTCTGTCCTCTGCAACCAAAGTTAAATGATAAATAAAGCTCTCGAGCAAGAAGATGTTTAAAAGTTCCTCCTCTAGATGTGAACAGAAGATGCCATATCATTCCTGAGAGCAAACAACGGAGTGCTTTATCTCATCCCTAATTTCATTCATCATCGCACAGTTCTAGCCTTGAAGCCGAGCTTTACCCGGGAAGCTGATACATTGCTTAAGCCACTACATTACTTTTTTTTTTATTAAGGTTGACTCAACCGTACCTTCATCTGTTCTCCCTCAGTCATTTATTTTCAAACATGTACAGAAATATACTTCATCTCTCTAGAGGGAAGGAGTTATTTCTTTCCAACCAGGTGAAGAATGTTACAGAAAATGTTTATTGTCCTTTGACATTCAAAAATAATGGTTTGTTATGTAAGAGCTTGACTTTAGAATTGCAGGAGCTGTGGGACTTTAATTACAACTTACACAATCAGCAGCATCTTAAAAAAGTTGTTCAAAGTGAAATTTTAGGCCAGCGGCTGTTGATTTTCCTGGATAAAAACAACAACTGTCGCCTATTAACTTACCCAAATGTAGCAAATTATGTTAATTGTGTGAATCTTGTGACTGGTTAACATGTCTTTTGTATTATGTGGTCTCTACGCATCTTTTTTAATTTTACATAAATTATCTAAATGAACGCAAATACAGATATACGTAGACAGAACAGCACATTTCCTCTCCTCTGTATCTGAAGGACATCTATGGCAGCTATATTCCCCTTGTTATAAGCGTTATAAGAGAAAACCAACTGTGTTTGGAGTCTGCGATAAATGGAGACCTTTAAATGAGATGATATATTTATGCTGCATATATATGGTAAATGCACACTGCTTGAGGGGAGATGTGGAGGACGGCAGTGTAATAGAGTCTTAAAGCAGTGAGGATGGCTGGTCAGCTCTGATAACAACGCCCTCTCCTACAGCGGATGTATCTCTGTCTCCTCGCTCTGCCTAATCCTTTCTCAGACGGCGAAGAATCTCGGGTCGCTTTCAATGACACGTGCGCACTCGTGTGCAGCTGGTCTGCGGCGCATCCGTGGCCAGGCAGGGGTGAGAGGTGACAGATACTAAAGGCCACATGATATGACTTTGCCCTCCATCTCAGACTCGTAGAGAATGCCAGAGATACAGATGGAGGTCTGCGTGTTTTACTGTATGAATTAGCTCTGTTGAGGTCATTACATTGAGCCTGCTGCTGCAGTATGTGCCGATTGATCAGGCTCTGACCCCAGGACAATGCTTAAAGCAATGCTTCATTTAAGTCTTAACCTTCCCCAGAGCTGAGGGCGCATCGAACTTTAGAGCCTATTCAGAATGTCTCTGGGTATTTATGTAAGGATGTATCGTGCAAGTGGCTCATAAAACAACTGATCAATTGACTCTGTGGCTTGTTGCAATGTGATGTACAAAAACAGATGGAGCTGGATCACAGCCCGCAGCAAACCCCAGTTATAGAAGTTACATTCACTGAATTTGTGAAGCTGGACAGCATGGGAGACATTACCAGAAGAAAGAAGATTAGCAGAAACATGTGGTAAGAAAACAAAAAAACATAATTCAGCTCTATTTCAGTATCATCATAGAATTTCTGTATGACTCAGCTTGAAAGCAAAGCCCCACTTTTTTGTACATCCAAGAGAGCGTGTTTGTATCCCTGATGAAATTAACTACTAAGCAAATTTTTGTGCTTCAACAAGAACGAACAACTTCCACACTGTTAAATAGAGAGCCTTTCTGTAGTGCTTACATATTCCACTGACTGAACTCAAAGGGGAACTCAAATTACACCTGGTTTGATTGCAGGTGTTGGGGAGAACTGCTGGGAACCAATGTGTAAAGCCTTTGGTGACTCCAGAGGTAGCTTTGTAAAGTCTGATAACTACCTCAAATTATGTCTCCTGAGCCCACTACTTCTCTCTGCTTGAGGGTCGGCTGGTTGAGGCTACATTAGCCCTCAATAAATAATTGTAGAATTTAAGAATTCTGTATAAGCTCTTTGCATTTTAATCAATGTTGTAAATATCTTCAAACCTTTTTTATAGAATTGCAATTTCAAATGGGTGTAGTAGTTTTGTAAAATTAAACATCAACCCTCAGATAAACTGTTAGGTTGTGATGCTCACAAGATATTTTACTATTTAGGGTCACAAATGTTTTGTAAGCCATATCTCCTGAGCCTAAACTTTCCAATTCCTTAGTAGATTATCCCTATTTTGTAGACAACTGCTATGTAGTCACAGTAACAGTCCCTTATCCCACCTCTACCTGTCTCCTTCAAACAGTTGCATACCCGTTGCATCTATTCAAAGTATCACAGTAAAGAAAGAAAAAGGCAGCTTTATGCTGTTGTTTCAATGGTTCCTGAATGCTATATGCTATTTCTACTTCTGCTAGGCTGACAAGAAAGTTATGTTGGCTGATGATTTGGTAGCCATGAAGAAGTTATTCTTCTAATCATCATCTTATTTCTGCTGGGAAAATCTGGACATCATAACTGTTAACCCGTTCGGAAATCTGAAAACTAATACATATAACAAGGTGGTGAAATAAAGCAATACATTGCTGTGGGCTGATTTTGAGGATCTTAAAGACTTTAATGGACTTCTTCCTTGAAGATACCCTGCTACACATTATTGGATATTTCATCACACACATACCAATTCAAGCTAATGAATCTGCCTTTCAGAAAACGAGGTACACTTGACATGCAGACGCATTCTTCTCTACAAGGTCAGCATACTGCAAGACTGACTTGTTCATTAAAACTGTGAGAGATTTCAACAATTTCAATAGCAACTCTGACACCTCCGATCTTATTCAAAATAACAGGGAACGTGATAAAAAATGGTCCATTCCTATTAAGACCTCCTCGCATTCTATCTCTTTTTTTCCCCAAGACTATTTTATCTTTCATGGGAACGGTATTCTCTAATTTCTCCTGGGAGCCACAAGCAGCAGCTATCTCAGCTGTGTTTACTAATCTTCCCTCGACACCAGTTTCTCAGTCCCACAAAGTTAATACTTGTCCAATGTAAATAGCCTTATCTCATAAACTCTTGTTATCCCCCCCACCTTGGCTTCCCAATGTGATACATCGTAACAAGTCAACACAGGGGGATTAAGCCAGAGAGGAGGGAGAAAAAAGAAGAGGAAAAAAATGTATGTACCGACTTCTGCAGAAAGGTTATCCAACTAAAATACCACCTAACGAAGGGACAGTGCTGTCACCGTACAATGACGCCAATCATGGGAAGAACATGAGTAATACACTGCCTCTAGGCTAACGGATGAGCAGACAATGAATGAAAGAGAATTTGTCTCCTGGTTCTCAGAAGTGATCGATCGAGAGTTGATGCTCGGAGCCTCCCTCGCCCTCTCGCCATGTGCAGATTACAGTACCTGCCTCATTCCACCTGTGCTTGTCTGTTCCGCTGAAGGCACCCAATCACTATAAATGCCATGGCAGTAAGTTTTAATTACTCCCAAAGGGAATTGTATTAATTATCCCATAGCCTGCTGTGAATTGGCTAGTGGCTGCGGGCAGATTTGAGCTCCAATGCTGATGATGTGGAGGTGAATGAAGTGCAGTTTAATAGTTTAGGATGAATTTGGGATTTATCAAGTTACATAAATTATCGCCATTTATTTAACAGGCTACTCGGGATGTCTTTTTTTCCAAAAGGATGGCGTGTTCATACAATTATTACTTTTTCATGTATTTGTATCTGATTGTATCTTATCTTGTCATCTGTACTGTACATCAGTTCCTCTTCGCTTGTCTGTTTATATGTATCCCTCATTAACTGTCAGTCCTTTCTTACAGTGATCATGCAAGTTCTTTTTTTCTCATTTTCATATACAATTAAACCAGTGCCGCTGCTAGATGAAATACATGTTTTTTAGTGAAATTACCTTTATCATGTGCTAGATTGATTGATTTGTTATACCCAAGGGAGGCCCCGCTCTCAATCATACTGCAAGTATCCACAGTCTAAGTATTTTTAGCACTTCTGCCATTGATATTTCTGCTGAGAAGCTGAAACAGCACTCTTCTCTTTGTCAGATCCCTGTAGGTATTTGTTAATGCATCGATAGAGGAGTGCCTTATAAACTATGCATGCCATCTCCCTCAGGCAAACCCCAATAGAGAGCATGATCGCAGGAAAATGCTGGTTTCCATTAGTCCTGTGAGGCTGGTTAACATAAAATTATCCTTGGGGTTAGCGGGAAGCAGACAAAACTTGGGTGAGTGATTCATTAAAGCTGCAGCATAATGGACACTGGACGTCTCTAAAGGCTGATTTGCATACAGTCATTCTTTCCAGATATGTCAGCCTAACAAACAAAAAACAACAACTGCTGCAATGTCTCAAAATGTGGGTCCAGTTATTTTCCCCATGAACTCTGACTACATCAACAACTGAATGAGAGGGTAGCACTCACCTCGCAGGAGGTCAGAACTGGCATAAGGTGAACTGTACGTCCGAAACAGCAGCCAATCAAAGTCATCCTCCTCCCCCTGGGTGAAGTCACACAGACTGGGGTCTGAATCCTCTTCGAACGTGCAGCCGGCCGCTGAAAAAAGAAAAAGAAAACAATGACCATCAGTGAAAGAATCATTTATGTTTTTTTATATTTTAAAGAGGTAGATCTACCTCACAGATGTCTGAGACAGCGCTGCAACTAACAATTATTTTCATTTTGGATTATTTTTTGAGTAGTTTGCTTCTTTTAAATTGTACCAATTGTCCATCAATCAGTCACAAACCCTCTTTTGAGAAGCTACAATCGGAAAATGTTTAAATGTATTCTTAAATTTTTTGTTTTCACACTAAGCTATTTCTTAAATATAACAGAGCTTTGGTGTTGAATGAGATTAAATG
Source organism: Eleginops maclovinus (assembly GCF_036324505.1). Lineage (NCBI taxonomy): Eukaryota > Metazoa > Chordata > Actinopteri > Perciformes > Eleginopidae > Eleginops > Eleginops maclovinus. The sequence goes on along the minus strand of NC_086351.1, from coordinate 14,143,081 downwards.
GTCACTATCCAAACACACAGTTTTTTGTGTATCAAAGTTGCATTAAATATCATTTGTTCACATGTGCAAAAATGCTCTCAGGCAAACAACAAATCAAGCAATGAGCTGTAATTACTCCAGACTCGAACAAAGAAACACAATCCCTGGTGCAAGCGATAATTGCCCCTGCATCTGAAGAGAATTACCCCTCACATAAAGCATCCACAAACAGAACTATATATCCCAAAGACTATTCACAAAGGCATTCAAATAGTATAATAAACATTTGGTGAAAGTGGTTACCCTGGGGAATATAGTGATTATCATAATACCCCACAACCTGCTATTCCATGCGCCAAAAAAGCTAATTTTTTCAAATTATATTTAATAGCTATGGCTTTAATGGCCCTTGGGTCCTGCATAATGTGTCTCAGTTCTGCATCTGTTGCCATATTTCACATTAGTCCATTGGTGTGAGAATTACAGGGTAAGAGTGGGCAGTTGGAGCAGCCCAGTCATAATACCAGAGCCTATTTCAGGAATAATTGGAGCAGGACAGCACGAGACATGACATGCTAATGATGGGAATAACCATGAGCAGCTCCTGAAGGTGACCCCTTTGGTCTGTGGCTTTATGGCTGCTCATTCTTTTCCCTAATCCACCATTAAACAAATGGTCTCAATATGACAAGCTGCAGAGTAAAACGCCAGATTTACTGTAGTGAGGATTTATAATTCTCTCTTATTACTACCAATTTATAATAGCCACAGCGTCAAGTCATTAACAGATTATTGCGATTGATAGACTGCTTTAGCTATATTACAGTCCAAATGAAATGAGGGCACAAGAAAAAGATATAGGGTAGCCAACGCAATTCATCCAATAGGTTGGCCAAATTAGTTCTGACAACAATATTATACATACACTTTTTGCTATGCACACATTTCTGTTGGTAGTGATGGAAATAGGTGGTGCTATTGGATGAGTGAATTTGTAATAATACAGGAATAAAATGGGTTAAGAAACTGGGACATTTAGCTGGTTAGAAAAAGAGCTGCACATGACAGAGTCTTGCTGTGTGAAATCAGCAAACATCCAGCAAGTCATCGGTAACGAAAACATTTATTCCCAATGGCAGAAAGCAGCATGAGATACCGAAGAAGTTGTTGCTGCCTGTTTAAAAGGGTTACAGTTTGTCCAAGGTGTTGAACTTTCCCCAGACAGTGTGTTCACTGCAGCAGAAACACTAAGGATGCTCTTGCATAAAGCCAACACATTACATCGCTCTTGCTCCTCCAGTGATTATACGATAACACTGGAGCATATCTCCCATCGTGTAAGCTCGGTCTATAGGGTGATAGTGAGAGCCATCCAGCAGAGGGAGGGAGTGTGGGTTTATCCCTCTGGGTTTGATTTATTGCACCGGGTAGGGCTGTTACTGCACAGATCTGCTGCTAAGGCCAGAGGTTAATTGTCCCGCATCGGGGTCTATTTCTAATAGAACAGCCAGAGATATGGGACCTGACACATCCAAACGCTGGCACTATATTATTCCCCGCTGCTTCAGTAAATGAAGCCTGCAGACTCCTCCCTACAAGAGTCTTATCATCCGGAAGAAGTAAGCCGGGATGAAGGGCCAGCGCTGCCCGGGAATGTCATCTCCTCACAACACACACCGGGAGGGATCCAGCTCATCTATCAAGACAAAACACACTCCCTCCGCTGGACCGATGGGAGTGTGGGTTGTCAGTGGCCATTTTTTACCTGAATAATTATCGCATAATTTAGTGCAATGACCAGTGCAAACAGACACTGCCAAGATTTTATGGCTAAGGTGATGACATGTTTCACAGTTTGATGGTGCTGTTGTTGGCTGATGTAAAATCAACCTCCGCTTTAAATCTAAAGCGGTGTACATTTCATAACAATCTTTATTTTTATTGTATAGTAAATATTGTTATCTAACGTCACTATTTCATGCTTGGAGAATCACTTTCTGGAGAACCAATTAATGAAATTACTTAGGCCTGAATTATTACAGTGTTTTTGAGACTTTTGATGGATGTGTCTGATCTACTCGCTAGCCTTGTGAGCATTTTGAATGTGTAATTTAGGCCTGTGGAAATTACATAGTGTATCTTCTGGGTAGTGAAATTGAAGAACAAATTAATCACATTTTCACAAACAAGCCAGTAAAATGTTGTTTGAAGATTATAGTATCATATAAGCTGAGGTGACCTGTGTGCAGTACAGCCCTGCACTGTAAGGAGGGAAACCTGCAGGGAGGGAGGAAGGAAATAAAAAGAGTCTGGAGATGTTGAGGGGGGCGATTTATAGCCTAATATGAAAGTGATATTTGTCACTTTTTGGATTTGTCTCTCTGTTTAAACACTAATGCCTGTGTTTACTGTGAACCAACACAGATAACTCCATAAATAAATTGATACAACCTCTTCAACTTTATAGCAAACCAAAGTAAACTTCACAATTACTCTGTGCGAGTGATGGACCACACAGTCAGAGGATGGATGCAGTAGCTCCTTTTTGATTTCATAAGGACATAAAATAAGGTGGCAGCTTGTTTACCAGACATTCCAATTTGCCACCGCATTTGTGCAGGTCTGTTAAAATGTTCCCTTGCTTTTATATACGCAGTTAATCAAATCTGGGAGACTCTCTCTGAAAGTATCAGTTGTTAGTGTCACATGTAGCCCTTCATGTTAGATTGGGTATCTCTCTCTCTCTCTGTTTACTTGTATAATCCCTTGCCTTGTTATCTAATTAGAGTGTCAGCTATGCACAGTGGATTTCAGAATCAGAGGCTTTGCTTATCCCTTTTATTTGCATATGTTTTGAGCATAAGGAAGCTGGCCTAAGCTTATTTAAGGAGTTGCTTTTCCAACAACTTTACACTTGAATAAATCAAACACAGCAAAATTGTAAGCGTATGAAAAAAAAAGTGGGTGAGCCCTACCCCACGGTGTGAACAACAATTTCCTGATATTTTAAATTAGAGCCACAGTCATAAATCAACTAAATCAACAGTGTAGTGTCATCAAAGTTCTTTCAGTTTGAAAGAAAAGAATGATCATTCATTAAATACAGAAAGCAATCATTTGATTTCACTGTCGTCCTAAAGATCTAAAACAGGGCAATTAAGTAAAGATTGTAAATACTGTTAGTAGTATATGATAGAGTACCACATTTAAAGATACTAAAAGGCAAACAATTATGTAAAAAATCTCAAGTTGTACAATAATAACGAAATTATTGGCCTTCCTATATTTCCATGTCGATCTGGCTCAGTTTTCCTGTGACCATGGCCTCTTTCACAGCCTTTAAAATGTTTTATCACATGTCAATATATAACAATTGCAACAATGTGAACGGATAAATTAAACCAGATGGGGGTGTTTGTTTTCGGCAAATCCAACAACTTTAACACCTGACAATTACTGCAATGAAACTACACACAGCAATGCAATAAATCTATAATAATGCAATAAATCCATTCAATACAGGTTTTGCCGACAATGGAAAGCTAGAGATATTACAGAAAAATGTTCTATGGTAAAATAGCAAAATTGCTTACAGCGAATACATTTAATTGTCTCATGTATATCAAATGACCTTACTTGCAGTATTAAATAAGTAAAGTAAATGCGGTAACCATGAAGAATACACACAGAACGTGCTATATCCTGCTCTGTCTCCACTTTAGAAAGACTACAAATTGCTGAAGTAACCCACAAATTGACCGTTGTCACCGAGTCCTTCATGGTGCCTTCATATAAAGTAACATGATCAGTGAAATGCTGATATTACCTCTAAATGGGGCAATCAATGATTTTGTGTCTGCACATTACTGTGTCTGCTTTAAAATGATCTATCTCTCTGGATGTTCTCAAACAAGACCTTATTTACATTGGCTTGAATATAGAGTTTGATATTAAGTGTAGAGCAGAGTGTGCTTTACATAACCACAGCGCAAACTTATTTTAAAATTAAACATAAGGCGACAGGTTTAGCCTAGCACGTAGACTGGAAACTGCAAGCAAACTGTGCAGGCCATGAAAAGTAAGACCCACAACCTAAAATATTTTAAAATGTTGTTTGTACAAACAACAAGATACAACATGTCAGTTTGTGAGCTATTGAGTTGCCAGCAGGCAAAACATGTTACCTGTTGACAGAACCAGGCAAGCTGTTTCCAATCTTTCTAACAGGCTGTTCTATTTTTCAAACATAATGGATAAACAAAAACAGTTCCAAGATTCAAGTTGGAAACACAAAACGTACATGACTGGTTCAAAGGAAAAAATAAAAATTCAGACAAAGTAAGTGTGATGACACAGCTGCGTACTCCTGTGTCCTTGGATATAAAGCCTCCAGATATATTGTCTAAGACGATGTCTTAGAGATGGAAAACCAACTGGTCAATTTCAAGCCACAGACCAAAACACTTAAAGCCCAGTCTCTCATTTATAACAACAATAGTAAAAGCTCATGTGTGGGCTTCGGGAACCCATTTGCAACCTTTGCTTTAATGTCAATTCCAGCGTTTGCCCTTAATTATCTGGGAGTCAGGATAGGTAATGAACACTAGAACCTGTGAAGTCACCTGGGAAATGCAGCGTGATGATGAGGCACCGATGCTCGTCGTATCATCCTCAACTAATGAGAACTAGACCATGCTGGAAAGGCAGCACGTACCCAAGAGCTCTGGCACTCCACGCAGAAAACCCCATCGGAGGCTGGTGTGACTGAGTGTGTTGCTGGTGGAGATCCAGGTAGGAGCGGGTGAGTAATACTGGAGACAGTTACAGGGAAGAGAGTAGCTGATTTGCATTGCACTGAGTGTGGCCCGATTCATCAGCAGGAGACAGGTATATTTATTCTGTACAGAGGCTCTCCTCCCCAGCACTCCTTTGCCTGCCTCTGAAAGCCATCAATCCCCACACCTGAATACGCAATGAAATCATCCTGCTACCTCCCCGGGCATTAATAACTCAACCCAGGTGGCTGCATGGGCCCGGTCACACACAGAGGGACGGGGAAGAGATTGAGAAAAATAAAGGCTTGGAGAAGGTGAACAGGTACAGTAGAGGTGATGCCGAGCTTCACGGTAGACTTCACTGAAATATACTGTAAGAAAATATTCAACCTCAAGTAACTAATCCAGTTGTTCCCTTTTATTAAAGAAAGATTACCCTCCCACTACTGTTAACATTTTCTTTGTACTCTCCTTGTATTTGGGGGGGAAAAAACACCCTCAGCTCAATATCTTTTAAAAATTACACTATTGAATTGGTAACTCTCTAAAAGTTGACAAAGAATCTGAGATGGTTTGCTCTAATCTAAGGTAACCTTGTCGAAGGATACACAAAAAAAAAGATATCATCTTCTTATTCCACACATTTGGACCCCTTGCCAAAACATAGAGCCTACATTACCCAACATGCAATGGTCACTCCCTCTTCTCTTCACAACCTCAGATTATTTTTCATTTTCAAAGTTGTAGTTTTCAGCCTTAACCAACGCTGACTCAAGGCATTAATCAGATATTGCTTAGCACCCGAAATGTAATTAAAAACTTCTACCCTAAAACATGATGTGTCCTGCTACGTTATATTTCATCTATCCTTCATTTTTGAAAAAAGTCCCTGTCATTTTAAATGATACATTTAACTAACATTTAGCCTCTACACTGAAGGCAGGAGCTTCTGTAGGCTATAACACGCCGTCTGAAGACATAACATTCAATCACTCATAACAGATCTCAACAGCTTTTCTATTTATCATAACTCTGGGATGCGAAGAAGTTCCCTACCATTCCTTCAGGGTCTTTTTTTCACCCTCCCCCCAATCATTTCCATACAGTAATTCAAATGAAGGAAAGGCATATACACAAGAATGCTTCCCTTTTCATCTTCTGAGAGCGAACAATGACACAAAGGCGTCCTACAGTTGTTCCCACTCTGAATATAAAGATACCAGTCAGCCACGATTCATTTTGCCGTCATTAAAGGGATGGAACAATATTTCATGCTAGACGTTGGGTTGATGATAAAAGTATCTTGCATGTCAGTAGAATTAAAATCAAAATCTTGTATCTTTTCTATGCTATTCTGAGGGCAACGCAAAGGGAAAACAAGCACGCTGAGACAAAAGAAATCAGAGCTTGTTGTCTCCTGTTTCTCCTTCTCGAAACAGTAATTATTCCTCTTCCCTGTTCCTGTGGGTCTCCCCCTATAGTAGGAGAAATCTCAGTTCACACTGCCGATACTATAGTTAATTATCATGCTTTTTTTTCTCAAAATGTTCTATTTTGAATTGATGTCTTTTTCAGACAGGACTCCATTGCTGTGCATTGTTCTTCCCTTTGCATTTCTCTTCCACAGAAGACAAACAACTAGTGGACGTTGACAGCAGAGGCCAATATAACCGATCAGCTTCATTAGCAGGAGGATATATCTCCTGTCTGGTCCATCCATTCCCAACATCTGCTTCTGCTTCAACCATATATGCTCTTTTAGATTCGAGAGAAATAGAAAAATAACTAATTTGCACCACGAGAGTCTGCAGAAATATAGTGGAGGAGGTCCTCAACATGTTGAAGGACAACAAGCGTGTGTGTCTCTGTACTTTAGTGAGGGACAGAGACAACTGCAGCAGAGGTGCTCTTTTAAGTATAACATATTGAGATTTTAAAAGTAAAATTCAGCCAAATAATGCATTGTTTAGACTCAGCATCCTGTTTAAATGAGGAGTCAGTGAACAGTCAGTTTGTTACATTTTGAAGTAAATGCCTAACATTCGTTGGTTTCAACCGCTGTAATGTGGGATGCTTCTTTCTGGTTTATCTCAAATATTCAGTTCCTTTGGGTCTGATATTGATTTGAAATGATTAGTTCATTAAATGGTTAGTTGATCTACAGAAAATGATTAAGATGCTGCTTAAAAAATCCATTAACCATGGCAGTGATTCTTAAAGCAAACATGCCAAATATTATCTGATTTAAACTTCTCAATGTGAGAGTATCGTGCTCCTTGTCTTCATCTAATCCGTGATATCTCAGGTTTTAAAAAAACATGGATTTTGAAAATGTGAACATGGGTTCTGTGTGACATATGACTATGCCATAACAAAAACGCCTTTTACTTGTTTGAAAGAGACCATCAGTGTCTGGATAAAGTGAAATAAAGCAATGACAGGATAGACTGAATATCAGAATAAGAAGAAGATCCAAGACCAGAGATAAAGATTGGGTTTGCACTTACTTCCAAAGTTATTGAAATTAACATACAAATTGCTTTTTCCCCTTTCATCTCTTTTCTTATCACATATTACATATTCATTTTCATTTGCAAAAAAGTTAATTTTCCAACTGGACTTCTATAGCAGCACATGCCAACATTATTTTTACTCTGCTATACTGCACAGATATACTGCACACATACTGCACAGATGCAGCACTATTACACACCTCAGTTGTAAAATAATTAATGTATTTAATTCAGATACTAATATGTTAAACATAATGATTCATAATCCCATGTTAGCATTATGAATCATATAGTTATTATTATACCATTCTCTACACTATGATGTGGTTATGTTATTTCAAACAAAATACATATTTATGCATTACTCACCAGGGCATTGGAAGACTTGCCAAACTAATGAGAGTGTTTACATTTTTCCACCTGTTAAAACTTCCTGTGTGCTGTTGTAACAACTGAACAGCTAAAGTAAATATTTGATGAAGTCACCAGCTAAGCATCTACAAAGCCACGTTATGGTTCAGAGATGGGTCTCTCTTAAATGATTCTATCAAATCGCTGCAAGGGTGAGTGAGCTCTGAGGTAGCCGTCATATATGCAAAAGGACGACCTCAGGGTTCATTTTGAAAGGTCATGAGCAGAGTGTCAGAATTTAATGTCCTACATTATTTGGGGTAAACAACCAATCTCCCACACACACACATAAACTCTTATTTCCCACTCTAAGTGACCTCAGCCAACTCCATGAAACTCCTGGCCAGCTGAGCCAACTCCATTTGAATGTGCATCCTAATCAAACTGCCTGTAGCGTCCCGACTTGCCGAAAAAATAAAAAGGAAACTGGCGTCTATCAACTCTGCTAAACCACATACCCCGTAGCAGCTTCACCGCTCTGCTGCCTGTCAATTCCACTAACACAAAGGCAGCCAATTGCTGTCTCCACAACCTGCAGCCTTTCAATTCCACTAACCCACATATAGGATCACATGAAGGGAGCGGAGCGGGAGTGGAACATTTCATTTCCCTCTTTTTCCCTCAAACCCCAATTTTCCTATTGAGCTGCATTAAACTAGGACTGGGTCGATATGATCTCTGTAGTGATACAAGATGGGTTATCTTTGTTGGTTTTAAATATCTTTAAATGGCATTAGAGTCTTTTTCAGCTTTTTAAAACTTTATTACGCTAAAGTGATATCATTTTTTGAAAGACTTCTTTATTTTCCTCCACCCACTTAGTCATTATATACACCTAACTGATTATAATTGTTAAAAAATCTAATCGTGTAAATATGTTGAGAAGGCCCCAATGGCCAACTCTATACCCTGCCAATATAGCCTTACTGATTTTGGGTTTGTAGTCGAAAAAGTGTGAAATATTAGATTTGGTTCCCAGGCCTACACAAAAAGTGCACTCTTTTTTTATCTCTTCCATTTTTCACATTTGGCAACCATAGAAAGAGACAAAGAGAATATAATTTGAGCATTTTTTAACCATTATCTAGAATCAGTTTCCATCTAAGAAATATGACCTTTGTGTACCTTTTCCTTTAAACATTGCTGTGAAATATGTTACAATATAGTCCTACATGTTGTATTAACACATAAACCTAATGGAATTTGCAAGTAATGCACAGGAGGAAAGAAATGATATTACCACTGAACATGAGGAAGCATCCACAAGACATTTTTATTCAAAACCAGCTAGGATTGTATTTATTTAATGATTGCTGTATGGTGAACCTGTACATATTCTTAGTTTAAAATTCAAATGTCTTCCTCCATTTCCTTGTAGCATTAAATATCCATGACAACATATGCAGCAATCAGGGTTTTGGTTGGAAATGTGTACTGATTATTCATTAAGAGTTTAACACTCAAAATCTGCAACATCAGGACAGTAAGGGTATGGTTTGATCACATTTGATTGACAGATATACACAGCTTCATCTCTTTTTTTCCAAATGAGCATTGAGCACTTTAAAACCAGGGAGAAAAGCAAAGACAGCTAATTAAGAAAGTAAATGTTCAGGGTATTTAAGAGACCAATCACATTCAACTTGGCATCCAGGTGCCTGTCTAACCCATGAAAGCTTAACAGGATCTGGTGTACACCACAGCTGAGGGACTCTAATGCTAACTGACGCAAGCAAAAAATCTGCATGGCAGCAAATGTCACAAACATCGACCACAGTGTTGATGGTGAGTCAAAATACAGCAAATTATTTATACCGCACAATTTCAAAGATATATTTCAATATGACTTGCATCGCCACTGCTAAGCAGACATACTAGGGCATCCTACCATACAGGCCTGGCATTTTTAAGGGACTATTAGTGAAGAAATGTAGTGACACCTGTGCTGCTGGTACAAAGACATGGAGCCTAGGTGTCAGTGAGTTCTTCATGGCAATAATCAGATTCATGGAAATATATATTCACTAACCATGAATGCAAAAAATATATCATCAAGGAAGCAAACCACTTTATTGTATTTAATGTTAATTTACAATACGGGCACAAAGTGACAGAAACGATAAATATCTTTGTAGTATGCTATACATACAATGCAATATTTTTACCCTCAATCATTCCCACACCAAAACCTAAAAAAAAGGGTGTCCATGGCATGCACACTATTTTCTGCTAATATTACCAGAATGCAATCTGCCACATTTAATAGATGCAACAATGCCGGTGGTGTAAAGGAGTGTGGGTTTCAGAAGCAGCTCTTAACTCCGTAAAAATAAGTAGAGGAAAAAGAAAGCAAAAGCAAACTAAACACTGTACGGGAATTTACACCAAGGGACCAGCTTCATTTCCTGTAAAAACAGACAACCTGGTAATCCAGATGGCTGTGTAAACTCAGTAACTGTCCTAAGGGGCAACTTCTGAACAGCAATGCTAAACCAACTGACAACAAAGTCAACAACAAAACAAATGAAAGAAAAAAAAGGATGAAATGCTTCAGAGGTTAAAAAGTCAAACTCAGCTAAAGACAGACATTTATTCACCTTTTAACAGTTCCGTCCTCTCCCTCCAGCTTCCACCTGCTCTGCCACCCTTTCTGGGCTGCCACCCAGCCAGCCATCACCCTCCACCTGATCGTCTAGTATCCGGGGAGCTCTTATGAGCACATGGTCCTTTGGCCTGCTGTGGACCTACTTCCTGGTGCAGCTGCCACCTGCCCAGTCGCGTGGTGTTTTGCATCAATCTCCCCGCGGCTGGAGCCAAGTGGTCATTCCAGTGTGTGCTCATATATGCATGCCAGGGTGCATGTGCGCCTCTGTCTGTAAGCATTCATTTATATGTGCGGTGTGCTCGCTGCTGCGGCAGACAGGCCGTCACTCAAACAAAGATGGACGTGTTGAGAAATGGGACTAGACATCGAGCAATCGCACATGAGGACGTGCTTTCACACTCGATCTGAGGGTGGATGATCACAAAGACACCAAATAAACCTAAAACAGTCCTGACTTTCATGGCACTCGTGGTCAATTTCTATTCCTTTTTCCATTCCTGAGAGGTGAAGCAAAGAAGAGATTAAACAAACCTCGAGTCTAAGAGAGTTGAATGTCACTGGTTACATATGTTGCTTTTTAAACTGTTATTTGTTGAGTGTTAACCTGCCGTGAACTGATCCTTTTGCACTTTTTAAAGAACCAGACTGAAAGACTAGACTGTGTTAGTTCAGCTGGCCTTTGCAGCAGACGTGGAATGTGTAGAAATCAGAGCTAAGTCCAGTAATGGCCAGACTAGCAGCCCAGCGATACTCCGAATCAATCTGTGGTTTGGTTTTTTTATGAGTTCCAGATACTCCAGTAGAAGAAATGGAAGCATTTCGTAAAAGCTGGGGCGGATTGTGGGTCATGAGGTGTGTTTTTAAACATAATAAAGAAGTGTGTCTGAGTGTTTCCACTAGTCTCTTAGGGACTAATCAGTGAGTGTCTGCTGTCGACATCATGTGAGGAGAGAAATGAGAAGATCAGGGTGCAGAGAGCTGGCTGGGCCTGTCAGTGATAAGGAGAGAGGAGATGAGGACAAAACCCTGTTTCAGCCATGTCAGGCCGAGTAAAGACGGCAGAAACAAAAAGCCATGTTTAAAGTAATTAGCCATGCCTCAGTCACAGTGAAGACAGATTCAAAGCTGTGGAAAATGTGCAAGTGGAAAATACCATTTTGTGTGGAAAATACCTTTCAAACCAATTTCTATACTGTCCCAGTTTGCGGTCTACCACATCAGACATTACCAAAAAACCCATCAATATCCAATTCACACCTGAAGATACTGGATGGATGGAATGGAAGGAAAATAATACTCTTTTAGGATCAAATATTATTGATAAAAAGGTAAAAATAGAATGTCAATTAAACAATCAAATGCATTTTTATCTACTACACTGCAAACAAATAAGTAGAAAACAGTGTATGTTCTACATTGAGAGCTAGAGGGTGAAAGAGAGAAAGATCATAAGGAAAGACGCTCTCTATTGGAGCTCAGCCAACCAGTAGGTGAGAGTGTTTGAGGGAAGAAGTCCTGGAGGGAGCAGAGAGAGAAAAAGGCTGCCAACATTTTGCTGGCTAGAAGGATAATTAAACTATCTGCCTATTGTGAGTGAGGTGAGGGTTAAAGAATGGGCATGAGCTCACCCTGGGAAGTATCTCTGTACCTTCTGAGCGGCTGCACTTACTGAAGCACATTTTCCACTGAGTCATACAAACAGGCCAGAGATGGCCTTTCTACAACTTCACTCTGTTTCATTCTCTTGTGAAAGTTCAAAATTAGCCTTGCAGAAGAAAAAGCTATTCCAGGAGTTTTTCTGCAGCTTCCATCACTGTGCACACTGTGAACAGTGATGAGTTCCTTGTGTGTGCAGAAGACATTAAAAAAGGGAACACAATGCACCACGACACAATACATTAAAAAATCAGTGGCAAGTAGTGCTGTCTGCAGCAGGCATCTGTGTTTTTATCGAACTATGAAAGAATGAGCATCTACTACAAACTCTGAATGACGGCAGCAGCTGTCTTGCTTTGAGGAAGTGACACAAGGTTGAGATGAAATGAAATGATGACTTAGCCACTTCTTTTTTGCTAAATAACATTGAAATATGTGTACCTGGCAGTGAAATACTGCTTCATTCAGAATTGTAAATGGACACAACTGTTGAGGTAAAATTCTACAGGTAGGATCTCAGCAGATTTGTCAGACTTTTCAGTACAACTTCAAATTCAACATGAAAACATTCCAAGAATACAGGAGAAAGGTCCCTTTGGGCTCTGCAAAGAAATTGGTCTCTTTATACTCAATTTCTTTGAGAAATCCTGTAATTCTGCTGCTGAAGACAACTTAGCGGATCCAAGAAAAATTCTAAGAAATGTGCAGAATAAGGATATTTTGCTGGCAGATGAGCAGTGCTGGAAGATGGTGAGTAAGGGGTTCATTTGTTATATATGGCTGCTGGCCAGAAGAATAAGGGCCATGCACACTGAAGCTAATGGACTCTGACTGCACATCTAAATACCTCAAAAGATGTTGCTTCTTTAACCGACTGTTAAAGAGTAAGTGGTCACACATTATGCATGACTAGTGAAAAGGAAAGACAGTTCTTGGAGTGCATTATTGATGGATATTTACATTTTTTTAAATTCAATGCACTCATCAAAATAGAACAGTTTATTTAAACACCTTTTATGTTTCAAACAGGGATGGCTCAATAAAAAAGGTTTAATACCAATACTATTTTTACCATACTGTTTTAACCTCAAAGCCTTTAATGCTACATGTGTGTAGATGTAATGATGAGTGTTTTAGGTGTTTTGTTTTTATGATTTCTTTATTCATTTTAACCGGTTTCTGTAAAGTGTATTTGAATACCTTTTAAAAGCACTCTTTAAATAAAATATATTCATATATTAATAATAATAACAATAATAATAATAACTATTATTATTATTATTATTATTATTATTGTTATTATATCATATTAAGGAAGATTAAGAAAGCAGTTGTGCAAACTCGTGCTTCTTTTATTCTAACTTTTTTCTTGAACAGAACTTTAAGCAGCATGTTATATTGGTAAAAAACATTCAAACATTCAAAATGAAAATTGTAGTGATACTTCAAGTAAATTATTTTGGCCAATATTATACCTATACAGTTGCTAAATATCTGATTGGTGCAGCCATACTCCAAACTAGTACTGTGTGAGCCTTTCTTTGCAGTAACACGTGAATCCGTAAGATGTGTATTAGGACTGCTGCAGCAAACATTTCTTAGATATTCTATGCCTGTGGCAAACTCACTGTGTTAATGTTCTGGGTGTAACCCAGAACATTAACACAGCATACATCAGAGCATGCACAGCCTTCAGATATATCTGCGCCCTGCTGGGCCTCAGTGGCGGTTCATCCCCAGTTGGTTAGCCGTACCGAGGGAAGACCCTACGGGCTACTTCCATCTCCTCCTCACATTTAGAGCTGTGGGACACATGCAGAGTCAAAGAGAGGTTATGCAGACACAGATGGCTGCAAGCTCAAACTCCCTGAGAATTGAGAGTAGAGATTTGGAGGGCTGTGGAGCAATTTGATTCCTAAATGGAGACTTGATTTTTTATCAGGGCTGACATCATTTTCAACTGACATGATAAGAGGCCAGCCTAAGTGATGCATACAAGACAGTTCTTGCTAACCAGTGATGTATCAGTATTTATCCTTCTTTTATATCATCTACGATGGCCTAGTTTTTGAAGTACTTCGTATTCTCTTTTGAGCACTGACAACCATATATTTCAAACACCAAATTAAATGCCCACAATCAAATATGTAGCACATTGAATCATCCAATCACAGAAATATGATTGGTGTGCTATTTATATTCCAAATTATCATTTAAAGTCACACTTGTTTCACATGTACTACTTCTTATTTTACAAATAATGAAATAAAGGACAAAATCCTCTCGTAAGAATTATTTGAGATAGCATCTGTAGCTGAGGGGAAAATTTGTTCTCAAAAAATCCTTTCCACATGCCATTAATGCACCTCAAACAGGTTTTCTCAGTGGCATATTGTAAAAAGGCTTTTAGCTGCTTTCAAAGACCTATGCGATTTAGTGAAAGGTCAGAAAGTAATCCAATCCATTTATGAGTGTCTACTTTTTGTACCCCTTAATGAGATCTGCACTTTTGTGTTATAATATCTTCCATGAAGGTACAAAAGGTCTTTCAAGGGAAAACAAGACTATAAAAAGGAGTTTAAGAGCTTTTTTCAAACGGAGAAATACAGACGTCATCAAAGACATAATTTCCTTACCAGTCTTCACATCGGGACTTCTACAGCCGCATACACAGCACGAGTATAATGAATTATGGTTCATAATCAGGGATCAAGTAGTAGAAAAGTAAAGGTGGAAATACCGTAGATACCTGGCATTAGACTAGAGCGGGGGGCGGCTTTTTATGACGCTTTTTCTAATTTCAGGCTGGCTTCTGTGTAGGTGGAGAGTTCTTGCTGGTTCGCAGCTACCCAGCATGCGTGTATCTAACGTTTGCTCATGACGATGTTCAGAAAGATCTATTTATCTCCTAATTATAAAATTATAATTGTGTTGAAATTGAACTGCCATTGTTTCGTCTGGCAAGTTCTCCTGAAATTGCATTTGAGGACTGCTATTTCATAATAACGCAGAATGATTCATAGTGTTTGCGTTAATTGTTTATGTCCTGTGTTCGCATGCATCTATTGTTCAGAGGGACGTGTGTTTGTAGTCGGGGGACATAATTGGTGGTCATTAATGCTCATCAATAAATATTATTCAACCATCGCACTGCAAGTACTTCAGCAGAAAGTTGAAAAAACAGCAGTATAAACATTTTTGACCAGAACCTGATGAATATCTTCATGGACCTATTATCGAAATCAACGCTGAGAGACAGAAATAAAGTCCAATGAAGTCTCTGAAGGTTAATTGGTCATAGGAACTTTGCGAACATCAGAATCATTTGCTTCAACATACACACATGACTTGAGGATGAACCCGGGCCCAATGATAGCAGAGGATTTTAAAATACATCACTGTCATGAAAACCAAAAGGACTTTCTCTCAATCTTTCTAACAAGCTTCTTACGGGTGAGAGAGTCCCTCTCCAGCAGCCATCAGGGACAACGTGAGCCTCCATTTCATTAACGCTGCACACAGAAGGATGCAGAATCCCAACGTGATGTCCCGGCAATAAGATGCTTCCATAATGATGTCCTCTGACAACATAATTATGCATTGTATCGCACTTCGCACGGCTCGCCAAACCACATCAGCTGCAGCTCAGAGTCCAGCATCCCAGCAGCAGCAGCAAAGGGACAAGAGGAAGTTGTGGGGGGGGGGGGGGGGGGGGCTCAGGGCCTGAAGCTAAGCAAATGGAATGCAAAGGCAGTAGATCGGAGACCAGAAGCAGAGGGGCCTGAATAGGGATGTCGGAGGAGCGCCAGTGGTCTTTCACTTTGCATCAGCGTCAGATTAAGGGCACTGGCAAGAAGAGAAGGAGCAAAGGCACCGAGGGGTAAGGGTGGCAAAAGAGTGTTGGGAGCAAGGGAGGAGAGTGTTAATCCTGAAGCCAGCGCTGCCACTGTACATAACTGGAAGCCCTATTTAGGGACTGGGATCATGGAAGATGATGAAGAGAAATCTGCTTGCACAGAAAACTGTGCTTTTCCTTAAAAGAACAATAATCAACTGCCATTGTTTTTTCATTCACACATACATTATGAGTTTGAGTGCAAGCCTTACTTCAGGCAATCAAAGTTCTCTCAGTGTGAGTGGAGGCTTGTTTTGCAATTACTGCAAAAGTACTGCTCTCTAGTTTGAGATGTTGTGTAGATACTTTTGTTATGTTACATTACAAGTTACTGATATGCTACTGACATTACAAGTATAGTTGTTGTATGTTCTGACAATGCTTTACTTGTGATTCAGATACACAACGTTTTAAAAATTAAAAGGCTGTTCAGCAGACTTAAAGTCTTGCTCTAAAAAGGCCAAATTAATTGTTTGACAAAAAAAAAAGTGTTCTGATGCCTTAGTTAGCAGGTTGCCATTTTTTGCCAGTGCCTTCCAAAACTAAGTGTTTGTGAAGGCATAATTAAGGTTAAGGTGAGGGTTAGGGAAACCTAATTTGGGATAAAATAACTACTTTATTCTCAAGGTTAAGTGACCTTTATGGTCAAAAATGTCAGTATGTATCAAGAAGCAACCCAGAGTCATTGTGGTTATAGTGGTATAGTTATAGTTATTGGTTGGTCCACCTCTCCTGACTGACCTCCTCCTGAAGCAAACTTTGTGACTCTTAATTGACATGAGGCTCCTTACTCTTAAGGGAAACTTCCTACAACAATAAAAGTTGGAAAGTGTGTCATTCACAGGCACTTGCTAAAATGACCAAATGCTGTAGTTTTTCTTTGGAAGACTGTCTCTGAGGATGAACAGCAGTAGGATCAGAGTGTTGGCAGGTTTGAATATGGAACATGGACCTGGAGGTTGTGTTAAAGAATTTAGAAAAATGTGTGAAATAAGTTTAGCACAAATGTTTGGGAAATGGAGTAACACTGAGGAAGCAAGCCATGAAGGCCCATTTGAACGGATAAAATGCAACTAAATGCTCTTCAGTCCCCACCTGCCACAGCGTCAAATCTTTCACTGTTCACCAGTGCGTTTTATTATGTTCTTTCACGAAAAATTGTTGGAAACTTATTTCAAAAAGACAATTCCATGACACTTTTCAGACTTGTCACTTCTTGTCAGACCACATGGCTGATGTATACTGAGTGTGATATATGGAGGATGAGTTCTCTCCCTCGATAATAATGCGCCTGACACTGTATTAAAGTGTCTCTTTTGGGTTTTACGACATGTTGTTTTTCAGAAAAAGAAAACAGAACAACAGACAGACAAAAGCATACAGACTCTACAAAGTCAAATGAAACATAATATCATGTCATGTCTTGAAAAATGGTACATCACTTTTACTGCTTTAACCCTCCATGACAAGACAGCTGGGTTTTGCCACACCAAAGAGCAAATTATCCCATATGATCCATTTGGCTACTTCTCCGAGGTCATTGTTGTGGAAGTGCAGGTGCCCCATCAGCCCTGCCACAGCCAATAGGGGATGCTGGGTAAAAGAGGTGGGGGGTTCAAAAGTGGCTCCTTAAGTCTCCACCTCCATTAATCACACTTTGCATGCCTGCGGCCCACCGAGCAATGTGACAGTGACAGCACTGAGAATGATTAATACTTAATGCAGCGTTTAAGAGAATGATTTATGCCATCTGTTAGTGGTTGACGTGCTGCACAAGTTGGCGTCACAACTCACACACACTTGTCGGTGAGGATTAAGAGAATGATACATAACTTAATCTCAGGAGCAGCAGGTCACCTCCAAAATTAGGCGGATTTTAGACCACGAACACAAAGGAGAGTAGTAGGTGTCGGGGAGGATATAAGGGGGTCGATATGCATAACCTCAGCATGTAATTAATCGGGGCTGGGCAGGAACAGTCCACAACTAAGCAGGCATTTGGATCCTCTGGTTTTAACCCCCTAGGCAAAAACTGTTAAACCATTCATCCATTTCCGGCCACTTACCCAGTTGGGGAGTATTGGCGGTATGGTTGTCCATGTCTTCTTGCTATCCTGGGGGATCCTGAGGTGCTCCAAGAACCAGATGAGATACATAGACCCTACAGCGTGTTATGGGTCTAACAAAGCAAGGAAGCCAGATGCCTCAACCATGCCAAGCACCTCTGACAAATTTCAATGAGAAGGAGCATTGGTGCTACTCCAAATATACTACATTTCCAGGGCAATTTTATCTTTTAGTATCAGTGTATAAATCGAAAATGCATCTACAGCTGTGCTTATAGAAAGTGTTATTCACTCTGTTAGACACACAGAGCTGATGGTTTGCAGTGAAGAGGGCTTTGCTGGATGTGTTATTGAAAAGAAGAAAACTATCTGTAGTTAATTAATTCAGTGCAAATCTTGCCGCTTCATTTAAGATTTAAAAGAAGTTGCTACAGAAGATACATGATACTGTCATTTAAACAAACAAAAAAGGAAACAAGAGTGTAATTCGAGGAGTGCAGACCCCAAGAGAGTTTGCATAAATTAAAAACTTTTTTTGTAACCGCCTGTGATTCAAACCCTCACTAAAATGTAATGGGTTTCTCTACTACATCCTTCTAACAAGTGTAATGAAACCCCGGCCAACAGTTTGCCCATAGTCCTACTGAAATGCGACAGACAAATCAACAACCCTGATGGAGGTAAAAATGAGTATTGAGGGGTTATTAAAAGGCTAAGGGAAGTACACTCCATTACACTGTTACCAAGAACCACATTATCTAATCTCTAACCTTGGTTGTAAATGAGCAGCGTTTTCTTTGCCTGCCTTCCTTCACTCCCTCCCTCCCTATTCCCTTTGTCATATTAACATATTCAAACAAACTGTCAAAGCCCCAAAACAAACAATTTGTTATCCACAAGAGTTTGCTTGGTTAAAAATACTCTGCATCTCATCTGCATACAAAGTATCAGTCTTTCGTCAGACATTACCGCCTTTTCCCTCCTCTCCATCTCTGTTCCTCACAGAGCTATCAGACGACAAGGTGAACACAAGGGTAATCAGTTTGGTCACTGCTTTGAATCTTTCTATTCTGGAGGGTTACACTCTTGTTTCCCTTTTGATGTTCCTGCTGAGAGTTAATCGAAAAAATCAGTCTTTCAGCATCACTCCAAACTTTACTACACCCAATAAACAGCCTGTCCAAAACTTCACTTCAGATTAACATTGCACTTTCATAGAAAATAAAATATATTTCCGAATCAAGATCAAAAACAACATTACAGTACTTCGAATGCAGAGGAAAAGCGTCATTCGGTATTACTATTCTTAACTCCAGCAGAGCCCTGGGGATCAGAAAGGGGATGTTTGTAAGTCATGGGCGAGCATAGGCCTGCCTATCAGCAGAACGACAACTGCATGAGCGTGGGAAAAAAGTTTGAAGGCTTGATAGAAATTGCACAAAACAATCCAACATGAAGCAAAGCCCTCCAACACAACTTCGTCTTGATAAATATTCATTATTCAGAGCT
The DNA here is from genome assembly GCF_036324505.1 of Eleginops maclovinus. Classification (NCBI taxonomy): domain Eukaryota; kingdom Metazoa; phylum Chordata; class Actinopteri; order Perciformes; family Eleginopidae; genus Eleginops; species Eleginops maclovinus. The sequence continues at coordinate 14,123,672 of NC_086351.1, read as the reverse complement.
GTTGCTTTTACCATACTCAAAACAAATTACTAACTTGTTTTTTAAGAGATACTAAATGCAAATTATAGTGCTTAATAAGCCAAAAGAACAGTGTGCGATTTGTCGGAACAGGACCTAATTATTTTACCGTCTTGAAATTTCTACACTCTGCTACTAAGGTTGAATGGGGAGCTGTCTGAATTTAAATAAATTATGACTATTTATAAGTACAAAAGACTTATTTTTCCCTTGACCCATTTTACTTTGCTTTTCTTGCACCTTTGCTCTTCCCCAGTGCGGGTCCCTGTCTGTCTACAAATAGAAGAAAGGATGAAAAAATAAAGGTGCTTTAAGCAGTAAGTGAGTAGTAGGATTTTGAGAGACAATCACACCACTGGAGTGAACAGCAGGTTTCATTTTACACAAGCAGAGAGATGTCAAACAATAGAAGCCCTAGATTTCAAATTTCCCGATTGCAAGCAATGTCTCATTAGCGTCCAATCGCGTGCTTAAGATTCTGCTTTTTGTTCATAGAGACATCATCAAGGTGTATCTGCAGACAGAGTGGTAAAGCAACTACTCCACCTTTGGCTGACGCGACACGTCTCCCGATAGGAATACTAATGATGTGAGTGTTGTAAAACGACAAAGCGCGGCAGACTGAGGCGGGCTCACTCATACACTCATGATTGATTGATTGATACACAGTGCTAAATCAAAGAGCGGGGTGGCTTTTCAATCATATGCAGAAGTCTTTGAACATAAATAACAGCTACCATCTTGCCTGTGGCAGTTTTAGCTCACTATAAACGCAGGCACTTGGCAGCCAGTTCGAGATGGAGACAGAATTCTTCACAAATGTAAATTTATGTACACCCCATTTGATACTTTCCACTCTTGATTGGTTTGTATTGTGCCTCATTCTACTTCCTACTCATTATGAAAGATGATTAGCATTATTTCCAGGCCTGGTTGAGGCAATGAATAACACTAGCGAGTGGAAGAGGGCCGTGAAAGCACCACTAACCCTGAACAGTGCTGCCAGCCACTGATAACCAGCAGGGAATCTCTATCTTCTGTTGAAAACAAAGAGGAACTGCAGCCCCTCACCTGAGACCTGAGCCCATATCAAGCCTGCAGAGGTACAGTGATAACAACTCTGCTTACTGCATATTGCAGAGGAAGCTTTCTCCAGAGGCAATTAGTGGTGAAGAGCTTTGTCAGTTCTTTTCTTGTCTGTAATTTTAGTAATAGCTACCAAAAGAACAGAACCCCAGAGAAATGACTGCAGAACTTAAAAGAGATGAAGTCATGCTTTTGAATAAAAACTTCCACATTTACAGCAATATTGTGATTTTTGTCCCTGCATTAAGCTCTTTTCTACTTTGAGGGAGACATTTATACATCTTAATAGAAATACTTCACCATTTGCAAAGGATGACGGTTTGCCAATTTGGCCATTAATGCACCAATCAGACCTGAAAACGAAGCCAAAACATACAAAGAGTTCCAATAACTCTGGTTTGTCATTTTTGTTTAAATATATTTTGACAATGCCTTTCAGGATTTTGGCCAATCCTCAAAGCATCAAAGAGAAAAGTAAGAGCGATCCCTTTTTGGCAGGATTGGATCTTTAAAAGAAAACAGTCCAGCATCGAAGTTGCAAAGAAAAAACATATATTGATAAAAGGATAATAAACACACTCGTGTATTTAAAGGCCTGTTTAGCTTTCAGAAGCTTTGCCATTTGGCCCATCAAATGTCTGTGGGAGTGAAACTTCTACCTACTGCTAATAAGAACTTAAATATACAAAAATAATTAATGGGCAACAGTTTTGTACAATTATAAGCCAAATAAATGCATCATTTGACATGTCAAAAGACGTCCAGATTTCTTCAAAATGTTTGAATCTGTAATGCTTAAACATTTGCATATTCCTTAGCTTCCAATAAAACTGGTTTACAGTTTACACTGAGTTAGTTATCAAAGAATTGCTTCTAACTGAGGAGTTATCACATCTTCAGGCATAATTACAACCAAAACCTCAGAAAGACAAATTTGCTGTCAATCGATGTTATGTATGAACAGAGATCTGCCAGGGGGACGGGCCGTAGAGGAAGCGTTGTGAATCATGCGGCATGCGGCAGGCCTAACAGGTCGATAGGAGACAAACGTATGTCTAATAAGCCAATGATGAACCCAGAGAGGTCCCTCTTGTGGGGTCCCGGCCAGTTTCTAACAAATGTGTTATTGACTCCACACTGGCAGCCAGTCATAGAAACACACTCTGTATCTGAGAGGGAGGAAGAGTGTGAGAGATGAGACATGAGAGACTGCTGCAGTGGGTTAAAGTATTGATCATGCAATCCTCTTTATACCCTCCAGCTAGTGACAAGCAGGACATAATCTGCACGCAACAGCGTGACAGCTCGAGCATCTGAAGACTCATTACAACAACTCAACCTACATACTGTATAGACATGTTTGAGAGATTTGTGCGAGGGAAGTCCCTAATAACCCGAAAACACAATTGGAAACACTCCAATGTTTTACAAAATTGAAAATCAATTGTCATAACAGCTACTCTTTTATCTGCCTGTATTCACTGAATACTAAATGTTTTTTCTCTGGAACAACCAATACACTGAATAGGGGTGCAACCGCTAACCACTTTTTTTCAATTATGTTTAAATAATGCCTTACACAATTTGCCCATGCCTAATGTCTTTAAATGTCTTGTTTTGTTCGACTAAAAGTCCAAAGCCAAAATATATACAATTTACTATAATGTAGGATTAGGAAATGCAGCATTTCAGCTCTACACTGAGTTACAGATATATTCTGGTAGCTTGAATAACTCCATCACACATTTAGATTACACTCATTTAATGATAAGTTCTGTTGTAGTTTATTTACATATTCTTAAATAAATTACAGATAATGAAGATAAAATGGCAGTATTGCCTCAAGATTATTAATGTGTTGGCCCCACATTGAATTGTAAAGTGCACCACCCTGTACAGTGCTTCCCAGAGGGTTATCACAAAGCCCCAACAATAAGTCAGGACCACATTAAAGCCATTTCCTATGCAGCAGTTATTCATCAAAGTGATTCAGTAATATTAACTATCGCTTTTCAGTTGCATGCTGTGCATTATGGGTATGACTTATGAAGCTCCGAGGCTGAATTACAGTCACATTTCACTGAGTCCAGTGACTCAGACTGTGCCTGGCTGGACTTCACCTGTGTGTGTGCGTGTGCGTGTGCGTGTGCGTGTGCGTGTGTGTGTGTGTGTGTGTGTGTGTGTGTGTGTGTGTGTGTGTGTGTGTGTGTGTGTGTGTGTGTGTGTGTGTGTGTGTGTTTGTGTGTGTGTGTGTGTGTTGTGTGCGTGTGGGTGTGGGTGTGTGTGTGTGTGTGTGTGTGTGTGTTGTGTGTCCATAATGGTCTAATAAAGCAGGAATAGAACAGCTTGTTATCTTTGTGATTATTTTCGTCCCCCAGCAAATGGATTCCCCATATGTAGTATTGTATTTATGTTTTGAACTTTCTTCATATGAAACATGAATAACTGTGTGATTTGTCATTAATGTTTGTATTAAAAGGTTGTTAAAGACTGACATAATAACTAACAGAGTGACCTTAAGGCATAAGGATTTATACATGCTTAATTTATATTGGGTTCTATAGGGTATGGTGTTAGCTGCTGTGTCAGTAAAGCTGCTTTGATGTTTATATTAAATTAAATAAAACTACATTAACTGATTATTTTGACCACTGGGGGACAACAACAAGAAGCATCTTATCATAAAACTGTGTGTTTGTTTTAGTTGTAGGTAAACGAAATTGCATTATTCAAATGTATGTGTATATGTGTATGGTTAGTGTAAATACAAACATCCACTCTACGATTGCTGCCTAATTTTCTCGTTTTTTGTGTATTATCCCACAAACAGGCTTGCATTATCTCAGTGTTTGTGTTTGTCTTTCTGTGTTTGCAGTAATATATTGAGGTACAGTATTAGCTTGCCTCCCTGCTGCATGGGGTAGCATAACTGAGGTGGAGTTTGTGATAAATGCCCTGTTTGGTGCTGACAGAGCAGGTCCTGAAAAGCTATACGGTCCCAGGGGCCGGAGGCTAATCACAGCGGTTTCTCTGGAGCCCTTCTGCCTATGAATGACAAACAACTGTAACCCCAACTCATGAAAAAAAAAACACACATGCACACACACTCTCATATCACTGATTTAATTACCACTGTGTCAAATGTTATCGCTAGAGTTAAGTCACATCAAATTTTGTCTGTAAAACCTTCTAACAAACAAAGTTAATCAGTAGGTGGGGGGGAGAGACAAAGCAGAAAAGTGATGAAACAATAAAACTTTGATTATTCTTTGCAGCACAACCTTACAGTTGGTAATAAATGCACACAAGGAAAAGCATCTGAATGGCTCTGAGAAAAAGTAATCAGTGTTTTCAGCTTTTCATTACCTGGAATTTAATTGCCTACAACCACCAGAGTAATGAATGTATAAAGAAGCTTCGTTTAGACCATTGTCAGGCCCGTCGCGTTCAGGTAGGCATGGTAGGCAATTGCCTAGGGCCCCCGAGTAGGAGGAGGCCCCCCAAAGACGACAGGTTAAGATTTTTTTTTTTTTTTTTTTTTTTTTTTTCAAAATTCAAAGAAAAGTCTGATACAAATGCAACATGAATCAAACAACATGCATACCAATAAGACAGGTCATGTATTCAACAGCAATGACGATTTTAAATAGCTTCATAATAATAAGCAGTCATCTGTATATGAAGGGCTCTGCTGCGACTGCGAGGGCAGCAACAGCGCCTCCCTAGAGCATGCGATGTCCGAAAAGCGCAACGACACATTGTAGTCGAAATACCCCAGCTCGAGGGGGCCCCCCTTTCCCATGCATTAGCGCGACAGCGTCAAGTGCAAGTGAAAAGTGAAAAATTAAAATGAAGCGAAATTATCTCTCCGGCAATCAAAAAAAGAAGAAGAAAAGGGAAGAGGAGTAGAAAAGAAAACAAGACACCGGTAAGTAGAATATACACAATCAACATGAAAATTGTGCCAGGCAGGGTATACCATATTTTGCTAGAGTAGCGAGGTTGTAACGACGACTAGCTAGGAACCAGTGGTTTGGCATGCTAGCATGCTAACCAAACTTAAACTGCTACCTTTGACTTCACTATAAGTTCATAACGTTATCAGCTGGCCAAATTGATCAACGATTAATTCCTCTTAATATCCTAAATAAACTTCACATATGTTTTCAGTCGTTAGAGCCTTGAGACAACCAGTGAAATAGTTATTCCTGTAGTAGCTAGCTATTTAATAGGAGATTAACATGGGAGTTTACAATAATTTTGCTAGAATACCATTGGGTTGATTTACTTACTTTATTTACATTTTAACGGTTAACATCCCGGCGCAGATCAGCCACATGAAGAAAACAGCCACTTTAGTGTCAATTAATCCTTTTCTAAACCTATTCTGCTGTTTGTTGTTGTTGGTCTCCATGATAGCTGTAAATACCACTGGACCACCGTTAAAAACTGTACCGATAGCTTTGAGCTTTTTCTATGGGACACAGACAGTACACAGACACACACAGACACACCACGGGTGCGGGGATGGCGCTGTTGCCACTCACAGAATTGATTTCAGGAAAACAGCTCGTCTTAGTGACTGTATTTCTGTTTTCAAACCAGTGAAAACGGGATTATTGTAAGATTTTATTATTTTTTTTTTTTTAACTTTTTTTTGGTGAAGCAGTGCTTCACCTGTAGTCGTATAGAAACCGCCACTAAACCGCCTAGTAGGAACTGTGTGTAATGCTTTTAATATCTATTTCACCACAATTATCAGACTGTAAAATGATAGGATTTCAAAAGCATTTGAAAAATAACCAAGCTAATCATACAGTACTTATTCTTTCTCCAAGGGGCATTGCTGAAATTTCTTCATCCCGCTCTACCAAGTGTTGTCTCTGGTGCTACTGAAGGTAACGTTCTTTTCTACCTATTATTAGTGCCTTCTATCAACACACTTGATGTTATCAAAAATGACTTTACATTTTTCTAATTCAAGTCATAGTTGTGTGTATTCATTCCACTTGCCCACAGAGTCTTCTGGACATTTCAAATATGTGGGACATTCACTTATGTTAATGAATAACTGAGTTGTTGAGATCAATGCATGCAAAATGTGCAATATAAATAAAAAGAATATTATTTATGTATTTATTTATTTTTGCACCAGGGCCATCAACATCGTCTTCGTCACATGTTTATGAGGAGGAGCAAGTGGAAGACAACATTGCGGCGTCCACACCACTTCCCAGCAGTGGTTCAACAGAAGGTGCATTAAGCCGCACAATTTCAACTTATCACCTATCATAGTGACCCAAAGTTATAGCAGCATGTGCTGTGAAAGTGTATTAAAATGACCATTTGCTATAAAGCGTTACACAAGTAGATCACCATACCTTAAGCATTTAGTTGTCGTACTTCACACATGAAACTGTGCCATGAATTAATTTGTAATTACATATTTTTCAGCAGTGCCATCAACTCCATCACGACTTGAGGAGGAGCAAGTGGAAGCATCCACACCACTTCCCAGCAGTGGTTCAACAGAAGGTGCATTAAGCCGCACAATTTCAACTTATCACCTAACACCCATGTGCTATGAAAGTGTATTAAAATGACCCTTTCTTTTTAAAGCATTATACAAGTAGATCACCATTCCCTAGTTGCTGTACTTACCACATGGCAATTGTGCTATAAATTAATTTGCAACTATATGTTTTCAACAGTGCCATCAACTCCATCTCCACTTCATGAGGAGGACAAAGAGGAAGATGACATTGACATGGCAGAGACCACCCCACCATCCAGAACTGGGGTACCTGTAGGTATTGCAAGCACCACATTAAGTGATGACCCAGGATGTTGGCCCAGTGTCCTAACAAGCAGTATGCGCTGTGAAATAGTCAAAAAAGGACCTGTGCAAATCATGGACATTGAATTCCCGCAAAACTTAGACAATCCTCCTCGAAGATTCACCAAGGACAGTTACAAAAGAACCATGAAAAATGGTGAGAATATACATCGATCGTGGCTGGTGTATTCCATCCACACAGATGGAGTGTTCTGTTTCCCTTGTACTGTTTTCGGGAAGCGTGAGCGTGACAATGCCTTAACGACCTGTGGCTACGGTGGATGGAAGAACCTTTCCTATCGCCTAAAAAAACACGAGTGCACAAAGGTGCACTGTGACAATGTGAAAAAGTGGCACGACCTTCAGAGGAGACTGCAAACCAGTACACTGATTGATCAAAGACAGATGGAGTTGATGCAACTTGAAGTTGAACACTGGAAAGGCGTGATTCGGAGAGTGATTGCCATAGTTTCCCATCTGGCAGAACGCAACCAGGCTTTGAGAGGAACTACCAGTACCGTGTATGATCGCCACAATGGGAATTTTCTGGCTCAAGTGGAACTCCTAGCACAGTTTGATCCGGTAATGAATGAACACATCAGACGAATACAATGCAAAGAGACAAAGGTGCATTACCTGAGTGGAGTCATTCAGAACGAAATCATTCAGCTGGTCGGAGACAAAATCCTACAGGAGATTGCAAGAAGAGTGCACAAAGCAAAATACTTCTCCGTGATCATGGATTGCACTCCTGACATCAGCCACAAGGAACAACTTTCTGTTGTTCTCAGGATTGTCAACTGTGAAACACCTGTTTCTATTGCTGAGCATTTTTTGGGATTTGTACATGTTGAAGACACAACTGGTAAAGGGCTCAGTGAAATCCTGCTTGACCAGTTGGAGAAGCACAACCTCAGCATTTCAGATTGCCGTGGGCAGTCATACGACAATGGCAGCAATATGATGGGCCACAAACAGGGTGTGCAGGCAAGAATTTTAGAGCTGAACAACAAGGCGCTATGCATCCCATGCAGCAGTCACACACTAAATCTGGTTGTGTCAGATGCTGCCAAGTCTTCAGTGTTGTCCATGTCTTTTTTTGGTATGCTGCAACGACTGTACAACCTTTTCAGTTCCTCTGTGCACCGCTGGGCAATTTTGAAGCAGCATGTGAAGCAGCTCACCCTTAAGCCACTTTCAGGGACGAGATGGGAGGCCCGAATTGACAGTGTGAAGGTAGTGCGGTACCATCTACCTGAAATACTAGACGGACTGTCAGCACTGGAGACATATGCTACAGAGAAGGGGGACTCAGAGACCATGTCCTCAGCAAAAAGCTTACATGGTGAGCTTAAAACATGGTCCTTTCTTCTGTGCACAATAACCTGGTACAACGTTTTGTATCAGGTTAACCATATGAGCAAGCTCCTCCAGAGCCCGGATGTTTCAATGCAAACACTGAAAAAAGAAACCGAGGGAGTGACAGAGTACCTAGAAGATTTCAGGGAAAATGGACTCGCATCAAGCCAAACGGATGCAATGGAGATTGCAGAAGATCTGGAAATTGAGAGGAAATTGCCTGAGAAAAGGCAACGTAAAAAGAAAAGGCAGTTCCTTTACGAGAGTACAGATGAAACCCAATCGACCCCAGAAGAGGCCTTCAGAAGGGACTTCTTCCTGCCTTTGGTTGACACTGCCATCACCAGCCTAAAAGACAGATTTTCCAGACTGGAGGGGGTGTATGCCCTGTACGACTTCCTGTTCAGCATTGATATCATGAGGGCCACAATCAAGACTGGGAAATTGCATGAGAGATGCAGGAAAGTGGAACAAACCCTCCATGATATTGATGCAGACGACTTGGCATTGGAGATCAACTCTGCTGTCCACACCTTTCCAGATGAAGTATCCAGGTGCCCATTTAAAATGCTGGACTACATATACAGTGAGAAGCTGTTGGACCTGTACAGCAATTTAAGCATTGCACTGCGCCTACTTCTGACCCTTCCTGTCTCGGTTGCCTCCGGAGAGAGGAGCTTTTCATCTCTGAAGCGCATAAAGAATTACATGAGGTCAACTATGAGCCAAGAGAGGCTCTCTGGACTGGCACTCATGTCAATTGAGAGTGACGTCCGCAGGTCTTTGGACTTGGAGGGGATTGTGTCTGCATTTGCTGAGGCCAAGGGCCGCAAGCAGCAGTTTCAGTAGGAAATAAAAAAAATAATAAAGGCTACTTTTCAGTGTATGTTTGACCTCTTTTGTGATTAAAACGCACAGAATTGCGGAATTTTTTTTTTTAAAGGCCCCCAACAACTTCTTTGCCTAGGGCCCCCAAAATCCTAGAAACGGGCCTGACCATTGTGAAGCATTTGGAGAGTTTTCCACGCTTATCCTCTTGACAATATTTGCATATGTGATCAGAGCTGATACTGTGTGTAGACACAGTTCTGTTTAACAAAGCATTAATTATGTAAACTCAACAAAAGCAAAGCTGGTTCCCCTGGCCTCAGTTTTCCTGTACCTCCCTCTCGCTCTCTCATTCCCTTTTCCTACATCCATCCCTCCATCAAGCAAATCTCAAAAGCACGCGCTCAGACGCACACAAAGTGCAGCGGAGCAGAACGCATCCGGCTACACAGCCCGTCAATTTTGCGCTGCTGTGTGGCCTTGCTGCGGGACAACGCCGGCTCTGCCCGGACTAGCTGCTGGTGTTGATTTGAGGCTTTCCACATGGACATCAAGAGAGCCCACAGAGCAGGGGCCAGAGATATATGAGGAAAGGATGAGACAGAGCAAAACCGAGAGGGAAAGTGTAGAAGGAAAGACAACAGCAGAGGAGAGATGGAGCGAAGGGGAAAGAAAAGAGTAGAAGCAGCAGAGCGGGGCGAGAGAAGGATCTGGAAGATGGGCTTGTGCACCAAGCACTTCTTTTTCAGCGGTGGTAATGTTTCGCAGAGAAGAAGGAAACATTTTCAACTTCTAGTTCTGGTCGATGCCATGAGCAAAAAGACAAGCAAAGTTCTCGGCACTGCTACGAACGTGCCAAACCCACTGAAAATAATGTGCAAAACGGAGGCAGCTGTGTAAATAAAGCCCCCCTGTGAACGTGTAGCCTAAAGGTGTGTGGGTCTTGGAATGGTGTCAAATGATTGAATCAGGTCAATCAAGATGAGAATGGAGCACTGCGTGAAAAAAAAGTTGTGAAACAGAGCCAAAGTTTGAAGGGTCATAATAGCGTAACCACCTCTTTTAAACACCCCCTGTGGACAATCCTCTTCAAGGTAAGGATGACTTTTGCGTATCACACTAGAGCAAGAGGGGAGTTAAAAGAAGCTGTGGCGCCAAGTGGAGAAGGTTCAGTGCAGCTCGGATATCTGGCAGATAATAAAGAAGCCCTCCATGTTATACTAATCCTGCTCCTTCAGGCAAAACTGTATGCATCACTCAGCTTGAGTATAAATGATGCTTGCTACATCATCTATGATGTAAATACCTTCTTTCGTAAAGGTGTATGTTAAAGAAAAGGCAGCGTGTTCGTGTCTACCTCTTACTGTGTAGAGGTATGTTATAGTACCTCTAACGGTGCAAAGCTGGGCTACTGAGTAGAACCATCCATCACTCAAGGTAATGTTATATCACAACAGGGATATGCAGGAGTACTTTTTCTGCAACATGTCTTTTTATAATGAACTGAAATTCTAATCATCAGTTGCTTTTCACTGCATTTTAGAATGTTTATTGGTCATTGTTTTTGCGGCTTTTTTTGTTTTGATGTGTTTTGTTGAGTTTGTGTGTGTGACGGTTCATCTATCGACAGGAGTACCTGAGGCTATAAATACATTGAATCGAGGCACTAGTTGATACTTTCTCCTTATAAAAAATAAACATGAAATAAAACACTTTATTTCTCACTTTATATCTTTTTTAATTGATTAGTGTATAAATGATATAAAAGTATGGAAAATTCCAGACAGAGTCAGATACATCATCAAATTGTTACATATGAGAAGAGATTTCTTGCATATATTCTGACAATTTTGCCTCACTATAAATTATTTGTATGATTAATCTTTTGTCAAAACTGCCGATACATTTTTTGCCAAGCGACTAAACAATTAATCAACTAACTGAAAAATCATGCAAATTCAACATTGCCATAAAGTTGCTTGTGGATTGAGATAAGAACCCTCTCTGAATTTCTGCTCTGCTAATATGCCCCTATTTTCTTTCTGTTTAAATGGTCAATGCTGAACATGAGGCTTGTTCTAGTTATTTTTCCTCAACTATTAAAAGGTGGCCGGGAAAACAGGACCTGTGACAGGAAGTCCTCCACCCTGCGTGCAGCTAAAACAATATGAGTGAGTATAGTGTCTGCAGAGATAATAACATAGCATGATGTGTTGTCAGCTTTCATGTTGATATAACCACTAATGATCAACCTGAGTGGCTGCCTTTGTCTGGGTTTGTTGGTGCCTGGTGGTTTTGCTGTAAACCCTGCGCCACACACAGTGCCATGATGATGGAGACGAGTGGCGGAATTTGAAAACTGTAATTTTCCAGAAATTATAATCTGCACTTGTAAATATATATGTCTTCATTTACCCTGAAGTAAAGAAATCTGCTACTGCCATCTTTGCTGAGCAGCGACCGAGGAAAGAAAAATTATCCCCAAAGCACTTTTCCAGCAATCATCAACAGGACAACCTCATTTTCATGAGCGTCTTGTTTTTGTGTCTTTAGAGCCAGAGGTTGCAGTCAGCACAGTTTTTCCTCATTTCCTGAAAACATTTCATCAAAGCGGCAGCTCGACAAAAGCCCACTGAATCTGGCCTGTCAGCTTGAGACTGTCAACAACAGGGCGTCTGCGATGGTGCGCTCTCTATCCCACATTCCCTCCTCTCATCTCCATGTGTCTGCATTTCTCCAGCTTCACCTGCCCCCCATCACACTTCTTCACCTTGACCAGGATACATGACTGGGGAGCTGACAAGCCCAGGCATGTGTGTGTGTATGTTTTCTGAAGCATTTGTAGGTCAGAAAAAATAGCCTCACTGGGAGTCTGACAGATGGCTTAGGAGTACGTTTCTGCTGGCCTGACAGTAAAGTCTTGCTCATGAATGTTATATTACAGCAGTGTTTGTGGGGAGAATACAGAATATGCACAATATAAACACATTCACAGACAAAGAAACCCTCTGTTTCAACAGGTGGGTGCAGACACAAAGCCACAACAATACATTTCAGGATAAGCGGTGAGACTATTCATGAAAGTGGCCTTCACGACAACTCCCTCAAGAGATTTAAAGTGTTTAATCTGTCGCGAGCAGCTTCATACTGAAGGCTTAGATAAATCTGATCTAACACTGTGAATGAAACAAAATTCCTCGATTTTCTGGTCAATAAAATCTTGGGGAGTGAAAGGACCTAGTGGCCATGACTATATGACAGGTGATGGTTCCAATGAAGTGCCTTCTGTGAATTAAACTAACTTCTCTTGCTAATTTTACTGCCCGGAGTGCACCTCAGGGGCAAAGAGAGCAAGAACATATTAGTAAAACCTTGCCAATCCCATCAGCTAATGTGGAGAGTTAAGGCAAGCGGTGCTGTGGATCAATTCAGGTTAAAAGAGGTTAATGTTGTTTGCCCCTAGAGTAATGAAAGGCAGAGTGTGTGACTATGCATGACTGCAAATGTTGGTGCATATTATCTGTAAAAGACATGCTGACACATATTGCAGATGCAGTCAAAGTGGAAATAACTGATAGTTACACTTTACGGTAGGGAGGCAGGATTATTATACAGCAGTAAGACAAGACAAAAGGGAATGCATGCCTGAGATATTGAAGAAAAGCTGCGTGTGTGTGTGTGTGTGTGTGTGTGTGTGTGTGTGTGTGTGTGTGTGTGTGTGTGTGTGTGTGTGTGTGTGTGTGTGTGTGTGTGTGTGTGTGTGTGTGAGAGGGAGGGAGGGAGGGAGAGAAAGAGTGTGCAAGCGCATACAGGCATAAATTAAAGCAAGAGTGTGACTTCCATCAAGCAAATGATAGAAAGAAGTTCCTAGAGCGGTACCTGCTCATTACCTGAAGATGAGTCACTTTGCCAAATTACAGAGCAGCCAAATGTCCCAGGTGTATCAATTGACCCTCCTTCTCTCCCCACCCGTGCGCTCAACCACGAACACACAGACACACACACAAATGCAGACACCATTACTTATAAAATAAGGGAAAAAAGCTGCACAGATCTGAAATCCAGGTGTTACATTTGTACTCTTCGCCACTGTTGCCATCCAGACTTGGTTAGTATAATCAAGTTAATCTGTACAGAGGGAACCGGCTAATGAAGTTACCTTCTCCCATCGCCACAGGCTGAAAAATTATGTCTCTGTCGGGTGCCTTTTAACCTCCACATGCACGCATGTCTCCCCTACAAGACTCCAGAAACACACCTTCACACACAAACAAGCTTAATGAGTGCCTGGGGATGCAGGCAGACGCACACGCTCAAAGACAGGTCTGAGTGCTGAATACTGAGCCCTTCCCAGAAACACTGAGTGTACTGTAGATCCCAAAGAAGCCCAAAGGCTGAGAGGACAAGGACAAAGATGGAGAAGAAACAACGCCCAGTGAAACGCGCAGGGGGAATAATGGAGCATGAATACACAGAAATTAAGAACAGAAAAGCGACACAACACAGAGAAGGATATGTCTTTTAGAAAGCTCAAGATAGTTTTACCTGATGTCCAGTTTATTAGAATCCTAGGACCAGCTCAACATGGAGGATTGGTGGAGAGTGTGCCATGACTAAATTCATGTTTTATTTTAACCAAATTAACAATAACCTGAATACTATTTTATCACCAAAACAACATAGGGAGTGCAATGCATCACCATAACTGAACTTGGCTAAAGAACGAAAGCAGCTGAAAACAGCTGTGAGAAAGCATATGCTTTCTATGTTTGTCTTCCAGTGATTCAGACTCAAGACTTTGTGCATCTGCTTCAAAATAAAAGCCTTCAAGAAAAACTAACAGATGGCGAGTGAATTCTGTAAAACTGTCGCAGGTGTTGGGCTACACCCAATGATATTCGCTTAAATATTGGGCTAAATATACCTTTAGGCACTGATCCATCTTAATGTTTAGGCAGGTAATCATTGTAAGTACACTTCAATTAAAATATCATAAAATATCCTGAGCAGATGGCACATGTTGGCCATTTGAGTATGCAGACTCAGCTATTAGTACTTCCTTTTTGCAATGCAATCTGAAACTGAAAAAATCTGTGGTGATTTCTGAAGGTTAAACAACCATTTTTGTTCAATCTTTTCCTCACCGATTTATTGAAGTCAATGAGTGATAGATATCTGAGAGATTAATAAGATATGACATTAAAAAAGAGCAAGGTTTCTGATGCAAATTGCAAAAATAGGCCCCAAATGGTTAAGTTCCTTTCTGCCTGTTGCAGAAGCTGCTGGTAATACAGCTCAAACAGCAGGCCAGATAACGTTTTAGTGTTTTTTAAGACTTTGCTTTGTAAGAATTTACACTTTTAGTTAGAGTTATAATATAAAAATTCTTTAGGAATTCATACTTATGAGAATGTGATCTCATGTTAAACCATTTTTGTATATAGTACTTGATTACGAGCCACAAAATACTGCTACAACACATGTTTTTCTCAATAACTCTGATCTTCACCTACACCCACTGTTCTCACATTATTCATTTTAACCAGATGGTATCAACTACAGGTGCAGACACAAGCATTTATTCAAACTAAAGAAAAATTGTTCTTTTCAAATCTCTTGAGAAAATAGCGGACTGACAGACTAACCAATCTTAAATCCTTCAGCAGGAGTTTGTGGCGACTCAGGGACTCAGTGGGCTGGGATAAATCCTCAGTTCCATGGCCTAAGCACTGAATGAGCCCGTTCCCCCAGGAGCACATGTGCCTAACCAAGCCAATAGACAACCAGTGAAGCGAGGAACCCTCCGCAGAGAGGTAAAAAACTTGTTAATTCATCTGCAATAATGATAGTCTGAGCTGCCATTGCATCTCCAAAAACCCATACAGAAGTTGTCTCCTGCTTTCACTGACAGAATCAGGCACCCGCTCCTTATCCTGGCTCAGAGAAAGTAGTTAAGAAGTCAAGATGTCTGGGAGGAGTTTTCCTCTTTTGCTTTTCCAGTCGAGAGTAAATCAGGCCAAGTTAGAGACAAACACATTCCTGTCTGCCTCTTGTTCTGGCAGCGTAACGTCCGACGTGACTCTGTTAGCCCTCCATGCTGCCAGTCCCTCTGATGGGATTAGCCCTTAAACACTGCGGAAAACAATTCCCCGCTCCCTTTGAAACCAAAGTTGAAACAAAGCATTGCAATGTCACACCGTGCACTGATAAATCCGCCAACTATTCACCTGCAGGAATGTTTTCTAATTCAGGCAGAGCTGACACCAGGAACAAATGCACAGCCTCATTGTAAATATGAGTAATGAAACAAATTAGGTGGGCCATTTGATGTAACCTTTCTGTGTTTGGATAAACTTGTTCCCTCCGTTGTTATTATTCACACTGACCTGGCTCCAAGGGCAACAAATAGCTTCACTTGTGGTGCAGAGGCTTCAGGTTACCTCTCCATGCGGATCACAATAAAAGCTTGGACTGACAAGAAAGAAGCTGTCTTTCCATTCCCTGTTTCACATGCCAGACACAGGCTATCCACACACATTTCCTAAAGTAGAGGAGAGCAAGGACCCGAGGGGAACACGCATTTAGCTCTGCCTTATAGCTTGTACTCAGTTAATGAGAACATTAATTACATTCCAAAAAATCCAAAACATCTCAAAAACAGCAAGAGAGTGTGTGTGCATTCACCAGAGAGATGAACAATCTTGCATGTTTTGTTTCAAAGGTCCTGGTGTACATTTGTCTGAACACTGCTAAAATACCTCGGGGAGGTGTACAGCAAAATATGACCATTTTCTAATTAGGTTGAGACAAATTATTAGAAAAGTTTAAATGCTTGAGGAAGAAATACAAAGCAAGAAGGTGGAGTGCTTCACACTGTGAGTAAACAAAGCTATCTGCAGTAAAGCCTATTAGCGCAGAGCGAGGGATCTCAGCATCAACAGGGTTTCATTGTCAGCTGTCTTATTGTCACATGATACCACTGCTAAGCAGAGTAACACCCATATTAACCACCATTCTGCTAATGCTCATTGTCCTGTCCCCCTGTGATCAGCCTACTTCCAGCCATAATCCCAGCTCTAAGCGGATTCTTAATTACCCTGGCTGTCCGCACAGACAAAGGCCAGTCCAACCTGCTCCGAGGTCTCCGACATACTGTGTACTCCATCTACTCTCTAAACACAGAATGGCTCCAAAGCCTGTTTCTATGGCAGAGCCTGGTTCTTTCATCTTTGCCGTGCTAAGTATTTATCATGAGGAAAATATGTCCTTAACTATTTTTTTTCATGAGCACTTCATAAAGGAACAAAACAAACAAAAGCTCTATAATAAAACACATGGCTCAGATTTATAGAAGTTCAAAACAGCAAAGGGAGTAAAGCAGATATTTGCATATGATCAGGTGGGAACAGTTTCCAATGCTTTCCTTCCATTACACACACCTAGGCACTAGCCAGCCTGCAAACAAATACAGCCACACACATGCACAAGGCCAAGCAATTATTATAATCTTCTGTGTGTGCTTTTGAATTAAGCTCTTTGTTAACGACTCCCCGTGGGCTCCCTGGACATTCTTGCATTTTTCTGGTTTTCAGCTAATGTGAGACACGCAAACGGTGCCTTTGGCTGCAGAAAGTCCACGCTTTTTGAAAATGGCATGAAAGCTTTCCGTCCACATTAGCCTTTCCAGTCCATTTCAAAAAGTTTGCCATTCATATTAAAATGCCAAAAAAACAAAAGCTTTGAAATCTCTTCCACTGGGCATGCGTAGGGCCTTAGCGCCAGGAGCTTTACAGTAGATCACATCACAATGGTGGTGTCAGCGTTTTGGAAAAGCTCCCTTTTCCCCACATGACAATGTTACACCATGGGAAGCGTCTTCAAAAGGTCACATTTTCAGTGCCAGATTAGCATGGACAGCTGACCAAGAACGAATGCTCTTTCAAATGTATCAACAACAGTGTGGACATCGTCTTTGCCCGAGTGTGCAAAGACACATGAAAGGCTCCTCAAACAAGGCTCTGGGTCACGTTGGTGCCCACTTCGATCTACTCATAAGCCCCTCATCTCTTGGGGCCTTCACCTCCTGAATCCCAGCCCCCCTTTTGCTGGCAGACCAAGTCAGGCAAAAGAACAAACAAAGGTCTTTCAAACTGTTTGACGAGCTGTCTCTCAGGAACGCCAAGCAGCTCAGCAATCGCCAGGAGGAAGACCCCCGAGGGCTGTGAAGCGTGCCCTGAAGGAAGGTTTGTCAAGGCTACCACACATGGCATTCGGGTGACAAGATTGGATCTCTGGGTCTGTATAAACAGACCTGCACATCAAAGTACATATGGAATTGTGCTGCACCTGTTTCTGAGCAACGCAACAATAGAACAGTGATCTGTAGATAAAGGGCACCAATATTTCCCTGGTCAGGAGCTATCTCTCTTCATTAGTGTCCCTGCAGGGCTGACTCATAATCCGTAAAAACACACTGGGCAGCAAATA
The DNA here is from genome assembly GCF_036324505.1 of Eleginops maclovinus. Classification (NCBI taxonomy): domain Eukaryota; kingdom Metazoa; phylum Chordata; class Actinopteri; order Perciformes; family Eleginopidae; genus Eleginops; species Eleginops maclovinus. Next base: position 14,106,058 of record NC_086351.1, on the reverse strand, counting down.
CAGATTCATGTCTCTGCCCTCAGGCAGTTATACCACCTTGTCAGAAGAAATGAATAATAGACACTGTTTTCAATGAATCATCTGCTAATGACTGAGTTGCCTTGTGCACTGCTTAATGGTGACACAGGAGGAAATGGTTAAAAAGGGGAAAACCTGAACGGGTTGCCATTGAAATGTCTTACAACAACACAAAGTGTAACAGCCAAGGTGAAAAGGGATGTTTGGTTTTTTTATATATAAAAAAAAGGTACTCACAATCCCCTGAGCAACTGCTGAAATAGTTTATTAGATTTATTGTGATGGGAGGTCATGAAGAATAGACAGGAGCATTTCTAAACGAAGAAGACAATAAGCTGACTGTGACAGGCTGTGTTTGAGAAATCAATAGTCTCTGCTTTTGCTCGGTCTCACTTCAACACCTGAAACAGAACAAAGCGTTGAAGCCCGGCCGAGTTCCTAAGCTCTCTCTACTAACATCACTTGACAAAAGCTTTTCAACCCCACTGGCGGTCAGAAGCCAGTATGCTGCTAGCATATCTTAGCATGCCACCACACTCTGCATATCCAATCCTTCTATTTACATTGAAATAAGATGTCAATACATACCCCGCAGTCCAGACTAAGAAAAGCATTAAATGCCTTCTGCAGTAGTAACACAAATGACCTTTTAACTTTTATTCATCTTTTTTACAAAAACTGCCAGACTACTGTGTCAATTTTCTTTGCAAGAAACTATGATGAAATGACATGCAACACTCACGTTGCTCTCGTGAAAACCATGCAGTTCAAGTTTGGGTGAATTTCATACATTTTAAATTAAAATATTAGGGTAGTATCGGCCACCTCCCTATTTCATGGATTCTGACATTTGCAGATTAACTTCTTGAAAACCCTGGTAATGTCTTACAGACCAAACCACGATTAGTCATCCCCACCTTCTTGTAAAAAGGACTTTAAAATGCTCAACAGGTTTGGAATCAGTTTATGACTGACTTACAGCTAGCAACCACAACTGCCATGACCTACCCATAACCCACCAGCAACAGCATCTGTCACAGCTGAGTGTCACCGCTGCGCCATGCCACTGTGCTGCCAGGGAAAAAAAGAGATACAAACCGCCTTCAATTCAACAGAAAACTGGGACAAGCAATGAAAGCTGTAAAACTGAGCAGATATGAGGGTTCTTTTAAGAGCTCAATTTTACTTAGGCTTCATGCTGTGAAGGCCGCAAATACTTTGCTCTTTTAAATTGGCACACTAGCCATTATCCATGCACTGTTACACTTTAATGCGCTTCAATTTCCACTGTCCTAATAAAGTTTATGTGAAAGATCGTGAGTCTAATAAGAGTGAGATACATCAGGGTGATAAGTGTTCGGGTTCATGGCTGGGTCTGTGAGAGGATACTGCTATGCCCAAAGGGGACCGGTCAAACCAGAAATACCACTTCCCCTCAGAGAGCAGGCACCGTGGCACAAAGGCAACTGAAGCCTGCATCCATTACACCAGAAGGGAGAAAAATGTCCTGAAGAGACTGTTTTGACTTTTAGAGGAGCGTCAGCAGTTCAGATTTCACTTGGAGGGTGCAGGGGAGTGCAGGCAGCTCAACAACAGGTTACATCTCGACAATGAAATCCTGTCCTAATCCTGAACCCTGACTCAAGTGACCTGAGCATTTGTTACACACTACATAGACAAACAACAGAGGGCCGGAAGAATCTGGCTGTAAATGTGTTGGCATAGGAGAAAGGTAAAGAACTGAAACACGGCCAGTGGGCTAAATATAAACTGCTCCTGAGGCTTTCTTTCCTCTGGGTAGGGGATAAGCAGCACTCGTAGCATCAGTCTTCCAGACCCAATTTTTGCAGTCTGGCGCCCGCTTCCTCTGGGAAGAAAACACTGGGACTGCAACTCACATCCATGCTTATATTTCTTTGTTGGATAATTACACATCTATCTGTGCTGGGGCTACACAGTCTCATTTTCCTTCATATTCAGGCCATACACACTGGTCCCATCTGTGTTGAATTCCCTGTCCATTATTCCAGTAAAACATATGCTTTTAAGTGATAATGAGTAAAATAGTCCTGCCATTTTATACCAGTACATCAAGGGGATATTTTGTGGCTTATTTGTAATAAATACAGCCGTCTTATGGAAATGAGGCCCACTCTTTCATGTTTCAGAGGATTTCAACTTTTTCCTGTCCTTGGCTCTACACAATGCTGCAAACATTTCTCTGCTGTAAACCAGGCTCCTTGTGTTACGTCATGCAAGTGCTGGCTGGCTGGATAATTCACAACTACATCAAACTCGCCGGTCACAGACTGGATGCCACTTTGATCAAATGTAAGTAAAATGGACTTGCCAGAGTTTGAAAAGATCAATACCACATTAATAAAACCTGGTCGAGAGAGCTGAGAAGCTTGCACTCTGGCTGTCGCTGCCGAGTGGAAAGGAGGAGGCAGGCCAAGGCAGGCCACTGACTGTAAATCTCTCAGTGTTTTTGGCGTCTTTTTCCCGGGTGCTGGAAGGTCTCAGAGTTACCCTGAAGAGCCCAGAGCGGCGGCTGTAGCCCCTGCTAGCATCAGTGTCAGGGCTGAGTCACTCTGTACTGTGGGACCTTCCTTGCATAACATGACTTAACCGTGCCTGATTTCCAGCTCTCACAGGCAAAGGCGCTAATGAATAAGGATTCCGATAAGCACATGCAAAAGCAAGTCTAAGACACACATTTATATGCTGTGTTGTCGATATAAAACCCTGATATTTTAAGACACAAGGTGCATGTTCAAATAATGAGTGAATTCTTAAAGAGCTCATTGTTTGCCTGAAAAATGGAGCAGATATGATGGCAGAGGAGAAACACAGCAGAAAGGATCCTGCTTTTGGGCACTGCCCTCCCCTCAACCGGCTTTCTCTCTGCCCCAGAAACATGACTCTAAACCGGCACTTGACTTTTCAGAAGAGCAAACCATCCTTTCGCCTGAGTGGGCCGCAACTCGCAGAGCCTTCAAAAAAAAAAAGAGATTGGGACTGATTTAGAAACAGAACAGTGTGATTAAAAACTAAACAAAATGCTCAGCAGGATTAATTAGGCACAACCATCACAAGATGCCTGTGAGCTGCAGTCTAGCATAAAGAAATGTCTGCACACTCAGCACAGCACAAGTTGAGATACATCACCATAAAATAATGACAAATGAGACCAGCTCAAGACAGAGGAGGCCCCTGATTGTACACGCTTCATCTGAGGAGGCGTACCAATCATGGCGCTTTGGCATTAAGCAGAATTCTTTGAACACATACACTAGATGGATGCATTTCATCTTCCAGGCTTGTGAGATGACTAAGCCAATCGGGGGCTGGCTCTCCTCCATAGCCCTACATTACAATAGATCAGAGACAGAAACTGGAAGAGGCACACAGCAGAGCAGAGGACTCTTCTCATCAGCACCCCACCTAATCACTCAATCCAGTGCTGAAGGCAGAATGGACACTCAAGTCCAGCTTGAGTCCCGCTATGGGCTCAGCTAAAAAAAACACCCTGACAATTTATCTGAATAAATTCTTCTGTCTTCTCTCTCTGAAAATGCTCTCCTCTCCAATCCCCTGCATTCTTGTAAAGTTTTCCATCTGCTCACTGAATTACTGCCCATGATCCCACAAAGACGGAAATCAACCACTCTTTTCAGGAGTCTGATTAAGGCCCAGTCCCTCCCGCCCCTCACCCTCTATCCACAGACGGTGGCCTGGCTCCTGCAGGGAACACTTCCACTCTGTGGTGCGAGGCAACATTTTCTACATGATGGTTACATTTTCTTCCCTACAATAATTCACAAAAGGCATCTCAGCCTCATTCTTTCCGTCCATTCATAGAAGCTTATTACACATGTCATGGACTCTTAAGAACTAGGAGATGATTAATGTAACAATAATGACACTATGCTGCAACAGAAAAACATTTGAATTTGGACAGCAAGCTGAGGTTAATAGTGCCAAGACAAAATATTTTGAAGAACTGTTTTTCCTGTTAGGAATGTCGGTTGTGTAGTTTCCTTTGAAAAGAGCCTTCTCTGTATCTTGTTAAATCTTTCTTTCTTTTGTCTGTTTGTTGCATGTATCAGCATGTTACTGCATCTGCTTATGCCATCCAGGCGGGGTTTGACTAGAAATTGTCACAAAACACACATTTCCTTGTCAAATCTCTGAAATCCCTCCCAAACATATTTAGTTAAGTATAATGTATGACTGAGAAAAACATCAAGTCTTTACATTCGAGAAAATAAAATCAGGAAATGTTTGACATTTTTTGCTTTAAGGATTATTTGATGACAAAAATGTGGTTCTTAATAGCAGCTCTGCTTTTACGCTTATATGTGCTGGTGGTACTAGGTTTCTTTTCCCAGCGCTGATGTAAAGTATTTTTTATTCTATGCCATGCTTTAACTAGACAGTCTGGGCTTGAAAGTCCTTTTCATCTTGATCCAAATGTTATCTTATTCAGTGAAATAAGCAAAAAGGATATTCTGCATCAACTATAGATCAAACCAGGAAATGAGTGTGAGACACAGGATAATTACACCACTCAGTTGACACCATTTGCTGCTAAAAGAGGAAACAGATGGTAATTGAACATTCATTCAATTCCCAAGAGACAAAGGAAAACTGAAGGTGTAACATGGGCTTTACAACATAAAAAAGCACTGCAAACTGGACCTTCGTGTTCATGACCTCATTGTTTCTGAGAAAATATTTGTTTCCCCCTTATCAACACCACTACAGTCAGTCCAGTGCAGTAGAGAGCCCCTATATTTCATAGCCTCTAATTGTTTCACTCTAATTGTTGCCTGGATAGATGGCAGGATATTCAAGAAAGAAAGAAAATATGGATTACATGGAGGGAAAAAGGCTAGAAATCCCCAAGTGCAGAGTCTTAACTGTTATTAAGCATTCAAGGTCAAGGTGTGGTCTTCACACATTCACAGCAACAAAGGAAGAGTGTTTATGAGAAGGAGACACTTTGAAAATGGCAGGAATATAAGGCTGCCTTTATGCTCATAATTTCCTCCTGTAGGATGTAGGCAGAAGGGAGTCAGGGCAGGAAATCAAAAGCCAAAAAAACAGTAGTGTTAACCACTACCTGCTAATGGGAGGGTGAAAGCGCAGATGGCGAGGCTTGCAAAACTCCAGTTAACAAACTAAAAAACCTGCACCATGTAAATTTCTGTTGACAACCGTAGTGAGGCGTCCCCGTTCCATTCAGCTCTTTTAATTACCTGTGTGAGATTGAATCCTTCATATGTCTCAGCCCACTCCTCTTAATGATCTGCTCCATTCAGCTCTTGACAATACACACTCTGCTTGCATGAATTTATTCTTGTTGTTGTTGCTTCTTTCACAATGAGTTAGACATACAAATGTTGAAGTGGCCATTTGTTGTTCCACTGCCGGTGAGGAATACAAATATCAGCCAAATTCATATGAAAATACCAAGTCAGATGATAGCAACATCATCAAGCTTTAAAACAGTGTCACATTCAACCGCATCGCTATAGGTTTGAAGCAGCCTACAATGTAAAAACTATCAATATTTATTCCTTATTAACCTGGTTTTATGTATTACAAGGGTAGAATTATGCATGTGTGCATGGTGTGTCAGAGACTCAAACAGGCCCATATCCTTTTAGCATTTGGACAAAAATATCCAAAGGCACTCTAATTTTAACATTGCGTAAACAACCAATATAAGTCAAGGAATAAAAGCAGATTTGGAAAACATGATTGTGAAATGGTCTGTGTCATTTCTTTTAAAAAATGATTTTACCTCTCTGCTGAACCTCTTTTCATCGCTCTGATGGTGTTACTGATATAAAAAAATGGAAAGATGAATTTGGATAAGGAAATTGACATTTTAAACCACCAGTTTATTTTTAATAATAACTACATTGTGCTTTTAATCTGAAAAAAAAAACAAATTTTCGTCTTGTTGCAATCAAGCCTTTTTGCACATAAAACATGTATATTTTACCACTATCGTGGTGGATATAGAGCCGATCAGTGAGCATGAATATCTCCTAAAGCAATACAATATAAAAACCAGAGACAGTTCATCACATCAAGGGAAAATCCAGCAGTTTATAGAATTAATCTGTTTACCAACACTGAAAGGCTATCATTTGGCATATTATATTATGTGTTTTAATCAATAAGAAGCCTTTTACAATAAAATAATCCTCATCAAGATCTAAACTTTCAGAGGGTGACTGTACAACTAACCAATCCAACGTCTGTGTGGAGTAGCTCCTCTGGATGTCATCACAGATTCAGGCTGTTGGGGTTTGGGAATTTCTTGGTCCCAAATATCGACTAAATTACCTAAAAGTCATGGGAGTGTGGCTGATTATTTTGAGGTGAAAAGTGCCGCTGTGAAATAACTGATGTCTAACTTTGGGTCACAATACAAAACACCTTTTAAGGCTACTTGGTGCCTTTAAACATGATTGAGCAATAGCAAACTGCAGAAAGAGCGTGTCGCAGGAGACTGCTGTTTTAGGAAATGGGAGCTTTCCCAGCACACACAGACGCTTTCCTCCTAAATAATAAACATGTTAAAGAAAACTTAACACTTCAGTTCACAAAGTTATTATGAATGTGTATTTAATTTCTGCTGAGAGGAATAACATTGTGCCTTATCAGTGGGTAATGGGAAGCAGCAGCGAGCCGCAGATTCACGCAGCAACGTGTGTTGGAAAGGGGACACAAAGTTGGCACCTTAACCAGACTCGCTCCGCTTTTGCACTCAGTGGAGTTTCATCCACATGTAAAAACTTCCCAGTCAGGTAAAGCAGATCGAGATGAATTTGCTCCTTACCTGTTGGCCCCTCGATGCCATCGGCGTAGATCTGAACAGTCAAAATCAACAGAAAGGCGCAGGTGTTCATCGTGTAGCTGTTTTAGTCCACTTTAAATGTGTAGAAGAAATCATTTCATTCACTCCGTGAGGTCCGGGCACGCCAGTAGTAGAGCCGAGCCCATCCACTCCCCCAATTCTCTGAGAGGAGTTTCAGAGACACTGAAAGAGACAGGGCAGAGCTAGTTCTGCAAACTGACGTCAGGGTAAACAGTTCAGAGAGAGATTTCTTTCTCAAACCCACTTTCCTTCCCAGCCGCCACTTCTTTGCATATCCAAAGTATGAGCCGGGCGCCTCCAAGAGGCCGGAGCCGGCAACGACACCGTGGTTTTCAAAGCCAGGCCCCAGGGGGGACATGAATGTTTTGAAAGTTGAGAATTAATTGTTTTTAAAAATGTGTACCTATTCCTTAAAAGACTTGTTTGAGGTGTTGAACTGGATTTAAAGGTGAAGGTCAGAAATAGGTTATAATAAGTGGTGGTTGAGATTTCTATAAGACTCATTCATTTTGGGACTAAACATTTATAAAAGTTTGGGTTGCTCATGTAGTGTTTAGTGGTAAGGCAAAGTCTCCAGGGAATAAATGTTAGTTAATGCTAGCTCTTAGTGTGCATGTGAGCTATATTTGGAGAAGGTGACAAGTTGCTCAACTATTTCCATGCCTTATCCTCCATTTAAGGTGAATCTTTATTTGGCATTACTTAATATACACTGCCAACAGCTCATATAACCATGTCACCATGCACCCACAGGGATAACGTTATGAGTCTGACAACAGGTTGAGAAATTGCTCATTATTTAAGTAAGCTACCGCCCATGTGATTAACACACAACCCCTGTAATTTGTGACTTTTGGGTTAACAGTGATATAAATACAATTCATGAGCAATCTGAGGTCTAATTCCCCTGTGCATACAAAATCTATTTCTACTCTATGTTATTTTTTTTTAAAGCTGAGGAAAGCCATATATTCAGACAAGATTCACACCTCCATGTGACAGGTTTCAAAGCATATTTTTCCATAAATTAGAGTCTGACGTGTTGTGTGTATTGAATTTGCATTTGATGAGGTCACTTTTTTCTTCTCTACCCAGTGCAGGCCATGTTTGCTGCAATGTTTGCAGAATACCTGACAGAAATCACTTGTTTATGTACTGTACAGTACAGTGCAGTGATTGAGTGCCTCTGAAGTCCTACTGAAATTATGTTAAAAAATATGGTGTATTCACATTTAACGTCAGTATTTCGATGTTCTGCTTTTTAATATTTCTACTCCCCCACATCTCAGAGTGAAATATTTTACTTCATACATTATGTCACTACACCTATTTGACATATTTATCTACTGTTATAATGTTACTACTAATTGTCAACATCCGACTAACAAATATTGATTTAATATTAGTAAATAAATAAAATAGTAAAATATCTGAGTACTTTTTTCATCACTGCTGTTGGGAAAACTAAATCAAATAGCAAGCCAGTGTGACTTTGATATTTAAAAATATCTGGCATGTCATAATCTTATATTTGTAGATGTTTAAAAGCATCAGTGTTGTGTATTTCATCATGCCTTTTGGACACTAAAGTCATAAGCTGCAAGGTGCCCTCTTGTATATCATTACATCATTAGACAGGCTCTGAGATTCACCTTTGAAATTGTTTTACAAGTGCTGACTCTGCAGCCACTGCTCTGCGTGAACCAAGCGGGTATTGAAACATGGCCGGGCTGACACGTTTTGCTTTGGATCCAGGAATCAAAATTGGATCAAGAAGTCATTATGCATGTTATTCATCATTCATTTTGTTGTCCTGTGGATTTAATTACAGGGGGGCAACAGACACATCGAAAGCTCCCAACATGAGTGCACACATCTTAGTCTCTAATGTTGTTAGCCCACAATGACAGATGAACGATGCATTGCTAAGCAAATTACTTAATTTAACCAAAGGAGCACAGCGTATGTCAAGCTACCACCTGTAATTACACCTGCTTGATGCATGGCAGCCATTTTGCACGCCGTTATTCAAGGCACAGAGTAGTAATTTATTTAAACTAGGGAGTGCTTTGGCGTGAATCCATTCAACTGCATGATAGTTTAATATGCAGTAAACCAAACAGACAGGATGTTGCAAAACTCTGTTCAAATCCAACAACAGGACAGGTGCTGACAGCAGCACTACCATGAAAGAAACGCTATCAAGGATTTCATCAGCTGCCACTCATGACCCTTCACAAACAACTGCATCTACACAGGCAGCGTTGTGCATGAATTTATAATAACATATTATTAGTTCTGAGGGAAGATGTCAAAGGCTGGCTATCAAACCATCACTGTCTATCACACGCAGCTTTTGCATGCAGCATGGTGCTTTCAAAGTAAACAGCCAATCACAGAGCAGCTGCTACACCACTATCTGTGAGCTACACACCAAACAGTGATACCACAAAAGTCAATTTCAATCATGTGTCAAATAGAAAGTTATCGTTTGGCATCACTGATTGATGTGTGGACGCAAGTCTGACGTTCTTTTAAGGTGAAACCAAAGAGCAGCAGTTCCTCCACTATGTTGTTTACAGCTGAATTATCCTTTAACTTTTTATGAATGGAAACTAAAGCAAAAGGTATTGACATCAGAGGTTTGCTGAACCTGACTGTAGGAAAGATGAGGAGATACAAATAAAACCTTTCAGATAAAAACGAAAATGTGGCTTAGTAGAAGAATAAACCAAATGATCTGTTTGTCTAATGTTGTGGCCTTGAGTCTATGCTAAAATGAAATATAGAATATCAATAATAAAGGACTTTATTTTACATGTTTGTATTGTCTTACAAGGTCAATTTGGACAATTCCTTTTCATCATACTCTCATGCGCATAACTTATTTTTGTCGTTCTTCTATGATAAAGAGAAGGGATAAATCATTTAATAAAAAATAGGTATTTGCAGCACGTTAATAAAATACTGTGTAAAGACACGATATGTCAACAGTCACAATACTTACTTAATATGTAGTTCTCACTGTCTGCGTGAGTGTCTGGTGCATTCATTTTAGGCAGGTCTTAGGCATTATGACAAAGGGCCTAAATACAAGAGTTAGAAATATTTTACAAAAATCCAAATTATATAAAAGTCAACAGACGTGTCACTCACAAAATGTTCAATTACAAAGAGTATTGGAAATAAATTATAAAAGTAAGAGGAAAATATTGTCAGAATTATCTGAAAAAATTGCAAACTACTTTTAGCTGAGGGAAAATGTTACCATCAATGCTCATGAATAGAACAAAACGTAATATTTACAGATATACGAGAAGCATCTTGAAACTTCTTTTTTATCTTTAGTAAATTTAGAAATACTTACAAAGAGTACAGGTACTATATTCAATAGACAAGAAAGGTGTCTGTGTTTTAGGGATTGAACTGAACAATATTTACACTATCATTTAAACTGTTGTTGATGTATTGCTGTTTAATAACCCTCAGTTTATAAAATATCAGAAAATAGTAATAGAAAAATGCCCATTGCAAATTTCTAGTGATCAAGGCTTGCTAAGTATTGCATTCTGTTGACCAACAGTCCAAAACCCAAAGGTAAGACCAAGAAAACCAACACATATTCACATTTAAGACACTGGGATCTGTGAAGACTTTTGGATTAGATAATGACAAATAATCAATTCTGAATTCAGGCCAATTCAGTCTCTTTCGAGATGTTTAAATGTAGAAAAATGCGTCCAAAACTTTCTTCTTCATCACATAATGTCATCACATCTTCAGTTAGCAAATCTGAGCATGTAACACTTGCAGTTACTGCAGTATGCATATATTTATATGAAAATACAAGAAAAAAGTCATTTGACTTGAACATTGTTTAGTCTGCAGCTCTCAGGCAAAAGCCCTCATTTAGCGCAGCATCTCTTTGGGGTCGTTTCTATCGCTCCCTCACTTGCTTTTATGTTTCTTAGATGACTTTCTTCCTATAACCACTTTTTGAATGTCACACAAGCCCTCTTTCTCCTCCAAGTCCTCACTTCTAAGGTGAGGGTCTTGATATTTAACCGTCCTTTGTGCAGGTTTTTTATGGACCCCTGAGGGGTGTTCTCCCTCCACGCCTTCCTGTCCCAGCTTGCCAAGCTCACACTCCCTCTCCAGGGTGGTATCATGGCCGTCCCTGTCCATCCTGACAGCTTCAGCATGGTGACGCTGGCCAGTGGAGGCAGGGAAATAGTTGAAAAGCTGAGGGTTGATGGTGAGCTGAGCGTGTGGTGCAGCAGATAAAGGCTGGGTTACTGTCTTCGTTTTGACAGGATGCTTCAGGTCCAGAGCTTGTTTCACTGAGTCTAAAAGGCCGAACATCTTACACAAGGAATTGAGAATGATGGCATCTGACAAAACAAAAACAGGAAGAGTCAGCGAAAAGGATTAAATGATTTAAAGGTTTGTCACCTCTACACCTCTACAGATTTTTTTTTGACTTGATATTTGACTAAATTAAAAGCAATTATTTTAACAGTCCAGCGGTAAGACAGGTCCCACTCTGGGAACTCACCGTTCTCCTGCAGGTTGGCCTTTTCACTGCGAACCTCCACTCCTCTAAGAGTGGCTAATAAATCAGTCTGGAGACTGGATAGGACCTCTCCCATCAGCCCTGCGTCTGCCACACCCCTCCACAGGCCCAGTACTTCATCTAGAGAAGGTCAATTAGGTGGGACATTATTATGATATGTGGGGAACTCTGTATGTGTGTTTGTCTTTTCATATAAAAATGACAAAGTGACACAGAGAAATAAGAGACAGCGGAATCATAGAGGTGATTTTTGTATGTGTGAGCTGTTGGAGAGTAAAAGAGATTGGACACAATGGGAAGAAAAGGGAAAGCTAGCTAAATAAGAACTGTGGGTTAAATTATACCAGCTGTGGAGGCAGGGAAATGTCTGGAAGGGAGATTTTAGAGAGTTAAAGGTTTAAAAGAGAGTAATACATTGAAAAGGAGAATATAGGAGGAAGTGTCAGGGTTGGCGAAACAATGAAAAAAGATAAAAACAGATAGAGGAAATGGGAGAGGCGCAGCGCTTGGAGAGAGGATGTTAAATGGGTGATAGAGGTAGAGAGAAAAGTGCAGGGAAATGGGTTGGAAGGGAGGACGGAGAAGATTGGAGGGAGACTGAAAAATGGCTTGGGGTCGGTACAAAACTGAGCCAAGTAGAAGTTGAGTATGTTAAAGTGATAAAATGCCAGAGGTGCTTGATATCTTATCTTGAAAGAAATGCGTCCACTTTCATGTAGGCTTAAGTGTCTGTCAAGATAAATGTAATGTACCTACGGAAATTTTCCAAATCCAATTTACAGCTATCTGAAGATACATTCACATATACATCCACATCGGGAATGTACATTAATGGAAAGAAACACATTTCTGGAGATGGAGGAGCATAGTTATAGAATAAGTACTTTTCTTGAGAGTTGTCAGTTTGTTTCAAACACTATGACAAGCAATTCCACTTGTGAAGTGAAGCACTGCGATTTACCATTCACACTGAAGTAGGGTCAATGCCTAATCAGGTCACCTTTAAAAGCCCTTAAATCAAAGCTTAGGTCCCTCCTAGAAAAGCTGCATATAAAAACGTCAGATGCCGTGGGTAGTAATATAAAGAGATGTGTCTCTGCCTGTGAGTAGTCAGCAACTTTTTAAGGTCAGTCTGCAGGAATGGCAGAACACCCTACAACTGCAGTTTCAGAGCTTTCATTGGCCCAATGTATCACAGGTGTCAAGCAGCAGAGGCTGCACGAGGCGAGACACAAGGGACTGCCGACAGGCTGATGTTAATGTTCACATTTGTCATTGTGTCTCTGCTGGGATTCTGTCATTTAATAAACATGCAATGACAGTTGATATTTGAGTTTAAACCCTGCACTTCTTCCCCTAAACAGTTAACATCAGCCAGGACACACAGTTGCACATTAAGGGCCATCCTATTTAAAGGACATGACTGACTAATGCGTGGCCTCTGGAGGACTGAAGGTCAGCGAGCTGAACCTGCGTCTTAAAACTTTCCAAATTTACCTCCAGGACATTGACCTTGGTCAGCTGACAATATTAGAAGTAAATGTTACTTCCATGACTTTAAAGTGGAGGTTTAATACCACTGAATTACAAAGCTTCAAACAGAATATGTGGCGCCTCCTATTAGAGTCAGAGTGGAACACTGCAGGTGAACAGTTTCCAGCAGTGAACTATATTCAGCAGCATCAAATTTTAGTAAGGCTGCAGTATAAGAGAGCTGATTTCCTTGTGTTTTGTGTGAGTAAATGTTCATGGATTCAGCAAAAATAGTCTATACTGTATACATAAATATATATATGTTTCATTTCAGCAGATTCTGAAACTCTTTCTCCACACCCTCACCCTTATCTTATTCAGGCTTCCTCATTTTATACAAGCAGATATATATTTTCATATATTTATTACCAGGTGTATCAGCCCTCTTTCTCTTTGCAGCATGTCCATTGGCGGTTGTTTGATTTACATCTCGGGCTGGACATGGGCTCATCTTCGCTGTTGCACTAAATTTTTCTTCCGCAAGCTCCTTTACCTCTGCTGCCTCGTGCACAGCCTCAGCTGAAATGACTGCAAAAAAGAATACATTGTAAATAAAGGGCGTAAAGGTCTCATATTATAGGACATGAGTAGGCAGTGCAAGGACTACCAAGGAAATCCAATAGTTTGTTCTTGTTATTATACTTTCCTAACTGTGCAACTAATGCACAGTTGAGGAACAGGTGTGTTTATTGAAAGGTATCAGCAGGTAGGAGCTAGATATACAGAATGGTACCATACTGCTTTTAATGTTCAGTTCATTTCCTAATTCCTTATTGTCCTTGAGCTTAAAGACCATGTGTCCAAAGCTACTCAGCTTGTTTTCTTACTGGAGATAAATCAGATGCAGGGGAATGGTTTGTGTCTGCATCATCTCAATGCTGCAATAACAAAAAAGAGCCAAAGCATATCAAACTATCAATGCCAACTGAAATCTACCTGTCAGAGGAGGCCCCTGTCCTCCAACAAGGTCAAGAGCCAGACACGTCAGGCTCGGCTGCACTGCTGTCCCCAGAGGAAGCCGCGTGCTGTTGATCAGCACATCAAATTTAGTGCTGCGGCAGGTGTTGCTGCACACTGTGTCATGCTGGTAGAAATCTATCTGGCCGGAGTCCATCATTTTCCTGTGAGGGGGAGAAGCAGGTTAAAAGAACATGGCAGAGTATCTGAGAAAAGTGCGGATTGAATTTGTTGAACAATCTCGATAACTTTACAGAGGTTTGTTTGACACAAAGCCCATTGATCTGACCTCTGGAGGAATAAGGATGAGAAGAGCAGATATTGAGCCTGTGCATTGATTCACAGTAACACCAGGAGCAAGTGCAAACACGATAAAGGGGTGAGAAGTTTCACTCAGCAGCTTGCTTGCATGTTATTTGATCATGCAACCATAATAATGCTGCTTACTGACTACCTCTGGAATGTACTGGCAAACCCCAACTCAGACAGACTCGGTGCAAGTGCAAATTATATGAATGAGATAAGATGTTGACTACATTAGATTGTGGTGTGGTCTGAACCTTTAACTCCAATGCAACATAGTAATTAAAGGATTGCAGATTTAGAGTTAGCACCTGTCAGCAGCTATGAGGAAGAGGAAAGACAAATGATAGACACATTTTCACAAGTCTACCTGAGCATTACCCCTCCCAGTCTGATGGCTCTTTTCCAGTCCTTCAGAGTGGCTTTCCCTGCCAGATGAACAAACTGTTTGGGACTGATGAGCTGGTCGTCAAACTGGAAAATCAAAGACAACATGTTCATGAATACTTTTAGAAGAATTTGGCGAAAAAATAAAACACATCATAATGAGAAAATGAGAAGATGATCATGTCCGTTGAGCGAGGAAGGTTCAACTTACTTTGACACATCGGACGTTGATTCCAGGGCACACAAACTTTTTAAATAGCAGAACCGCTTTGCTGTCTCCGCAGGTGATGGGGTAGCCATACTCGATCTCCTCTCCTTCTGCTTTACCGTCTGAAGATCACAAGTAAAAAAAACAACCACTTGCAGAAACTTTGTGGAACTGTATTATACATTAACATAATAATGTTATAATGTAATCATACAATTAAGTATGTTTGAACAAAGAAGGATCCCTTCATGCACGGCATTCACAGGTTCTGTTGTGGTTTAGTGTCAGCAGTAAAGAGAAATGTCTGTGTAACATACCATGATGTGTCTCTATGGCCAAGACTGTCGTGCCAGAGTCAGCAATATCATCATTTATCCTGCAGAGGGCGACAATATCCTCAAATTGAACAGAACATTATTATTTAATACAAGCTGAGAGTTGAAAAGATCTCAATAAACAGCAGAATGTGTGCATAGATCATTCATATCATCCTTTCTTAAAATGGAAAGGGCTTTTTTTTAATTCCATATATTTCTCTCCAAATAGTATATGAAAAATAATGTAATAATATTTGATTATGACATTATCATACAAATGTGTCTGTATGTGTTATATGTTTATGCATGCCTCTCTATCGTGTCTAACACTACACATATACAGGGCCTTTAGAAATATAGGCCATGTTACTCATGCAGGATGGGCTGCAGGTGCAGGATGACTTGAGTCTTATGGTTGTTGCCACTGGACTCCGCTTCCTCCTCCTTCACCGTCATGAGATCCCCTGAAGACACAGTGACCTCAGCAGCCGCCATCACCCCTACCCGCCGAGCTGCATGCAGAGAGGGAAAATCACGCATGTTAACATCTAGATCACACACACACACATGCATTCATTGCTGCTATTTAATGCACACACAAGCCCCCCCCCCCCAACGGGGGCTGTTCTGGCATGCAACTGTCACAGAATTGAATCCATACTGGGCTTACAATAATATAATGCTCACATACTGTAGGCAGGCCTTGCTTTCGTATATTACAGTTGACAATGCACATAAATAATATTCTATACTATAATGGGACAAAACATGATAGTTTTGACTAAAACCTAGGAATTAGTGAAACCATAGTAAACTGGTAAAAAAAAATGGTGAGGCAATATAATAGTCAAAGTGGATATGTGTGTTTTGTTTTTTATTTAGAGTGAAATTCTCAAAGAGGCTATAGCAAGTATTTAGTTTTTCAACCTTGTTGCATTTAGGCCACTTCTTTTCCACAAGGACGGTACCAAAAGGCTCAACAAATATGAACCAAATGTTGTCAACAAGTTTTTTAAAAAAGCAAATCGGTCAAATTTGATATTAGGGACAAGTGTTTCTTTCTGCCTGCTGTCATAATGTTTAGCTTTATTATCAATATGTATAAATTATAAAAAGATTACAGTCAAATGATGTGGTATCAAGTCTTAATTACTGGCAATGTATATAGTGATACAAAAATGTACTTATTTTACATTGCGCTACTTTCCATGTGTAATCTGTGTTCCACTGCTTTGACGCCAATGACAGGTAGATTTCAGTTGGCATTGATGTCTACTTAGTCTCTTCTTCTTTGTGTCTGATATGAAATATATGTACAAAGTCATCAACTGTGTGTTTCTGTGTGACAGTGGGCCCTCCTGATAAAACATCCACGCTGATACATTTAAAGAGGACCGTTATTGGTAAGCTGATTTGTGAACTTCTAAAATGAGTACATTTTTTAATATTAGAATCATAACAAAATGAAATGATCTATGTGAGATATTTTCAGGAAATACACCGAATGTATTTGTTATTATATACAGCTAGATTAAACGATTATATAACATTGAACTTCAATTTACAACTTATATAAATAGTGTCAGAGAGACGCAGCTTAGAGCTCCACGCGCACGCACGTTCTTACGTGACCAAAAGGCAAAGCATCAAACATTTACACACGCACACGCACACACATACACACAAACAAACACACGTACACACACACACACACACACACACACGCACGCACACACACACACACACACACACACACACACACACACACACACACACACACACACACACACACACACACACACACACACGCACAGGTAGGAGATCTTAAAAAACATAAAAGCCGAAAATAATTACAATAAATGTTTTGGTATAATTCATACCTTAAGAATTAGAATAAGAGAGGTCAGTTCACTCCCCAGCAGCAGACACAAAATAATGAATAGGCCTACTGTTGATGCATTAATAGTAGTATGATTCTAGCCATGAAATGTCTTAAAACAAGCAGCAGCTGAGGCGTTAGTCTACAAGGCGACTTAGGGCACAGATAGAAATAGTGGAGATATGAACAAACTATTTGTTAGGTTATACATTTAAAACAACTTTTCCATGCAGCAAAGAGCACCATATATTTCAAACTGTATCAAGAAGCCTGTGTTGGATCAACAACTCCTGCACCGACAGTTGCGTGCCTTCCTCACCCTCCTTCACCATCTCACACTGACGTCTGTCGCTGCGGCAGCACGCACACCCCGGCCAACAACAGTGCGACGGCGCGCACTCCTGTCCCACAGAGGGTGCACAAAAACTCACCGGGTCTGCACTAAAACTCTTCAACACGCTACCTGCTACTTTAAAGAGTATTGTCACAGTTTAACTTACCGTTTTACAGCAGGAGATAGCTCATCCTCTTGCTTGTCAGACAGCCACAGGAGCATGCGCTCTGCTGCTCTGGTACACTTCCTGCAGTGAAGGCAGCATTTGCCTGAGAAGCATCTGTCCCGCTGTCACGAGAAGCGGCTAGTTCGCACGCGATGTGTAAATCGGTCAAATTGCTCGTATGTGCAAGCGCGCGGCTCGGTGTGAGCTACTCTCTCTGAGCCTTAACGCATGGGATGAACGGGTTTCAGTCTTTAGAAACATCCTTTTACCACACAGGATGTCGAGATTATGGTTTTTTTATTGGACGGTTGACTCCTCAAGGTTTTAAGAGTCATCAACACTACGTTGCTTGATCGTGTCTACACTTGTGTGGCCTGATTAAATGTTGTTTGTCTTGCAATAAACGCTGTTCAAAAACAGTTGGGTGCTGTGTTTTTGTTGTTGCCTGTGTTTCACCAGCAGATGTCAGACTTTGTACTTATTTCAGTAAAGTCATGTACAGTAGGTGTGTCAGTAAGTCAAACAGGCAAGATGAGGGAAATGTGGGTTTAACCACAAAGATTATAGACACTAGAATGCATCATTATTCATATTGACATTATTATATAGCCTCCCCAGAAGAACATAACAATCTGATCCAGGTTCAGTCTTGCCATTTTGCGAACAAGAGTAAATCTTCATTATTACTGCCAACGGCTGGTCTCAGATCTGCACACACCTACAAATCAGGCCACCCCTATTTGGGGATGGAATGCTTGGGATTCTGTGATTGACACTTGCAGGGAGCCAATGAGAGGTCGAGTCTACGTTTCGTGGCCAATGGTAGATGTCCAATACTTTGTACTATAACTTTTACTGAGGCCAGAAGATCGAGCCAGCGGGGCTTGCACCTTACTTTTTCACGCCGAGCTCTGGAAATCATGCTTGCAAATTGCGAAAACATCCGGGATGCTGTGAAGTCTGTTATTGCCGGTTTCTGGATCACTTTTAGCGTCTGTTCCGTAGGTGTTCACGGCCAGGAGGGTGAGAAAAAACTATTTTGTTGACGCTTTTAATAAGATAAAGAATGAGACGTGATACTTAATTTCTAACACCTTGTTAGCTATTAGGCTACTATGAATAGGCTACTAACACTACTACTACTACTACTACTACTCATTATCACAGTAGCTAATAACATTGCAATGATTAGTAGTGACATAGTTTTAGAGCATTGTTGTGACAAGCACCAGTGACCAACAGGTTTTAACACAACCTTTGCATCTTACCTGAGCAAACCTTAATCCCTTTCATAGAAACCACTGACTATTCAATTTTACATCAACAACTATTCTGCTACCATTATAGACCTATACTCAGTGATACACATGTCCTAACAGTTGTTTATTCTTCTGTCAATTCTACTTTTGTAGTTTGCACCACAAGGGTAGGTTTCTAGAGTAGTATTAAGTACATTATATGTTTATTTTATTTTAAATTAAAGTTGGCTCAAAGGTCGATGTGATGTCATGGTAGCATTCTTTACATACTCTCCCCTTGTGCATGTTTACCAACTGCTCCCAGCTAGCTCACCACAGTTTTTTTTTCTTTCAAAGCATCAGTCCAGTCCATGTGCAGTATGATTCATAATGATAATAAACACACCATCATGAAAGCAATTTACTGATACAAATTAAATGTGACTGTAGCACTCAGCAATACCACAAATCTTTTTTTGTTGATTTTTGTCTGTCTCTGGAGCTTTGGTTTCATCACATCGGAAGATGATTAAGTCCAGAGTCAATTACTTATTCTGAATCACTTTTCTGGCAAGTATGCAAAGAGCTTTTGTGGGGCCAGGGTAAGAGTTGAAATCCTCAGCTGTTGTAACGTTGTGATTGACACACAAGACTAGGCTAAGGCAAGGTAGTGACAGGTAGCACAGGTGAACATCCTCTCTGCTAGTGTGGACCTGTAAAGACCTGCCAGCAAAGCCTCGAGTGGAAAAACAATGTTGCCGGGCTGCTTTTGATTGTCTGTCTACTATCCATGCCACCCTGTCTGACTCCAGTTATTTGTACTTCCCTTAGTAATGTTCTAAATGGGTCATGAACACATATCGCTCGCTGTGTGAGACTAGAAACAGTCCATAGGTGACAGGGTTGAGTGAGCAGGGGAAGATTACTGGCCACCCAGAACGTCCCCAGCCCTGCGGCCTCCTCGGCCTCCCACCGGAAGGTGACAGGTCCACACTCTGTTGCCCACGGTTACAGAGTGTTGCTGTGGCATTTCCAGGGAATCCTTTGGGGACCTGAGGAGGGACAATAACATCCTACGGTTTATGGCATTAGGAGCCAAACTGAGGAAGTAGGGGAGCTACTGGTGTGATGCAGGATGTGTGTGTGTGTGTGTGTGTGTGTGTGTGTGTGTGTGTGTGTGTGTGTGTGTGTGTGTGTGTGTGTGTGTGTGTGTGTGTGTGTGTGTGTGTGTGTGTGTGTGTGTGACACAGGGTGAGTAGAAGGTTATCCTCCAGTTTCCCCTCAACATATTTCCAGGATCCTTATAAGGAAGACGAGGACAGGGGTGAGCTGTAGACTTAGATGGACCCTGGAGCCTTTTTCAAGTTTTGACCATTCTTGGAACACGTCATTACTTGACATTTTGAGGCTGAGATTTGAGACTGCCGCCCCCACACCACTTATCTCTGTATGACCACTGTGGAAATTGACTCATTTATTTTCTGTGACCCACAGAGAGGTTAGAAGATCTAAATATTTGTGTGTTCAGTTCTCGGTAAAGCGTTAGTCACAGCAACCGCAGGTTAGAGATTGTAATAAAACATCAATTCAAGAAAAACAGTATTCAAAAGGAAAGAAGTGAATGAATAAATAAAATAAATACGTATTTTGTCTGGGTTTTTGGTCAAAACAGCATTATGTTTTATACAGGAAAACCTAGGCTATGTGTTGTACTTAATCTTTTTTTTAAAGTTATTTTTTGGGGGCTTTTTGCCTTTAATCGGATAGGACAGTGGAGAGTGACAGGAAGGTGGGAGAGAGAGTCGGGGTGGGATCCGGAAAGGACCACGGGTCGGGAATCGAACCTGGGTTGCCGGCGTACGGTGCAGGTGCCCCAGCCAGTTGCGCCACAGCCGAGGCCGTTGTACTTCATCTTAAAAGAAAACCTTTAGCAACGTATCCGGTGCACAGGTCTTGTGTTGGAGCACTTCCTGAGCAGACAGCTGTGTCATCTCAGTGTTATGATCAGAAGAGTATAAACATGCCCCGGTCTGCTGTGCATGTTCACAAGAGATTATTACTCATCTGAAGTATTGCATTAACAAAGCCCTTAATATTCTGTGTATTTACTTAGGGAATTAAGTGCAAAACTGTGTGTGGTTTTGTGAATTTAGCTTTATTTAAGCCTGGGCTGCTCAGCTTTGACCAGCACACATATTTCAAATGTAGACGTATAATTTATAAAATACTTTGATAACCATCCACTCTTGACAGTTCACTGCACAACAAAAGCAAACATTTTGATAATCAGTTATTATTTTAAAGTAGTCTGAATAAAACAGTACAAAGTAGGCATGGCACGGTTTTGGTGAAAAAACCGAACCGTACGGTTTGCTTGCCACGGTGCGGTGCGTCTGTGCACCGTACGGAGTCCACGGTTTTTTTTTTTTTTTTTTTTTCTCCAGACGTTCGACGTTGCATTGTAGCCTAATGCCCGTATGTTACCACGTGGTTTTCATTCGCGCGAAAGAAGCGAAAGCTAAGAGGTCGAGGTGTGTCAGCGTGTACAAACATGGCAAGTGGGAGTGGAGAAGGCGGGCCGCCCAGGCCGGAGATAGAGGATGCTCCGGGAGCCGCGGTACGTCATGCCCTCTCGCAAATACTTTGGCACCAATGTGATACCCAAGTTATATGACGAGACAAGGGAGGAAATAGTGACGGAGTTGTCTTTGGCATGCCACGTAGCTCTGACGACGGATGGATGGACTTCTAGGTCCACGGAAAGTTACCTGACAGTGACTGCCCACCACATTAATCCCCAATGGGAGTTACGAAGCTGCGTATTACAAACGCGCCCAATATACGACAGCCACACAAGCGAATTTCTTTCCAAAAAGCTACGATTTTTTTACAACACAGGCAAGAAGCACAAAGCCTTTCCAAGATATAATTCGTGAAGAGGTCACTTCATACAAGGAAACAGGCTGCATCTCTGTGGATGAAAATCCCCTCGCATGGTGGAAGACCAACGCACGTATCCCCATGTAGCAAAGTTGGCACAACGTGACCTGGCTGTCCCAGGTACATCTGTGCCAAGTGAGTGGGTTTTTTCCACAGCAGGGGACATTGTAACTGCAAGTAGGTCTCGTCTCTTGCCAGAAAATGTTGACAAACTCATTTTCATGCAGAAGAATATGAGAATTAAGTGAAAGGGGGAAGGCTGTTTTAAACAGTGCAGTGTTTGGTTCTATTGCAATATTTTATACTGATTGTGTCTGTGTGTATTTTGTTCGAAATTTTGTTAATATAACAGTGGCACTGGCACTTTAAGTTTAGATACCAAATCCAGCCATATGTTTCAAAGCACTGCACTTTAATTTCAAGTGAAAAAAATACATCCTCACTCTCAGGGATTAGAAGAGTTGTTGATTTTGTTTTCTGTTAGGCTGGTTGGATGGTGGGCTCATATTATGTTTACGGCCTCATGTTCTCATAGGCAATTGTGTTCGCCTGTTCAAAGGACAGCAAACATTCCTGACACTTATTTTGAGTAATAAAGTAAAACATGTTGAAATCATCCATGTCTTCCCTCTTGCTCTATCAAAATACTACCTTTCTGAGATTGTTAAAACAGTGTGCTTAGAGTCAATTGAAATTCAAGTTTGTGCATTATTATTACATTATAACTATAATTTTATACCCTTTTAAATGCTGTATCCTAAACTATGGTTAGTAATAGCATCTGCCTAAGAATATTCTCAGAGACAGGGCTCCTGTTATAAACTGGCTGTTACCAGAATGGCAAGGACCAAGTTGTAATGCATTGCTAAAGGCACTGTGTAATGTTGTGCTGTGGTAGTAAAATCTTTTCAGTGACTATTACAGTGTTCCACTGGTGTAACGGCGTGTATTATGGGGCTACGATAAAAAAGTAAAAAAACACCAAGAACCGTACAAAACCGTAAACCGTGGACCTCAAACCGTGATACACCGTGAACCGTGAGTTTTGTGATCCGTGCCACCCCTAGTACAAAGTCAATAATTCACTACTTCCAGCTGGTTTCAACTTCCCTTAAAATAATTGCAATTTTTAACTTTTTTCTGACATTGAACATCGAAATGACTGATTTAGATTAATCTGTAAGACATTTAAAATACAAAATGTTGGATTGACTTTGTGAACTGGTGTCTCTTTCTTGCCACAGCCTCCTTATTTATCTATTTATTTTTCCAGGTAATGGCTGTGGACATTCCCTGCTGGGCACAGAGTCTGGCACATTGGCCTCTCAGAACTACCCAGGCACCTACCCCAGTAACACCTGGTGTAGATGGAGGCTGCGGGTGCCAGAGGGGCGCACGCTGCGGCTGCTGTTTGGGGACTTGGACATTGAGAGCAGTCCAGGCTGCAGGAATGGCTCTCTGGTGATCACAGACAAGAGCGGAGAGCTCACTCTGGGTAAGCTTGTTCACCGCTGGTTGGTTATGGCACGTTTTTGTTTTTTTTAAAGCTTCTCTGTTAGATGTCGGATCCCTGTGTCTACAGACTACTGTCTCCTTTGTCGATTATTTTCTGAAACACCTGCTTATAGACTCTTAATGTTCCATGTCATTATGACTGACGTCCTCCCAGCGTGATTGTGGAATCCACACAGAGCATGCCATTCTTTTGACACATTGACAGAAGAGGCAAACCCAATTTCACAACAGACGCATGCCCGTTCTCCAACCAGGTGTATCAAGTCATGTCTCGAGGGTATGAATATTTGACAAGACACCAAAATAAAGACTGAGAGATTCAAAAGAGAGAAATAATCTGCTGGGCTGCCTTTGTGTTTTATAAGCGGATTCCTCATACCTGGCTCATCATTTTTTATGTAGCTTTCTCAGACGGAGAGCTGTTCTTACATGCAGTCTATGGCTCTGCTCTTTATTATACAGTTGTGTCTATATAGGAGGCAAACATGTCAGGAAAACACCAGGGGACTGACTAGTGAAAGGAAACATTTTAATTCTCAGTAGGGTCCTTATCAAAATGTTGTCAGACACAGTCTGGGCCTGTCAAACACTTTGATCTGACATGAGTTGTAGTTGTGGAATCGCCGCGAGCCATTACAGTACCGCCTGCTGTCTGCAGCAGTCTCTGTCTATACTACACCACTTTCAAAATGTTGTTGTCTCTCTTAGTCACCTGGACACTATCTTTCACGCCTTTATTGGCTAGCGCTCCAACACATTGTAAGTGATAAGGGACGGGACCTCTCTCAGCAGTTGAACAATCACAACAGAGCCGGCTAGCTAACCAATCAGAGCAGACTGGGCTCTGGTTTCAAACAGAGGGTCGGATGAGGTGCTGCAGCACAGGCAGTATGAGAAACATAAAGACTTTTTTGATCATTAAAGCACGTAAACATGTCACAGTAGAGTCAAACAAAACAAATATCAACCTGTAAATTAGAATAATAGGGGCCCTTTATATCATCTACATCTGTTGATAAATGCTGAAAAAGGGACTAACACTATTTCACTATTCAAGAATGTAGTTTGCTGTTTATGTTCTTTTACCAATGTAGTTTATGTCTCTGCGTTCCCAGGTCCAGTGTGTGGGAAGCTTGATGCATCACAGAAGAATGTGACACTTAAAAGCAATGAAGTGACGATAACCTTCAAGTCAGGCCCTCATCGCTCCGGGCGAGGGTTTCTACTCTCCTATGCCACTGACCAGTATCCAGGTACGACATCTGTAACTAGTTGATTACAATTTTTATGTGCTAACATGCTTATTATAAGTAGGTTGTTTATTATGAATCCAATAGACTTGATCTGTTTAGCAGTACTCAGAGAAGTGAAATGTGAGTGCTTCCATTTCACACCAACACACAAAATATATTAAATACACAAATAAAAAAGCATTCACTAGAAATATAAACAGGAACTAAAGATACACTATCATAAATCTCAATAATTTACAGCGAGGAAACACCAGTGAGGATTAGAAATAAATCAAAGCATGACGCCGCCATCACCATCCCTAAATCTGTTCACACTCAGCTCATCTTTAGAAATGCTTGATTTTCTAATGAGTGGAATTTTTCAAATTTGCTCATTTACAAGTTGAAACTGGTGTAATTCTAACACCAATGTCCGTGTGAATGTTTGTCCTTGTGTAGTGTGTGCGTTTGTAAGTTGTGAGTCACTACTTATTGGCATTCACCCTCCATCGCTGTCTTTGCTCTGGCCTGTTTGCTCACAGAGCTGGAGGAGACTCCTTCTCTCACGCTGAATGGAGAGAGGCCTCTGGCTTCAGGCTGTCTCTTGGAGTGGCTAGGTTTTTTATTTTCCCTCCCCCTCCTCTTCATCGGCCCGTTTACACTACAAGCCCACTACCATCCCATGTTTGTTGCAACCCACAGGCTATTGCTTTAGCAGTTATAAACACTACATAATGTTACGCTCTATTAATGCGACAGATCATTGTGATGTTTTTAAATGTCTGGATTTTCAGATTTAATTAGAAAATAGTCATATTTCTTTATGTGTATCATTTTAATGATCTTGTGGACTTGTTTGGTCTGAATGCGAGTTATCTCTATACTTAGAGATAATTTCCTTTTCCCTGCATGAGGTAACCCATGCTGTACAGTATGTATCATCATTTCCTGTTTTTGTACCGGGTTGTTTATGAAATCTGTAAGTGTCTGGAGCTAAGCCCATGTACAGACATACAAACCACTGTCTGTTAATTGTGATCACACGAGGACCATCCACTGTACTCGTGAACCGTGACAGAGTCACAGAAACAAAGGACTTAGTCACATCCACAGCCATGACCGCTCATCCCCTAATATAGCACCCGTGCAGCCGGCTAGAACCGTCTCACACTGAATCGGTCTGTGCGTGGACAATTATGTAAGCCTAAATTACTGGATCCCACACCGTACTATTCTAGTCCACCAATACATATTCAGGCAATGTTTTCTAAGTTCTCAGGAGTGTTAGTTTTAATATATCTATGTCTGTTTTGCTGTTGCAGATCTCATTTCGTGTTTACAACGAGGCTCTCATTCTAGCTCGCAGCTTTTGAGGTAAGTGGTTGACCTCTACATTCCCCATAATAGACTCTGTTTCAGTAAAACAGTGATCTGTTTCTCACGTGTTGTTCTTCTGTTTCTCAGTGTGTTCTGCCCCGCTGGATGCAAGAATGTCACAGGGGATGTTTGGGGAAACTCTGAACAGGGTTACAGAGATGTAAGTAAACCACATTGCTTTTGGCAAAGCTATTTTTTCACATATGAGCCTTAATGAACTTTATGTCCCCCCATGCTTTAGACCTCAGTCCTGTGCAAGACTGCAGTCCATGCTGGAGCTGCGTCTGACAGTCTGGGAGGTCGTATCACTGTGAGCCGAGGGAGGAGTCTTACACTTTATGAATCAACCTTCTCCAATGGAATCCTTTCAAAGACGTATGCCTGCTGTTATTGTACTCAAAATGAGACATCCCCTGGTTGTTCTGGAGCTTAAAATGTGTTCATGCTTGATTTGACGTAGATGCACTGAACTTTTCAACTGCTCTCTTTTGACAGGGGATCATTATCTGAAAAGAAGTTGCTCTTCAGTCAAGGTATGACACGACATGTATCACTTTTTTCTGTTAGAATTATCCAAAGGCACACCTTCAAGCACCACATTATTTACATTCCTGTAGTCCAATTCTCAAGTCATGCTGTCATATTTTACTACAGTGATTTTACATACCTCATGACACCAAGCTTCTTTTCCTTTTGCTATGATATGAAAATGAGTTTCTTGATTCATCACAGTGAACACTAGTCACTAGTGCAGTAAAGTACTCATGATTTGTAGTCAACAACTTTTGTCAAAAAACACTCTGGGTTACATTATGAATGACTTTCATTGCGCCATCTTTTCCTCTGCTTCCCAAACAGAATGCAACAACATCCTGAGTGTCTCTGGTTTAAATGCCTCATCTTTCTGGGATAAAAAAAGTCAAGAGCACACACTGTTCTGGCCCTCCACAAACATGGATTCTAGCCATGAGCCCCTGCACTGGGCAGCGGACGGTGCTGACCCGTCCCCGTGGGTGGAGCTGGGGCTGACTGATAGAAGCACTATCACAGGTAAACACGCTTGAATAAAATAATGTGTGCAAAATATGTTTATCAAAACAATTTATTACGAAGTTCTGTGAAGGATAAGTCTGACTAAGTTCTAAGTTCTGTTTATGCGAGGCCTGGTGAGCAGGATGTTATTTTTCTGTGCCATTGATTCCGTTGTTGTCCAACAATAATTAAAAACACATCAATGGTTGACTTGTTCCCAGTCATATAGACATGGCCACTGTAATTACTTATTAGTCAACCCCACATATTCACACTTTCCTGTTGCAGAAATACTCATTAGCATACAAAACATGTATCCACCACAATGTTCCCAAACAAACACACTATTTTTTACTATCTGAATAATGTTTGATTAAAATTGTTATGGAAACTATTGTGCCTTTTCAAAAAGTGGAACTTTATATTTGTGACCTGTTTTTCTTCTCAGTAGTAACCCTCTTTAGTGTCACACACATGCACACAGCAGAGCACACACAGTTAAATTGGTCCTCTGCATTTAACCCATCCTAGTACTAGGAGCAGTGGGCAGCTATTGTGCAGCGCTTGGAGAGCAGACATTGCAACATATCTCTAAATGAAGGTTACGCGCACACCAAGTCTTAATAAGTAACATCCTTCCAAAGTTGAAGCTCACTACATCCTCTCTTTTACACTATTTTTAACACTTGCTTTTCTTGTACCCACGCAATGGACTGCACACAATAAAAATCCAGCAAATAAAATCCCAAAGTTAAACCATCCACGATGACTTCTCTCTGTCTGCTCCCAACATTGTTTTATTAAAAAGAATTAGAGCTGACCATATGGCATTACCTTATTGATTGAATAAAAATACAATCACAGACTTCTCATTCAGTTGCCTTTTTCTCAGACAAGGTGGGGAAGTCTTAAAGTACTGAGAGAGGGCCCAACATGTGGTGTTTTCATGGGATTTATTGACTACGAAAAAACAATATCATAAAATTGATACATTAAATCTTTCCCTTGGCTAAAATGGTATTACAAAATGTGATCAAAGTAGTTTTTTTGATATGAGATATCTTGTGGTTATGTATCTAATGCAAGGTTGTCCTCTGATTTTCCAGGAATAATAACAACGGGATCAAATGAATACTACATAGAATCCTTCACTCTTTTTTTCAGCAAGGACAGGAAAACTTGGAAGCTTTACAAGGGTGCTCTCGGCAAAGAAAAAAAGGTATGCCTTGTACTATACTCGCCTAGATGGTTCGTACTGATTCATACTGCTGTTCTCTGTCAATACGTAACCTGGCTGTTTTGGTCCCCAGGTGTTTCAGGCCTACACTGACGGCCATCACAGAGTCCTCAACAGTTTCTTCCCTCCTGTAGTGGCTCGGTTTGTCCGGCTGCAGCCGCTGAGCTGGCAGGGGCGAGCTTCCGCTCAGGTGCGGGTTCTGGGCTGTCCCGTTGCCAAGGCCACACCAAGGTCAACGCGGCCTGCTGGTGTGTATTATAACTTATCAAGAACCAGCTGTTTACATGAGCTCTCCTAGCTGTGGAGGTTATTTCTGATAATATGACCCCCCGTCCTACTTTTCCTGCAGAATCTCCACCCATCAAAGTTAATATGGGTACACCGCGCCCCAGCGCTCATCCAACCCCCACAGAGGGCCCAGTGTTAGTGGAGACAAGACTAAGTATGTACATGTATCATTTCCTTCATATGTGTACAACTGTCTAGTTAAGAAAAAAAAACCAATGTGATACGTTCTTCTCCCACACATTGTGTAGCCTACATTGCAATAAAGTGCATTCCTTGCTCGCGCTTATACTACTGTTTACTCACTCACACACTTGTGTTCCTGTAGGCTCCAGCCAGCCGGTGATAGTGGCAGTGGGAGTGGTGTTGGGGCTGATAATGTGCGGTGGTTGTTTGTTGGCTGGGGTCTGGTGGAAGCGAAGGTACTGTATTTTAAAACCGTTTACATTTTCCACATTTATTTAATTTCATACTCAGTTTGCAAACTCTGATTGAAATGGATTTATTATGGCTTTATTTTGGCTTCCATAATCACAATCTGAAGAAATGTTCAATATCAGTCAAACCGTTTGGTAAATAGGGGGGGTTTTCTTATCAAACTATATTTAGTCTTTGAACACAATCAAGTATTTGGTATATACAAGCATATAACAAGTGGAATATCGAATACATGTAGTCCAAATAAAAACAAATTATATGAAAAAAGGCATTTAATAAGCACAATGTTTGAGATTTTTAATGTTATCGAAGTTGTATTGTTAGATTCCTCCCCAAAATTGTCCGTGCCAGATTTCAACAATCAGAACAATAAGATGAAATGAGGCATTTTTCTCATCATACTACTATATAGATTGGGCACAAATGGATGCTCCAGTAGCCAGGGACTGCAATATTTTAACTATTGTGTTTATCTTCTTCTCCATATAGGAAAAAGGATTCACAGCTGAAGTACTCCTTACCCTCAAGTGAGTTAGATGCTCTTCTAATGATTCTCCTGTATTTTAAACTTCCTGTTGAAAAGCCTCTAACTGTGCGTTTGTGTGTCAAGCAGGTTGTCAGAGTTTCCAGGCTAAGAATCTCTCCTGCCCACAATCAGAGCTCATCTCTTACCCTCTGGAGAGAAATGTCCATGATGCTCTACCTAGCCCTCCTCTTAATGGTGAGAATTGATAGAAAAATGTTTTACTTTTTCAACAAAACGTGGCAGTGTCTCAGTAAGCGTTGCTATTATCAGCTGCTTCCTTATTGCTCGTCTTTTCACTGCCTATTCACAGTTTCTTATTGATCTCAAGTGGTGAGCTCTGCCTTCCTTCCTCCATCTTTCCTCCACTAACAGTCTCCGGCCTCAGTGGTCAATTTGAGGAGTTCATGCAGGGCCTGACAGGCAAACAGCTCTCTCCACGGGCCGTCCATTCTTTCCCCCGGCTCAGCCCATCACCCAGATGCAGTATAAACATTCCTTTCTTTGGTCCACAGAGCCTCTCTGAAAGAGACCCTTTAATTGGAGCTCGATAAATGGCGCTCAGCCCCCCCCTCTCTTACCACCACCAGTCCCCCTCTCTGCCTCCCCCATCCCCTCCCCCAGCGAAGGGGGCCCTTCACTGAGAGGTCCAGCGATAAACAGGACACAGGGTCAGAGCTAAGACAATCAAAGCCCTCACTGAGGCCCGTCTGATTAAAATAGCTGTGGCTGAGGCTCCCCGGGCTCTCAAGTCAGGTCTAGGCCTCCCACACCACAGCCTCTTAGCCCAGGCGAAGAGTAGGGTCTGGTCATACTGTCAGCCCCCGTCCCTGTGATTAGAGGAGACATTGTTGGTGGCCAAGTAGCTCAGGCAGGGGTGCAACACTGGCCAAGTGTGGGACTGCTACTGAGAAGAAGAGAAGCACTTCCCAGAAAGTGCGGCGTAATATGCAAATAGGCAGTTCATTCAAAAGTTGTTGCCATCAGGACAACATTCTGCTATGAGGCTAAGAGAGTTTCCATACCCATTTAATGAGGTATTCACCAATACTTTATGATTACTGATATTTCCTGCCCATATTGGCTGACATTTAAAGGAGTCTTGAAGATATAAAAATTACACGGAAAGGCATACACTGAAAAAAGTTCTATCTTAAAGTTTACTTATTTGCTATCCTGAGGTTTGGTAGGAGTAGTAAAATCTTCAGTTAGAAGTTTAATCACAGCATTTTAAAAGGTACTATAGCGTAATCAATAGGCATGGCACGGTTTTGGTGAAAAAACCGAACCGTACGGTTTGCTTGCCACGGTGCGGTGCGTCTGTGCACCGTACGGAGTCCACGGTTTTTTTTGTTTTTTTTTTTCTCCAGACGTTCGACGTTGCATTGTAGCCTAATGCCCGTATGTTACCACGTGGTTTTCATTCGCGCGAAAGAAGCGAAAGCTAAGAGGTCGAGGTGTGTCAGCGTGTACAAACATGGCAAGTGGGAGTGGAGAAGGCGGGCCGCCCAGGCCGGAGATAGAGGATGCTCCGGGAGCCGCGGTACGTCATGCCCTCTCGCAAATACTTTGGCACCAATGTGATACCCAAGTTATATGACGAGACAAGGGAGGAAATAGTGACGGAGTTGTCTTTGGCATGCCACGTAGCTCTGACGACGGATGGATGGACTTCTAGGTCCACGGAAAGTTACCTGACAGTGACTGCCCACCACATTAATCCCCAATGGGAGTTACGAAGCTGCGTATTACAAACGCGCCCAATATACGACAGCCACACAAGCGAATTTCTTTCCAAAAAGCTACGATTTTTTTACAACACAGGCAAGAAGCACAAAGCCTTTCCAAGATATAATTCGTGAAGAGGTCACTTCATACAAGGAAACAGGCTGCATCTCTGTGGATGAAAATCCCCTCGCATGGTGGAAGACCAACGCACGTATCCCCATGTAGCAAAGTTGGCACAACGTGACCTGGCTGTCCCAGGTACATCTGTGCCAAGTGAGCGGGTTTTTTCCACAGCAGGGGACATTGTAACTGCAAGTAGGTCTCGTCTCTTGCCAGAAAATGTTGACAAACTCATTTTCATGCAGAAGAATATGAGAATTAAGTGAAAGGGGGAAGGCTGTTTTAAACAGTGCAGTGTTTGGTTCTATTGCAATATTTTATACTGATTGTGTCTGTGTGTATTTTGTTCGAAATTTTGTTAATATAACAGTGGCACTGGCACTTTAAGTTTAGATACCAAATCCAGCCATATGTTTCAAAGCACTGCACTTTAATTTCAAGTGAAAAAAATACATCCTCACTCTCAGGGATTAGAAGAGTTGTTGATTTTGTTTTCTGTTAGGCTGGTTGGATGGTGGGCTCATATTATGTTTACGGCCTCATGTTCTCATAGGCAATTGTGTTCGCCTGTTCAAAGGACAGCAAACATTCCTGACACTTATTTTGAGTAATAAAGTAAAACATGTTGAAATCATCCATGTCTTCCCTCTTGCTCTATCAAAATACTACCTTTCTGAGATTGTTAAAACAGTGTGCTTAGAGTCAATTGAAATTCAAGTTTGTGCATTATTGTTACATTATAACTATAATTTTATACCCTTTTAAATGCTGTATCCTAAACTATGGTTAGTAATAGCATCTGCCTAAGAATATTCTCAGAGACAGGGCTCCTGTTATAAACTGGCTGTTACCAGAATGGCAAGGACCAAGTTGTAATGCATTGCTAAAGGCACTGTGTAATGTTGTGCTGTGGTAGTAAAATCTTTTCAGTGACTATTACAGTGTTCCACTGGTGTAACGGCGTGTATTATGGGGCTACGATAAAAAAGTAAAAAAACACCAAGAACCGTACAAAACCGTAAACCGTGGACCTCAAACCGTGATACACCGTGAACCGTGAGTTTTGTGATCCGTGCCACCCCTAGTAATCAAATGGTATTAAAGATTTTACTTGAATCCTGGTTAATTTATCATATTCAGAGAAATTGAATGGATTGAAAAACATTTATTAACAGGGAAACTCACAAAAAATAACATCTGTTTCCCAGGAGTGCCTTGTTTACAGGGATAAACAAAATAAGAGTCACACTTTGTAGTTGCATAATAAAACCCTCCATTGAGTGATATTTCTACAAAGTAAAAAATGTGTAAAAGAAGGATATCCGATAAATTACTCTCTGATTCAGTGATTTAGGCAAACATTAGCTTTTTTGTACACAGTTAGATGAGACTCTTGATTGTACTCTCATGTCTGTTCGTTTTTCATTCACACAAGGATGTAAAGTGCAGCTAACAGCTAGCTGAGTTATGTCCAACAGTAACCAAATCCACTGCTCTCCAATTAACACTGATACAGTTTTGGTTGTTTTGATACCCATGACAATGTTTGTTGCATTTCAAATGAATAGAAATACAATATCCTTTTATATCCACTTAGATTATGCAGAGCCTGCTGTTGCTGCTATTGGACAGAAGATCGGGTCAACATTCAGACCCTCCTCAGACGAAGGCTACACCACGCCCTTCGCCTTCAACCATTATGACACTCCTGGCAACCTGCCGGAGTACGCCGAGCCCCTTCCCCCAGAGCCCGAGTACGCCACCCCATTCAGTGAGCAGATCTCCGAGTGCAGCCTTCTAGCTCACAGCCACACACACACACCTCTTACACCAGCACCTAGCACTGGCACCAGGACATCACCCAGCCGCTCTCAGTACGACTGCCCCTCACACAGGGTGTTGTCCAACGGCTACTGCACTCCTGCCCTGCATGCCAACGGACCCCGGCCCGTCAGTGTGGTGTACGCTGAGCCAAAGTCATGTGACACTTTACTACAAAAACCCACATATGAAGAGCCATTGTGAGCTCAGACATGGAGGAAAAAAGACTCTTCTGAGCTTAAATG
This sequence comes from Eleginops maclovinus, assembly GCF_036324505.1. Taxonomy (NCBI): domain Eukaryota; kingdom Metazoa; phylum Chordata; class Actinopteri; order Perciformes; family Eleginopidae; genus Eleginops; species Eleginops maclovinus. The sequence goes on along the minus strand of NC_086351.1, from coordinate 14,072,757 downwards.
TGATCTCGAGCTTACGATAAGAAGGACAGTGTTGTCCAGAGAGTACTAATGCAGACAGAGCTGAACTTCCTGTCGGTGATGGACCCAAAGCTGGGAAGTCGCTCTGGAGCACAATGCATAAACAAGGGTGCACAAAGATCTGAGAGCCATATGCAAACAAATATTTCCTTCCTGGAAGTATGTTGCGGAAGTATACCGTGATGCACAAAGAAACTGCAGGCTCAGTGGTGTCGCACAGGTTTAATCACAAGCTGCACTTTCAGAAAACACATACGGCAATGTATGCTTCAGAGTGTTTAACAGGTTAATGCAAACAAAGTGTATTGGTAATGTTACTTGTTCTCACAGAACATTTTATTCACAATGTATGTACATGTTTTGCTCAAAAAACGAACATTTAAGAAGCACTGTAAATGGTACACTGTAACAAAGTGGTTCATATTGTTGCTATGATGAAGAATAACCACTAGAGGGCTCCCTCGAGCTTTAAACAGCAATGAAGTGTTTTACTGTCTGCTTTTTCTCACTCCTCAGATAATTGTCATCCATTTATAAACATAAATAGTAACAAACATGTTTTTTTTTATAAATGCTTTTAGTATAACACAGAAAGGCACACCAGGCAAGATGGTGTGGAGATTAGAGTGGATGAATCCCCAGTAATCCAACCTACTGCAGCGTCCTAAAGCAACACACAAAACATAAACATTTCCAATATGTGGCCTTGTTTTTTGTTAGCTTTTCTCACTGTACAGTAATTTAATTGTATTTACCTCTGTATTTCCTGCTTTAATTATCTATGCCATGATGCCAAGATTTCTTTAAGGGAAAATACAGGTCTTAAACAGATAGAATTACTAACAAACATTTAATTATACCGATCTGTCAACACTTTGTGGAAACGAAGAAGATAGAAAATTGTCCTTTCTCCTAAGGCCTTTTATATAATAAGGGTAAAGTGACCGTGGAAGTTTGCCATTATTTGTGAAAATGTTAATAAAAGAACCTCATAAATGTAATATAATCTTCTAGAATTTTTTGTGATGCCACATTTTGCAATAAATTGGCTTACCTCTACCACTGCTGAGTAAGGCATAATAATAAAAACTATGATTGGCATTTCATTAATTGGCTAGGTGTGTGATTAAAGCATTAAGGTTATTTTAAAATAGACATGAAACAGGCAGCTGGATACTTCACCAATAGGATATATTATCCAACGGTTAGGTTTCAAACAAGAATGATTGAACTTCTGAAGTTAAGATTAACAAAAACCTTTAATTAAATCAGTTTTAGTGTTAAAAATTAAATTAAACATTTAGGTCTAAATAATACCGCTAAGAGATGTAGAGCTATATCAAATACTATATTGCTCCCATCATTTCAACACTTGTTTTTTAAGAACTATTCACTCCAAAGGTTGGATGTTGTTAGCCTGTTGTAAAGTATCACTGTTATTGTGGACCCTCTTGTTTGTGCTCATCTCTTCCCCCTGCCCCTCCTCATCCCTCCCTTCAGAGGAGTAGTGCATCAGAGTCTGGTGTCTGTTCCTGGACGGGGCGTCCTTAAAGCGCAGGCCACAGTCTTCACATGCATACAGAAGCCCCTCTCTGCTGCTGCCTGGATTTGCTGCCCCTGACTGAGATTTTTTCTCATTACCAGATGAGCAGCGGCCGAACCAGGGTTTGTTTGTGAGTTTGTATCCAGAGCGTCCGGTGTATTTAGCCCGACGCCTGCTTCAGGAAAAGTCCTGGGGCGCCCAGGATGACAACTACGACCTGCTGTACCTCGATGTGCATCTCCAGCTTTTTCCGTGTTCTGGGGCCAGCCCGTGGACTGTGCGGTAGTGGAAGTGTATCCCGGAGCGGTTAGAGAAGCCTTTGCCACAGAAGCTGCAGATGAAGGGTCTCTCCCCTGTGTGGATGCGCATATGGATCTTAAGAGCTCCTGACTGGGTGAAACATTTTCCACACTGGCTACAGCAGTAAGGCTTCTCTCCTGTGTGGGTCCTCTGATGGGCTCGGACCCCTGCAAGATGGGGAAACCCCCTGCCACAAAATCCACAGGAATACGGCCTTTCGCCTGTATGAATTCGCCTGTGTATCTTCAGAGCCCCCGACTGGCTAAAACTCTTTCCACAGTCAGAGCAGGAGTATGGTCGGGCGCCGGTGTGCACGTTGAGGTGGATGCGCAGATTGCTGTGCGAGTTGAAGGCCCTGCCACACTCCGTGCAGAGGAAGCCGGATGGTTTGTTGCCATGTTCAGAGCGCTGGTGCTGCAGCAACTGGGACGGTCTGGAAAAAGAGGCAGAGCAGTGCATGCAGGGATGCAGCGACAACATGCTCGTAGGCGCCAGTCCTCTTTCTTCTTGTTGCTGAGAGTGTGTTTGTCTGTGCTGGTGAGAGCAGGTGGGTAAAGAGCGCTGGCAAGGCAAGCAGTGGAAAGGGCTGGAGAGCTGAGGGCAAGGTACACAAGATGTTAAAGGACAGTGGTGGTCATGAAAGGGATGATGGGTGTGAGAAAAACGGGGGTCAGTGCCTTCCTGCTGGCTCAGTATCTGGGTGCAGGTTTGCAGGTGATGGCAACACAAGCAGGGAAACACGGAAAGGTGGGACACTGAGCCCAGAGATGAACGACTGGACGCCCTGCTCTCCAGCTCAGGTGTTGTGCTGCTGGGTTCACTGGCGTCTGGTAGGCACATGCTGACGCTTTTTGGAGCAGTATTGCTGAAGTCTTTGGGGTGGCATACTGCACTAGCACGTGGGGGTGAGGACAAAGATTGTCTGGGTTTGAAATTATCGAAGGAAGAAGGATAAGTGGAGTAAGGGCAGCCAGGACAGGTGCAGGTGTTATGCACATCTGGACCCATAAAGAAATATTAATTACAATATAATAAAGGCAAGAAAATTATAGAAACCATCAAACCAAATTTGAGATCTTACCTTCTCTTCTGTCTTTGGCCGCCTGTCCCTTCCTCTGTGACGCCCTAGGCTGGAGCTGTCGGCCGGTTTGTGATTCTGGCTTATCCCGGGCGGATGGAGGTTGTTGTGCAGGTTCAAGTGAAGAGTCTTTGAATCGCAGACCCTCAACTCCACTACCAGCAGCAGCTGCAGCAGGCACACCCCATGCTGGGTTCAGCACATCTGGGTGATCCTTCATGGAGTTTCCAGATGTGATAAGGTCACCAATGATCTGATGCATCTCCATCCAGGAGCACGGAGCACGCTACAAGTAAAAGAGAGTCTGAATGCATTTGGTGTAAGAATAACCAAAAGTGCAACTTATTGTGTATTGACAAAGATGTATGTGTTGCATGACTTTAGCTGAAAACACAAGTTCCTCTCAAATGGACTGATTTAAATAACGGGGTCTACTTACAATGTCGCTACACTTATCTTTGTCCATGAATATAAACAAACAGTAGTGTCGGATGTACAGCTTAGCTTAGTTTAAATCAACGATTTCAATATATCATACACTGAGGTTCAATAAAGGCATAACAAAATGCACTTTTGTTTTTATATTATTACTTATCTACCGTAGCCTCTTCCCGTTAAGATCTCGTAACAACCCGTCACTCGGCAGCAGACTTTGTATTTCCGGGTTCTTTAATCATGTGACACGAGTTGTAGTCTTTTCATTTATTTTATTTTAACATCAAACAATAAATGTTCCCCCCCCCCAAAAAAAAGTATGGATACTAGAAAAAATAAACACAGAACGAATATTGAAAATATTATTCATAATTTATGTTAAGTACAAAGGTTTTTAAATCACAATTGAACCAACTACCAAATAAAGTGTTATTCCAATAACATTTAAATAGTGTTTTTTGAGTATGACAGATAAGATGAAAGAGGAATGAGAAATTAAGATCCACCAGCTAGGCTCCATGAGTCTGGCAATTGGCAAACGTGTGTTTTAAGATATGATAAAACTAAAATCCCCAAAGTGTGTTATGGTTATGCCGACAGAAATTGCCAAAATGATTTTCAATAATGAAAAGTTTGTTGCGCAAGAACAAACTCAAAACAAGTGTCGGACTATGGAAGGATAGTCTTTAGTCCTTGTAGTTAGTCCAATTCAAAATTTAAAAAAATCTAAATACATATGTTAAAAGGAAGTTATTTTATCATCAGTGTTCAAAAATAATCATAATACTCACCAATGAAATGGAAATAGACTACAACTCACAAATCTCCAAAAACCATAGCTTTTAAAGTTTAAGAAGTAACTTTTGAATTGGTAATTGCCTGATCTCACTCTTTATGTAGCTTCAAGAAAAAATAAACAAGACAAAGAGAGCCCTTGTAAAATACTTACCTTATGAATTGGATGTACAGCTGTCTTCCTGTTTAATGAGAGACACAAGGAGATATTTTTGGATTGAGAAAAACTGATGTCAACAAGATATGAACTGATGTTTCATCAAGAACAACTTTATATGTATTTGTGTTCAGGAAAACATCAAGAGGTTATAAAGATTCCGCAAATGACATGGTGACAGAATATAGTTGACCAGTACCATAATTTGCATAAATATTCCACATTGTACATTGTAAAAAAAATGTATTTCAAGTTTTCAGTTATCTATAAAAACTAAAAAATCCAGTGTTTTTTCTTTCAACTAAGTACACATTCATTAACCTAAGGACTTCTCACGCAAAAACAAGAACAGAAAAAGGTAGACATTGGAAATAAGATTTGACATTGCATAGGCTTCAGAACAGCTACGGTACCCTTTCGCTCCGTTGGCCGAAGGGAACAGCTTCATGTGACAATTCAAATAAAAGAAATGCCAGAAGAGGCCAGCATTTGGAATGTTTGTTTAAAATGATCAAGAAACTAAAAGATTTGTTTTTCTAAGAAGGTCCCGCATTAGAAACGCACTCCTCGTGAAAGAATTTGAAAAATTGCATTTGCATACCAGGGTGTGGTAAGGTAAAAACAATTAGGTTAGATTAGGGGTTGGTTCGACAGAAAAGCATACTATTTTCAATTGTTCATAATTCTGGCTGAAGAATAACACATGCGTTGCGTTGCCACAGGTAAAGCATTAGGTGTGTCTGTTGCAAGATTTAAACACAGCCTCCAGTAGGATATGTTCTTTTTTTATTTTCCCCGTACCAAAATGTCAAATTCCTCTACATCAGCATTGTGTCAAATGTCAACCTCCATCTTAATTTCTTTCTCAGTCAGCTGACAATATGTGGATGATTTTGGATCACAATCAGGACCAGGAGATTTGGACTCTTTCTTTATGTCTATTCTAAGTCCAGAGGATGTTGTATTAAGCTCAAAACTGGAGAGATCCATAGGATCAATTTTAAACTGCTTCACTTCTGAATGTTTCTCTTCTGGGTTTGTTTTAACAATCGCTTTGCTGTAACTATTTTTAAACTCCTTTCTTTCAGTGCCAGTACCCTCTCCTGTGATGTCCCAATCTCCTGGCTCAGCTTTGATAGGAAGAAGAGATATGTTGCAAGAAGCTGACTTAGAAGAGTTACAATTCTTGGACAGATCCAGAGGGGCTTCATGCTCAGGATTGATCCCATTTTCCAAATGCAGGCCATTTTGCAGCACTCCGGAAGTATGCAGGAGAGCTTCTTGAGGCTGGCCCTGCAAAGCTAAAAATGGTAGTGTAGGAGAAGATGCAGGCGGGAGGTTCAGGCCGGGGGTTTGAGATGCACAGACAGGAAGAAACACGACAAGTTTGATCCCAGGAGGCGGCTTTTTGTCTAGGGTTAGCTTCCATAAACCGTCTGAAGGACCAGAGCCATCCGACACACCCCCGGTCAAAGGTCCTCGACTCCCAGAATCCTTCACCGGTTGAGTGGGGTTGTTTAAAACAGTGGACTCTGTCTCTGTTGGCTTTATTGGAACTGGTTCTACAAAGGCCCTTTTTGACTCCGATGAGGAGCTCTTTGAGGCCAACCGTTTCTTGGTAGCACTCTAAAATGAGAAACACAACAAAAAACATCCCACTTATTCAATTAATTATGCAAAACACAAGGGTCACATCCCAGTATAATCAACCTGGAGAGACCCATAACCCAAACTTGCGGTGGGTTTAAATTGCAACAGTGCATTTATCATTTAGGAACTGGAATATAATCTCTTTGATATTGATGGATTGAGAAAGACCCCACAGTTAAATGTAATTCCCCTCAACTTTTTGTCAAAATAATACGCTGAATTCAACTGTTTTCTCAATGAAAATGTTGCACATTCAATTCAAACTCTTCAATTCTTAAGTGAAAACGTTCTGCTTTCATTTACAACTCACCGCAGGCTGGGGTGTTTGTCCACAGGTCTTTAGGTGGCTGTCGTAGTTCTGCTGGTGGGGAAAGCCCACTCCGCAGCTCTGACAGAGGCAGGGTGACTTCGCGGCATGGCCCCCCATGTGAGACATTAACAGTAAGGCGGAGCGGAAACCCTTTCCACATTCAGCACACTTCAGTACCCTCTGGTGAGCCCCGGCATGTTTCTTCAGCTCTTCAGAAGTGTCGAATCTCTGCCCACACTCCAGACATCTGATCTCATCCCCTTTGGGCTCCTGATTGCCCCAGCAACCTGTGTCCTTTTTGTGCTGCTGGAAGTCTTCCTGACTTGGGAACTCTCTCAGACACGCCACACAGTGAAGGCGTTCAGGTTCACATTTGTGTTGACGATACAGCTTTGCCAGTCGGAAGTGGCAGCGGCATCTTACGCAGGTGTAAGGCAACAAACCTAGATGGGAGAAACTGTGCTTCAGGAGAGCATTCTTCTTAGTAAAGGTCTTTGTGCAGTCTGTGCATTTAAAGTTGCGATGGCAGGTTGTCCTCCGATGACGCGCGAGAGATTTTGGAGAGGTAAAATTGCGGCCACATACCTCACATCCGACATCATGCTTATTTTTGTGTAACTGCACATGGTATTCACACTCTGCCAGAGAAGTGAACACACGTTTGCACAGGTCACACTCGTAAAACTCATTTTCAAAGTGAGTTCTGGACAGGTGGACTTTCATGTCTTCCGGTGAGGAAAACTTTTTCAGACACACGCGGCACTGGAGGAGATCCACCTTGGCCTGGGCATGCGTACGCAGGTGGATTCGGTAGCTGTTATTCTGGCAGAAACGCTTCCCACATTCAGCACAGCAGTATGGCCGAGCTCCTGTGTGCAGATTCATGTGGTCCTGGAGCTTGAATTTGGAGGACAGCTGGAGATCACAGACATTGCAGCTGTAGTCACCTGAATGACCCGACTCTGTGGGCAAAAAGGAAATTAAGGAAAATGTTATAAAGACATCCAACCCTGTCAAAACTCTCACCACGTCTTTTTGACTCCAAGCCCATTATATATTATATCCTGCAGTGTACATTTTTAAAGCAGGTCACAAATTACAATACGTTTTAAGGCTTAACACATTTTTAGACAGCCAGGCACTGTATTTTATTGCAAAAGTTACTTAAACAGCAGTTAACATTCAGCTGCATTTGTTGAGGGTCTATTTTCAGCAGAGTGATATGACAAAGGTGGGGTTCTAGTGTGCATTTACCACTACGGGACAGTGTTCAGACAAAATAATCTATAAATTCAAGATCTTTTTTAATGAAGGAACTGATGATATACATATGTAATCTTATCATGAGACAAAAACCATATCAGCTATATCATTTTTGTTCAAGTCAGACTGTAAACAATACATTACTACTCTATGTGGTGTGTCAAAGGTAATGAGTCATACCATAGTTTAACTCCTCCTCATCATCATCATCATCATCCTCCTCATCCTCTTCTTCTTCATACACATCGCTGTCATCAGAGTCATCCTCCCTGTCCTGCTGCGTTTCTGTTGAATTTTTCTCTGTAGCATTTCCTCCTTCGACATCTTTCTCTCTAGTGTCAGGCTGATCAGTTATTAGCTGTGGAAGGTCTGCAGTGTGTTCATTGTTAGAGGTCTGTTTTTCTGCTCCTGCTTCTGTACCATCAAGTGACTGCTGGCCCCTGACTACATGTTTTTGTACATGTGTGGTTGAAAGTGAGGGGGGAGACTGACTGGTTGTCTCTCCATCAGAGGTGATCTCCGCCTGTAAGATGTCCGAGTATCCCAATTCTGTTAGCTGAATATCAATGGTGTATTCAATGGACATGACTGCTGTCTGGGGATGAAAAAGGAGTAAAGGATCAGGAAGACTTTAATGAGCATTCACAATAATAGGTTAAAGTTTAAGACGTATGTTCAGGTAATCTAACATGTCCCCTTACCTGTCGAGCGACTACATCTGCGGCTGATCCTCAAGGTGTGCGTCCTTTTTCGCTAATCTTTTCTATCGAGCTTGTCTGACAACTTTTCCTTGGAAATGCATTTTATGACGCACCTTGAAAGAACCTCCCTTACCTGGCAGGAGGGACTGATGGTGGCACAGCGTGGCTTCAGAACAATACAACAACCTGCGTATTAGATTTGAGTCCCAATGCAAAAGAGGAGCGCTGTTTATATGTTTATATTAATATGACACAACCAGATTTGCCCATATGCTGTGTAAAAATTAGAGAATTAGCCGACTAGCTAGCTGTACACAGCATAAATGGGTGTTGAAAATAAGGAAAACAAATGAAGCAAGGAGAGGAAACCCGTGTTGGCGTTCGAGCACACCTAGCGTCTTGGAGCGGTATTACATTATATTACAAATAATCATCCTCACAGGTGGAAGAATTAACCCAAAACAGTGGTGAAAAAAAGTTATTATATCCTATAAAATGTAATATGCTACAATGTAGAAGTACAAGTAAAAGTCCTGCATTTAAAATACTATGAGTACTATGCTCGATTCAGAATCATGTGTATTAATACGTATTGGGGTTTACCAGAAGTGTAAATTAACTAAGTACATTGACATCCATGCAAAAACAATTAAGCATGTGAACAAAAAAAGCAGATAATAATTAGGGATTTCCCTTTGTGATACTTTATGCGTGGCACTTCAGCATCTGCTTTATCAATCCATTAATATTTATAATATATTTATTGGCCATTTCATATATACCAAATGCCATTGTTTGATCCGACAGGGAGTGTAGTGAAATTCAGGTTACTGACCATATTCTAGAAAAATAGCTACATTTAGTTTTCAAAGTTGTATATTTTGACCAAGGGATCTATAATTTGGCACATAAAAGCTATGCTTCAAAATGTTTGTTTTTTTAAATAAAGAATTACTTGGCTTTGTATTGTTTTGTTTGATAATAGTAAATATACAGGACTTTAAACAAAACCTTTTTTTCATTTAGTAGTAAGCAGCAAATTCTTGAAGTAAACAGTATTGTGTAAAATGTACCTAAGTATGTGAGCTTAAATTATATAATACATATAACATCATGGCTACTATAACTCCAATGTTTGAATTTGACAGTACCTTAAATGTAAACCAATAAAGAGACTCACAAAAATGTCTTGTGTTCCTGCCTTAGAAATGTGAACAAAGACAAAAAGACAAGTTAAATGTTCGGCAGCCTCCCTTGAGATAGCATGTTTTATTTCATTCTTGCAGTGTCCAGCCACATTGCAATGGTGCGAGAAACAATCCAATTAGTGAAAAACACATGATATACACAGTTCATTATGGGACCCTAAGGCATTGAAGAGTCATGAGTTCCATTCAAGAAATGTCTAAGACATGAGATATTATTCTAATAGTGAAAAATTAAAAGGAGTATTTTTTAATTGTGGAGATATCAGGATTATAGTGGATCATTTCTGCCCACAAGCCAAACACTCCACCTTGAATCTGCAGCACTAAGGCAAAAATATTTCTTTAGCAGGACATAGTTGTGTTATTTTAAAATGATTCCTCCATGAGACTTAATTTAGAAAAGGAACATAATCAAAATATTGAGAGTAAAAAATGCACTATGAACCAGAAGCTGTACATAACATATCTTTGACAAACTGTCTAAACATTCAAACATAGTATCTCTACTAGGCATCTAATTTGCTTCAAAATATAAACTTACTCAATTTGAAAACAAAACAAACAAGAGGAAAACTTGAAAAAAATAAATTCCACACCGAGTTTAACAACTCAAGTCACCAAGAAATAAAGTCACACCACAAATATTTCACGCTTTAAAAAACTGAAACAAATCATTTAAAAATCTAATCAAAACACTTGGTTTTTACAAATAAACTATTTCTTCTGGCAAAGGGTGTAGTAAATGTTTTTAACAACATTTGGTTAGTCAATTTACAATATGCATCCGTCCGAAAATATCAACAGATCATAATCAAAACACAACTTCAAATCCAAAACTTGCTAAAACGTCATTCTCAAAACCATTCCAAACTCATCTGAAACCATCAGATCTCCAATGTTAAAAGAGAAAAAAATCACAATTCCTGACTAAAATCTTCAAAAACCATAGACTTTACAAGGTCCCCATGTCTCAATTATCTTTTTGCACTTTGGGTTTCAGGCTTTTCCTCGGGGTGACTTTTCAGGTGAGCTTTTAAGGTTCGCTCACGGCCGAAGCTCTTCCCACAGGTTGGACAGGAGAGGCGGCCCACTGCGTGAGCCCGGGACATGTGGGCATCCAGCTGCTCAGGGCGGGCAAAGCTTTCTTCACATTCTTCGCAGGGATGGGCTTTCCGAGGGGCGTGTTTCTCCTTCTTGTGAGCACGGAGCTGAATCAAGCTGGGGAATGCCTGGTCACACTCAGGACACGGGTGCTGACGGGCCACTGGAGCAGCCTCGGCTTTAGCTTTTTTTTCCTTCGCTGGAGCATCACTGTCATCCTCAAGGCTCTTTGAATCTTCCGTTTCTGGTTTTGCTGCCACTTTAGGAGGACGGCCACGCTTTGCTCCAACTACCTTTCCCTTTTCCTCTGCTGGAGCTGCTGCGGACTCTGATGTGCTGCTAGCCACGACTGCCTCCTCGAGCGCTTCAGACTCATCCTTCTTTTTGCGCTTTCCTTTCTTCTCAGCAGCTGCCGCGTCTTCAGCTTTGGAAGGCCGTCCACGTTTCTTGACAGATGAAGTGCTGCCGTTGCATTGCTGGCCTTCAGGGTATTTCTCCTGGTGTGCTATCAGCTCTGGTTCTGTTTCAAAGCCCTGACCACACTTCTTACAGCGATGTGTTTTCGAAGCATCGTCCGGCTGTTCTGCGGTCTCTACGTCAGTGCGGGGATGCTGGGCAATGCGATGAGTACGCAACAGTGCTGCACTCCTGAAGGTTTCATTGCAATCTTTACAAACCAACTGTTTCTCTGGACACACCTGTCTTCTATGGGCTGTGAGCTGTTAGGTGACAGGTAAAAAAAAAAAAAAACATTAAGTATAACATTCATTATTTTAGTTTCAATACAACCAAGGAAAATTACTTTTAAGCATTGCACTTACTTCAGAGAATGTTTTAAAGCTCTCCTTGCAGTGCACGCATTTGAAGGGCTTATCGTCCTTGCTGTGGGTTGGCTGGTGCTGTGTCAGCTCCTCAGATGAAGGAAATGTGCGGTCACACACATAGCAAGTGAACAATGTGTTTCCCTGTTAAGAACAAAAAAAAAAGAAGAAGTGCCAAAGTTAATATAGTTTCAGGTCAAATTGTTAAAATGTTCAACCCAAGTTCATCAGAATCACTTCATTGACAAAGGACATGTGATATTCAGAAGCCTGTTTTGGGCTATTGACAATTAACAAGTATAAATTCTATGAGCTTTATAAACAATGTGCTTTCTCCTAAATACATAACGTGAAGGTTAACTACATACATTTCAATTGTACAAAATAACTGTAAAAAGTGAATGCTATTTGGTACTAGTGCTTTTTTACCACTACAATGCCATTACATTTTAACCAATTTTACATTTAGCGTAGTGTGCTGGAAAAATGTGTGACTAACAAACCAGCTACATTAACCATTTGAGGAGAGTAAAGGAACACGCACTGCAAAATAAGGGTCATACAACTCAGTGTTGGAAAGTAAGGTTGGCAAATGACTTGTCTTACACAATAGTAGTCATAAACACAAATTTTAAGTGTATTTATTGATGTATATTGTCCTATTCTAAAGTTCTAAAAAGACACAAACTGTTACAATGTCTAATTATTAGATGAAATGCTTGTGTTAAGCTTACCTGCTGAAGCTGTTGCTTATACTCTTCCCGGTGGCTCTTTTTCATATGCCTCTCCTTGGCTTTGGCACTGCAGAACGTGATGAAGCACTGGAAACACTGCAGGTTCTCATGCTGGTCTAAAAGGACGTGAGCAAATTAGATATGACAAGCAAAGAAAAAGCCAAACTAAGTTATGACCATCATTAACACTTACAAGGTTGAATGGTGGTGGCAGGAGGTCCATTCAAAGTGATGGGTTTGTATGGTGCGGCTGGCTTTTCGGGGGGAGCTTCAGGAGGTGGGTCCGGCAATGCCCGTCCCATCACTATCTCCTCTATGTTCAAAATATCTGAGTCCATCCTGGTAAACTGTGTGGTATCCAACGTCACACAAAACAGGCTGCTTAAAGAAGAAAGCAAAAACAACGATAAAATTAAAGTGAGGTCACATATGACGTGGAAATAAAAGCGGGAATATATAACAGACGTAATCCCACATTTCGTTTGTTGCGTTCATAAACAGTTATGTTCAAAAGGATACAGTGAACAAATATAATCAACAATTATTTCATCTTTGATACATTTAAAACAAATATATGTCGATGCCACAACCTGTATGGCCATAAGTGTATTTCGCCTGTTTGTCTAGTAGTAGCAAACACTCAAGTTTCGGCTAACGTTACGTTACTGCTATTAAGGCCGCTAGCTAGGCTAACTAGCACCATTACAGCCTATGATCATCCGGCCACTAGTTAACTGCTAAAATACCATAACGTGAACATATTGTAAGCGTAACCATGAACACAACTGGCAACTGCCTAAGGTTTAAGCATCTGCATGTAGCTAACGCTAATCATAACCTACGAGTCTACCGAGCGAGCTAACGCCAGCTAGCTTGCTAGCTACTTGTTAGCGCTAACAACACTGGCTGCCATTCAAAGAGGATCGAGGACTTTTCGTGCCTTTTCACATACCAAGTTTAAATAATTGTTTTGCGCCTGCATACCCCTGTCGTGTAACCATATATTGCATGTTTGTATAGCCATAAAACAAAGTATTTTAAAAACGAATGTAAAATTGAGAAGACGTTACCTCTAGCCGCTCTTTGAAGGTAGTTTGACTGAAAGAGTTGACCCTATAGAAATACAGCAGATAGATCGGACACTTCCTGGTGGATGTGATAGCCGTTGGTACAACTAAGATGGCTGCCGTGGAGTGTTCGTTTCTATTATTGATAATATTTAACAAAATATTACAAATACAATAATAATATAAAATAACCAAGCCAACCAATAGCCAAGTTATTCTTTCACTTTGGCAGAGCTGCACTTTGCATGTTGTGCACAAACCTTTGCATGGACACGGTGAACATTACTTAATTACAGTATAATAGCACTATAACAAAGGTTTAAAAATGTAACCGTAACTTTAATGCACTTAATTAAATAACAGTATTATTTAAAATACGAAATAGGGCAGATAAAGTTATTTCTTTACGATCATGGATTTTAATTTACCTCGTTTTCTATTCAATCTGATTCTATGATTGACTGTCACGTGACTCAAAACAACTTATTTAAAAGTACTCATTGTTTTCATTCAATGTTCTGTCATTGATTAGTCAACCTCCTCTTTAATAAATGAGTGCTAACAAGCTTATACCCAACGGTATATGTTGTACCTTATTTTTTTGTATAATGTTCTCTAAAAGAATATATGTAGCATTTGTTGGCTTATATCTGGAGCATAACACAACTCTGTATATGAGTGTTTGTATTGAATTTACAATTATTTCTCTTTTACAATTATCTTAATGAAAGTCACAACTATTGAACATTATTAATACCTATTGGAGAGTGGGGTGAAAATTACACAACAGTTTCAATGCATAAATAAAACACATGTTGACATGTCACAGTAGAAAAAAAAACAGGAAATCCCAAATAATAAAATAAAAATGGCTCTTGCAAGAATGTGTTGGCAATCTGCAAAAAAAGGCAACAATGCATGTATTTTTTCATCTTTTTTTAATTGTATTCTTCAATTCAAATAAATAACATTTTAATTAAAAGCACAAAACAACCCCATTAAAGGATGTCAATTCATGTTTGCTCAGGTTAAAATAAATATTTAGAAAAAAGAACTTACTTTAATGCCAAAAATCATATTTTGTGCTGCACAAATAGTATGTCTATGCATATTTATTTAGATTTCCTTCGGAGGCAAATTCAGTCACACTACACATATAATGCCACATCCTCACATAGCATTGTTCTTCAATTGCAGCACAAATAATGCTTCATAACCATTGCCCCTACCAGTGAAAGGCATCATGGAAAAGTTGGAAGGACAGTTTAATTAACTGGGAATAAGTACATCAAAACCACGGCTACATACTAAATCAGGAAGCACAATGTTAATGCGTGAATTCTGCAGTTGATTCTACTCTTCTCCCAAACTCCCTTGATTGTGGAAATTCAAAAAGCAGTTGTGGTTGCGTGAGATACAAAGAAAAACACAGCACTTAAGGCATAGCACTCGAGATGTTCTCTGACAGTCTCCATAGCGGCACCTGCCCCCTTCTCCCTCCTCAAGCTGCTCTGGCCAGTGGCCTGAACCATCGTACCGTGTGGCTGCATCTGGCAGAGGACTCTCGTCCACCAGGCTAGGATTGGGCTTTTCATTTGTAGCATGAGACTTCTCTCTGGGGGGTTGAGGGGGGACTGAGTCCTGGGTATCAGAGCCATTCGAGAATATCAAAGATTTGGACACCTCCAATCTGAAGGCCATTAGAGTCAAGGGTACAGACACTGCCCCGTGATCCTGTTTGTAGAGGAGCCAGGAGTTGACCAAAGCCAGATCTGTAAGGTACCAGAGCACCGCCTGAGGCCAGCAGGTTGGGGCCGAGGCAGTGAGAGGAATCGAGTAAAGATTCTGCAAATCTCTGTTGAGTTGAGCCGACATCTGGGCCTTCTCAAAATTGTCCATCAATGAGGCCATGTTCCTCTGATTATTGCCCGCTGTAGAAAGTATAAAGCCACAGTGTGATCTACGTAACATCAGCTTCCCATCGGAGCTTACGAACTCATCTCCGATCTGTCCTCTGGCTCCTCCGACCCTTCCTGCACCATGAACGCCGGCAACCAACAGACGCTCCAGCATTGCAGGGGTGGACAGTTCCTGTTTGCAAAGAAACACCATGCTACCTTTGGGGACCATTTTTTCTACTGCATCTTCTCTGCCGGACTGACCCAACTTAAGATCCACATGTAGGAGCAAACCTCCAAATCCAATTAATGTAGTACAGGAAAGAGACAGCTTGTCTTTGTGCTTCCTCCCAGTCAAATGGAGAGGATATTGGTCAACTGCATAATCACTCTCTTGTCTGAGAGAATGGCACCCTGCTTTGAAACGGCACAACAATGGCTGAACCTTCCACAGGGGATCAGTCTGTGTTTTTGAGCTGCTTAGCTCATTTGGCGTGTCTCGCTGGCCAATTTCACTCAGGGTTTGACCTTGATGAGCATTTTGAAAGTCACTATCACATCTTCCTTCCTGAACATTACTTTTGACTGGATCCTTCGCAGGACAGGCAAGCTTCAACATGCGAGACAGCTCAAGGAAACGAGAAAGTGGCATGGAGTCAGCAACCAAGGGCACCTTAGTCAAGTTCTCCCAGTAGAGTCTCGGACTGGGATACTGAAAAATAGTTGAGTTATAGTTAGAATTAATGAATCAACATTATGTATATAATGCAGAAAATGCCACCACATAAACAAGTAGAAAGGGAAAACATTTCTGATCTGTAATATAAAAACTACAATCATATAGATAAAAAGACAGACAGCTGCTAGTAATAGGCTTTATTGAAAAAATAAATGAAAAAAAGCTTTTCAAAACTGTGGTGCCTTAAAGCAGCATCCCAAAACAGATCATCTGTGGAGGATCTTAGGGTTTGGACACAGTCTTGGGCAAGGAAATTAAGTGCCTTAAACACTGAGAATGTAAACTAAATTCTAAAAGATACACGCAGCCAGTGTAGGTTAGAAAAACAGTAGTTATATGAGCACTCATTCCACTTTTGTTAAGCATCAGCAGCATTCTTAATCATTCGTAGTTTTGCAATTGCTGATTTCCGTGGACCAGGCTTGAGCATTACAGTGGTCAAGACAACTAAAAACAAAGTTTTGTTTTTCAGCTTCACTCCAGATTGTTGAATTACTTAAGGGAGCTTTGGTCAACAAATCAAATTGAGTTTTAACATCTCCGCTAACAACTTACCTCCAGCATTCGGTGGGGACAGGTTTCCCCCTGTTTGCGATGAATCAACTACTGCTAGCCTATTGAACCTGATTTTCTAACGATCTTCTCTGGACTGCCTTAATCACAGTAGGGCAAACACCACCTTATGTGTACAGAAAGGCAGTTGTCTTTGTCTGACGTCCAGTCAAATGAAAACAACTGATAATCATCTCTTTGTCTGGGAACTGGCCTGCTTGAAAAAACAGCGCTGAACCCAACAGGGAATCGCTGGTTCAGAGCAGTCATTTGCGTGTCTTATTTCTCAGGGACCCATTTTGTCAGTAAATTTTCTTGACTTAATTTGAGGTCCTGCGGCAGCAAGCTCCATGAGAAGAAGAAACGAAAAGTCCACACAACAACTTAGTCAACCAGTAGACCGACTGGTTAAATTTTATAGTTAGAATGAATACTAGTATATTCAGACTGCCCTGAAAGTGAAGAAACATTCGACGTTTGTCAATAGAAGTTACAATCCAAAATGACACAGAGACAAATACACTTTCAAAAAACAGAGCACAAACCTTTAAAGTTCCCATTGCAACGTGGAACCCAACAAACTGTGCAACCTCTCTGGATGTGACAGGTCTGGGCATGTTGGATATTTTATTTGTGCAATTCGCAATTTCTACCCAGGTATCCCATCCAAAATACTTGGAGAAGTAGTCAATGGGCTCTCTGGTTCTGGTTTCCTCTCTTGGTGCTTTGATCTGGCCTGATGAAGTTGGCATGCTATAGGATAAGAAAAAAAAACACATTAGACATATTGTGCTCCCTAAAACTTTGATTTCTCCCTCGTTTTTCCCATTTTGGAACATTTTAAGTTTCATGATATAACACAATATTCATAACTTCTGAACAGTATGACAATATTGAATCTAAAACATAGTAGAAAGAAGCAGTTAGACATTATCTGTGAAGGTTTGAGGAAGGAAAGATCCACTGTACGTTTGTGATAAATCATCACTGCCGTGCTGCCGTGCGCAATTAGTTGGGTTCTTGTAGAAATAAGCCATAACTTCTGCTTCTGAGTCAAGCTGAGGATCAGACAACTCAAAAACTCCCACATCCTCCTCATCCGAACTCTGGAGGAGAAAGTCCCGGAGGTCGGGTGGATGCTGCATCTCAGCTTCTGCCTCAGCTGAAGAATCAGATCATATACAAACATATTACTTCAAGTAAAATCTTTATATTTAACAAACAGCATAAGAACGTTAGCAATTTTTTTAGTAGCCACAAGTACATGGAATTTGCAACAGGAAAACATACCTTGTTTATCTGCAAAGTCACCGACGCCAGGTTCTGACAGTCCTCTTCCTCTCATCTCCTGGTAGCCGGGTGCAGAATGGCGACCTTCATCTGTTGTTAACATATTCAACGTTAAAATAATTGTATAATCTTCTTTAAATATCAATGGGAAAGGCAATGACTCACTTGACATATCTGTTGCTTGTTGTTCTGTTTTCTTGGCATCACAGGATGCCCCTGTTGTTGAATTCCCACTGTTGGTCTGAGCTCCCAGTAAATATTCCCTCTCCTCTTCCTTTACTGGGTAGAAGATGCACTGGTTTGTGATCGACTCAGGGGGGGTTACGCAACTCTCGTCCATGGCTGTCTCCTTACTCTCAATTACTGAAAGCCAAAAACAGTCAGAAATCAAGGCTTACAGACTCATTTACCACAACATAGGCTTATGTACCACCAGGAAAAGGTAGAGCTCGGAGGTGATTTGCTTAGCTGATAAAAGGCTTATGATTATGGTGCAACACATTTTTGTATAAGCTGTATTTTTGGACATTGTCCTTGACAAACATAATAATTAGATTTAACTAATCTGAGCTAAGTTAACCGCTATCTGGCTATAGCGGAATAAGTAAACATGGGTGGTATCGATCTTATTATCCATCTTCCAGGAAGAAATCAAATAATCACATTTACCCAAATGTTGAACTAACACAGTTGTACTAGTAATGTATCTACAGTGCATATTAGTACTTACATAGACTGGAGATGTTTTCCGTGTTGACTAGCTCCACATTCCATCGGATGTGTCTGCTGCTGGTCTGGGCCTCACTCGGCACGAGGCTGCTCTCCTCCTTCACCAGAACGGTCCTTATATCACGATGGTGCTGTGAATGCACACTTGCACTCCGCCTGTTTTGACAGATGGGTGCAACCAGTGGACGATCTGCGATATTCTCTTCAACCTTGATCTGCTGGCTCCCAAGGTCTCCATTCTCAACAATGTTGTCAATACCCTAAAAACAAAACCAATGTTTTAAGTTTACAATGTTCAATTTATAATGGTCATCAATGCATGGTATTTGTTGGTTCAATTGGCATCTCACCTTTCTCTGATTGTTCCGCTCTGTCAACAGTCCCGGCTCCTTGTCAGTAGTTGCTTCTTGTCTGGAGGTGAGGAACCTCTCGAGTATGATCACTGGAGACTGGTTAGCATCCCTGTTGTGATCCTCGACTCCCTCCAATCGTCTAACACCCGTTACCTGGTCAGCACTAGTGTCCGACTCCGACACAACTTGTTCTTCAAGAGGTTTTTCTAATGTAGAGGGCATGGTAGACAAAGATGCAGTTGGAGCCGTAGTTTGGTCGGCTTCAAATTCTGTGCTGACCTCTGGCTGTAATGTCCTAATGCCGGGCTGGCCTTCATCATTTATTTCTGAATCAGAGCTGATGGGACGTTTTTCATAAAGTAGCTGACATTCATCCTGTTCTTTTTCTGACTCTGTTGCTCCGATGGTATTTCCAACTGAAGCTCTCTTTGAAATAACGTCCCGTTTTAAACGTCCTGTTCCTCTTTTCCTACCCCTTGTAGTATTTCTTGAAACAGCTCTTTTTCCTCCTTGTTTTTTCTTCTGGACTAGCAGTTCTTCTTCCTCGTCCTTGATCTCCACTTGATGAGTGGAACATGACACGGTTTGCGAAGTTAGACTTCTTTCAGTTGTTGTTTCATTGCTAACTTGCCCAGAAAGTTTGTCGATGCTTTGATCCTCAGAATTACAGGTTCCACTTGATTCATTTTGAGGAACAGAGTCTTCTTGAGAGGTTGTTTCAACTCTCTCATTCTGCTCCCCAACAGTGACTAAATCTACATCAAGAAGTAAATTCTCCTTTATGTCCTCATCTGTGGTACCCTGGGCTTCAGATTCTGTGCTGGGATTTCTCAGGGAAGCGTCTTCTTGTTTGTTCTCGTCTGATGCCAAAGGCTCACTTGACTCTGAACTCTTTGTCTGAGTAGAGGCCCTTAATGGGGGTTCAGACGGTAGGATTGGATGCATTCCACTTCTTTTCATTTGATGGGCTGGTGAGTGAACTTCTTGAGAGGGAAGGGACTGTTTATCTGCAGCCTTATTTTCATACGCAATTACTTCAACATCTGAAGGAGGGACAGTAAACGATGGGGATGGAATTAAAGCTGGAAAAGAGACGCTTCGCTCTTTCTCATCTAATGCCAAATCTGCGATCTCAGGCTCAGTATCCCAGTCTGCAGCAGCATTCATCATCCCGACAACCTTATCGGGTTGTTTTGGAAGATGGTAAATATCCAACGTTGAGACGCCTTCAAAGATGTTTCCATTTGTGTAAGTGAGACCGGGACTCTCTACGATATGCACCATTGTCTTGTGCTTCTGAAGGGATGACACTTCACTAAATCTTTGCCCACAGTCCTTACACTCTAAGGCACGCTTGGATTGAGAAGTTATCACTCCCTCAGTCTCCACTTTCAAGGAGGCTTTACGTTTCCTTGTTGTCTTCGGCTTTGCAGGCAGCGTCTCGGGAGCTTGACGGGAAGCCTGCAGCGAGGACAACAATGAAAGAGCCTTCTGGTTCTTCTTGGTCCTCCTTTTTTCTTATCCTCCTTATTTGTACATTCACTTGTTGAATGTTTACATTTTTTGTCTTTACTCTTTTGGGATATTTTGCTGCCCAGAACAGGTGAAGTTTCCGGTGTCTGGCCTGGTGCCTTTAAAGGGTCTAATTTGTAAACCTTAAGTTGAGGCTGTTTATGACCCTTCAGTAGAAGTAGAGCATCCTGTGTTATATGTGTTGCAGGTATGTCTGTTGAAGCTGCGCTCTCTTTTGTATCGACGTTTTCCTCTTTTGAAAGGTTTTTCTTTTGCTTTCCACCCTTTGCATTCTTGGTCTGATCTTTTTGCATTATTTTGGTTTGTTTTTTCTTTTTAAATACAGGCGAGGCTAAAGTGTTGTGCTTACTAACTGGTGTGCCACCTTCCGCGGCCACTTCTTTTGTCTTTTTTGTTTTGTTTTTTCTTGTACCCTCTTTGATTTGCTGGACTAGTGGTTCCTGGGTTGATGTAGGCGATTTATTTTCAGCTAAATGTTTTGCTTTGTTGTCCTTTTTTCCCTTTCTTCCCTTCTTCTGTGATGGACCCTTTTTCTTTGAGGGATTTGTTGCTGGTGTTTTATCTCTTATCTCTTCTTCCTGTGTTTGCTGATATTGCAGTGATGGCTTTTTCTGTTTCTTGTTTTTCTTCTCTTTGCTTTGAGGGTTAAATTTAACAAGGTGAGCCTTTTTTTTACGTTGCCGTTTGGAAGGTGTGGCATCAATTTGAAAATCATCCTTGTATATTGATCCACCTAGTTCATGCATATATCCTTGAAAGTAAAATGCCCTATTTGACTTCCGTTTCCGCACTTTCACAAGTTCTTGAGCTGACATTACATTTACGGGTAACTCAGACACCTTTGGCACCTGCTTGGTCTCTAAGTTTGATGGAAACACTTCTTTAGCAGGTGGATCCTCTACTTCAGACAGGTTCTCCACCTGCTCCTCACCCTTGTTCTTATCTACCGCTAGCTTCTCTGATGCTTCTTGTTCAGCTTTTTCTTGTGTCTCTTGTGGTGCAGTTCCATCCATTACAGGGGAATCCTGATCTAGACTTACTGTTTGCAATTGTGAATCAACCACTTCAGCTCCACTTGTTGTTTGTGTGAGTGTGTCTGGTGGAACAAAATAGGGAAGGTCCTGTTGTTCTTCTTGTAAAGGGGTCAGCTCCAGATCAGTCACGATGGCTGTGGCAGACATGTTGGTTTGTTCATCGATTACAGTCTGATCTGCAGTCTGCTGCAGGCCAGTGGTTACCAGAGGGGAGGATGGGATTTCATTTTGTGAAACAGGTTGTGTTTGTTCAAGCTCTTCAGTTGGTATAAGTTCTAATATGACTGTTTGCTCAAGGTCTTGCTCTACTCCATTCTGAAACATTGTTTGATCCATAGAATCAAACTGAATTGCACTATTATCATGCTGTTGAAGGTTCTGATGCATCCCCCCTCCCTCAAGTGTTAGCTCTATATTTTCCCCTACTGTTATGTTGGAACCTAGTTCTGAGAAAGAAGGGTTTTCCAATTGCCCTTCTGGCGTAATAGGTTCAATTATAATTGTTTGATCCATAGAATGCCATGGGTTGTTTAAAGGGTCCAATTCAACTATGTTAGCTTCTGTCTGTTTCAGTTCCATAAAATCTGTCTGCGGTGGTTGTGAGATCTGATGGAATTCCAGTGGTGCAGCATGAGGTGGCAGCTGCCCCAATATGACAACTTGGTTTACTTTCTGCACATTTCCCAAAGACTCAATAAGTCTGCGAATCTGCTCTGTGTCAATGTTGGCATCAACTTTTTGCAGAGGTCCATTGAGGCCTGCCTGTAGTAGTGATGACTGACAAATAGATATTGGAGTTATGATGGGTGTATTTTGTTTCAGTTGATGCTCAGCTGAGAGGGTCTTACTTGCTGCAGCAGGTAACATGTTGTGCTTGGTTTTCATGTGATGTTGCCGTGTCTTGGTACTCTTGAAAGTGGCCTTGCATACAAAACAAGGATGCTTTACCGAAGAAGCCCCTAGAGACAATAAGAAGACAGTTATTGTGGTTTACAATAAATAACACAATTGGAAAATTGGGGTTTTCAAATAAATGATACATTCACTAAGTTAAATGTTAACCATGTTCATTCTCTTAGTTTAGCATGTTAGCATGCTAGTACTTGCTTATTAGTACCAAATGCAATAAGTCATTAACCAATGACCAAGTATTGGACAAATAACATTTTGATTTCATGATGGCACTATATGACAATTTAAAGGATAAAGTCACAATTACAATTCATCTTAAGAGCCAGTGTGCAAGCATAACTAAAAACACATGTCAACATTTTAAGGTGTAAAATCTTAAGACTTGGATTTATTCTTACCAGTACCTTTTTTCAGTGGGTCAGCTGTTGGATCTCCGCCTTCTCCTTCAGGAAAGTGTGCCACCATATGTTTCTGCAGAGCTTTGGACATGGTGAACCTCTTTCCACACTCCTTGCAAACATACGGCCTCTCTCCAGAGTGTTTACGGAGGTGATACTTCAACAGAGTCATCGTTTTGCAGTTTTTCCCACAATCTGTGCATTCATAACCGTCCTGGCCATAGTGGTTTTTTTTATGAAAGGTGAGCTCTGATGACTTGTTGAAGGCCAGGCCACAAATTGGACACTTGAAGGGTTTCCTCTCTGGGTGAGCTTTCTGATGGACCATGAGATCTGTGGAATTTGTAAAGTGGCGGTCACAAACGTAACAGGCGAAAAGGGAGTTCCTCAGTATGCACTGTTCATATTCTGCAGGGTGGCTCAACTTCAGGTGACGCTCCTTGCTCTTTAGGTCACTGAAGATTATGTGGCACTCAAGGCATTGCAGGGACAGCTGAGACGCTAGAGGTAAACGAGACAGGAGTGGGAGAAAGGTTACATTTAACATACATCCATACACTCTGAATAGTGATAAGTGTTTATAAAAAGTAAAAAGGCTTGCTAAAAAAAATGTGGCTTTTGGGGACATTTTATTATTATTTGTATTGTTATTACAGAGCAAACAAATCATTGTCAAAAAAGGGAAAGAAAAGGAGACCATATGTGTTTTACAATGTATCCTTAGCAACTAATGCTATATTCAATTAGTAATAGCCGCTCAAAATTAGAAATCACATCATTACTGTCCGCTCTGCATTGTAGCCTGTAATGCAGCAAATACCAATATAATATATCTACGAGAGTTTGATAAATATTATAACGATATATCAGCTGATTGTTTACATGAATTAATAATTCTAACAAACATTTTCTATTTTTTCTGAAATATTTGTTCTTTTAGGCTACAATATGTACTCAGCAGTGCACATGTCAGGGCTCTTAGAAAAACACAAAAATACGCATACTAAAATTGATGAAATGTCAGTCAAGACATAGGCTATGAAATATTCTAAAATAAAATATTGGTCTAGCTCTAACATGAAACATTTTGTTTGGCTGCTTTTGAACACCAGGAACTATTACCGGTAATGGCAGAGGTTTAACCAAACCTGAAGTTTTGGTTGTAGGGTAAAGCAAAACTTGAAAGCATTTAAAGAATACTAGCTTGTGAAACAACTATCTTAAACTGATTATGAAATCCACATTAACGTTAACGTGCAACTAACTTCTGAATATATTTTTACATTATTGTCTATTCAACATAAATCCACAGCAATCAACATGCCACAGTAGAAAATCAGTGTCTATTTACCGTTATAACACAATGTAAACTGTGATATGAGAAATCACAACACCTCCCAAGTACACAATGTGACTAAAAGTGCTTTTATCTTTATGTTAGTTTGCAGTTAATAATCAAGCATCAAACACGTCTCCCAATCTATGCTTTCAGAAAGATGACATGATGATATGACATAGAACGACACAATAAAAGTTAAAACACTCACATGTGAGGGGTATAACTGGTGGTTTGGACATGTCCATCTTCAGAGGATCCACCATGGCCTTCTTGGAAGGAATGTATTTCTTAGGCTCACGAACACCTTTATCCGTTTTCTTTGCCTTTTTCGCATCACACTTAGATTTTGCAGTTGTGGCAGGTACCAGTTCTGAGGGTGTGCTTGGCTTGGAAGCTGAGTCAGTCTCGATCCCTACACTGTTAACTGAGGGCTCTGTCTGTGGCTGGACTGCAGGCTCATTCTCCACTGCCTGTGTGCCTGGTAGGCTTGCATTTGTTTCTGCTGGTTGCACCTCTGTCCCATTTTCCTGTGTTGTTACTGTTTCAGTCATAATGGGAGCTGCTGGTTTATCCTTCTCTTTTTGCTCATTTGAATCCTTCGGTGCTGGCTGAGCTTCAGTCTGGGTGTCCAGTGGTTGCTCTTGGGTGGCTGTGCTCACAGGCTTTGTCCGGCTCTGTGACTGGGTCGGACTCTGCATGGCTTCCTGCTCTTTGGCTTCTCAAAAGCAAGTTCAGCAATTCATGTGTTCCTATGAAACCAACTATCACAGAGAAACACATTATGACTGTTAATTACACAGGTAAACAAACACTGAGACTCACACAGGATAACAACACTGTTATTGTATTATTAGAATATATTTACCTGCTGTATAAAAAAGGGTTCGATCCACTATTTGATTTGTTCTCAAATCAGTGAATGGGACCTTTGTGATCTACAGGGCGCCAGCTGGAGGACCAGGGGATGAATAGGTTCAAAACACTGGTATTACAAAAGAAGACCAGCGGAGATGTAGGGCAGCCCTTAAATGCTAGTTTATAACCTACACTATATACTCTTATTTTTATGAATCGTGAATATGTACAATGCTTGAAAATACTGATATTCTTCTTTAAAATACAGTTACGCAGATAATAGTAGCGCAGTTAGCTTAAATTTAGTTATATATGTGGAGAATCCGGTTGTAAATGTGACCATTTCTGACCCGTAAAAGCTCCAAAGAAGCTACATTTAGACTTCACCTAAGTCATCTAAGTGTCCCATTATAACATCCCGTATAGCTGTATGAATGCAGGAGGATGTAGATTTAAGGTTACCGATGCTGTCTTGTCCGCCCGAACATCTCAGCGTCGCTCTGCACAAAGCCAACACAGACCAACTGCAGACACCGTGACGTCACTCCTGAGGGGACCGCGGAGGCATCATGGGAACTGTGGTTTTTCCCACAATCAGCCCGCCACTCATCCAGGAGTGCTACGCCCACACTCTGCTTAAAGACTACAATACATCAACTATGTTTAAGAAATATTTTAAAATAAAATGTACTTTTAACTTTGTTCAAACACACTTGCACACTTAATGTAATATCCTACTTCTAAAATGTGTTAGTTGTTTTAACATGCAGCTTTGACCAAAATAATCAATCAATTCAAGGATCAATAAAGTACATATTATCTTATTCACATATCTGTGGTATTCTTATTTCTTTATATCCTTGTTGAAGCTGCATTATAATTAGGAACTGCTCAGTAAGGTAAGTTGATAAACCAAGAATACGCTAATGTGTGGAAGTCTCTTGAGCTCCATCAGTTATCACTGTATTTAAACCTTAGCCATCACATACTGTACAAACTCCATTTATTGTTAAACTGCTGATTGTGGCTAGCTAATCAGCCATATATAAGCTTATAGTATACATTTTTATTAAGAGCTATAGAATGCACAGAAGTCCGGCACACTTACTGTTGCTGTCATTCATGAATGGATATATATTTTTACCACTCAGATATCTCAGCTGTTCTTATAATATGTCAGCTCTAAATAAAATATTTCAAATCATGCAACATTTACAGAATAGCCATCTCTATGCATATACTATATTATATTAAACTGTATTATCCAAAAGCACATACAGACAAACACAAACATTTTGAATGCATTTCATTTTATTTGGGTTTAAGATGGAATGGGGAAGTAGCTTTACTTTTCCCACACCAATAGTCACAGTTTACATATCAAAATGCATTAAAAAACTGTAGTACAATCTCATAGCGTCAGACATGATGAGGCTTACTCTGTTGTGACATTATAATCATTTTAATGTAACAGTGGGTTAGAGTTAATATCCTTTAAGCACACTAAATAACAATAATCAAACCATACAAATTCATCCAATTTGTTTCTTAACCATATTTCTTTAAATGGTAAGACATGTGAAAAATAAATGCTTGTGAGCCTTCGATCCTAAATATCTTCAATATCATCATGTGGTATCGGCAGCTCCCCAGTAGCATGCTTTACATAATGCGAATGTAGTTTTTCCACTTCATCAAAGCCCATATCACATTCAACACATTCCCATTCCCAATACTTATGTTCTGTGTATATGTTATTTTCTTGTGATTTGCTCCCAAACAGCGCCTGTCCTGTTGGAGGTTGTACAGGTTCTGATTTCAATCCATCATGTGGATCGGACAGAGCAGACCCTGGTGGTTTTGAAAGCTTGAAGTGATGTAAGGGCTCTCCACAATCTGACTCTTCAGAGCTTGCATGATCCCCAGACTCACATGGCTGTTGAGTTACATTTTCCTCGATTGGTTCTTGTTTCCAGGGTAGATGTTCCATGTATGTATCCATTTCTGGCTCCTCTTTGACACTAGCCAGAAGATGTTTCATTCTTTGATTTTTTCGCTTCCTGGAACCCCGAAGCATCCCGTTGAACCCAGCATAAGCTCTAAGATGCCTTTTTCGGTGCAAAAGTAGATTTCCACGTTTGAAAAAGCTCTTCCCGCAGAATGTACACTGGTAAGGTTTCGCTCCGCTGTGGGTGTTGTAGTGGATCCTTAGCTGTTTCGATGCGTGGAAGCTCTCGTGGCAAATATGGCACGTATGTTTCGTCAGAGTGTGACTGCGCAGGTGTTTATCTAGAGAATATTCGCTTCTAAAGCCTTTGGCACAACTTAAACACCAAAAGGGTTTATTTCTATGGATGTCGACGTGACTCATCCATGACTTTATTGACCTGAAGTCTATGCCACACTGATCACATCTAGGAGGTATTGATTTGGATGACCTGTGGATTCTCATGTGACCAAGAAGCCGTGCTCGCCTGATAAATGACATCCCACAGTCCAGACACTGATGCTGAGGTAAATTATGGATATTGTGTGGACTTTTAGTGGGAGATGGCGGGTTTTCATGCAGCTGTAGGTGTTTTTGGTATGAAACCAGATAAGTATAAACCTTCCCACAAACTAAGCAAGTATGATATTTCCCAATTTGCTCCTTCGTTGAAGCGTCCCCAACATCTTCTGTAAATCCTGAGGGTTGTTTCTGCCATGAACTTCTTGTGTCACACTCATCTGCTTCACCAATGTCTACATCTTGGCTTTCTCCATCGTCTCCTCTTTCAGAATCCAGTTCTGACACAGGACTCATGTCTTCTCCCATCTGGGGCTCTTCCTCCTCTTCCTCCTCTCCCTCTTCCAGGGCGTGTTGGTGCAGGTGGGTATTGTAGACGTCCCATTGTGTAAACTTCAGTCCACAATCCTCACATGAAATGCTGTCCTGTTTGGCTAGAAAAGAAAAAAGGAGCAATTAGTTTAACAAGTCAAAAAATCATTTCATGAATTGAATGAACTCATTAAGTTGTTATAAAATAAACTAGCATATATTTTCTGATTCGATGAATAAATAAATACATGATTTTCCAGCTGATATTTTGCTGTTGGTTACAGGTAGGAAAAAGCATTACTGGTACAGTGGCCAAAGTTTAACTTCAGCAGGTTAAACTTACAAGACTGAGATGTGGCTCTTCTCTTCGTCAAGTGAAATGAATGTTTTTAGCCTTGTTCAGCCTGTCTGTGAAGTAAGGATATTATCTGTGACCCATCTATGGAGCCTGGAGAGAGCCACTCAAATAAGTAAAATACCTCAGCTGCTCAGACTTATTCCAAGGTGGCACATTACTTCAATATGTATTTTAATCAAGACTTCTTTATATGTCAAATGAAGCTTTTACCAATTACATTATAAAGATGAAAAACAAATGTAATATTTATAATCAAGGTTTCAAGGTTTCAAGGTTTTATTTGTCATATGCACAGCAGATACAGCGTATATGTTGGCAATGAAAATCTTATGTCGCGTGCTCCTCCAACAACTCAACATGCATGGTGCAAAAGATAAATAAAATAGTGCAAAAAGAGAGAAGAATCAGAAATGTCTAACTTATTTTTCAATAAAAAAAATTCTTCAAACATTCATCTTGAATTAAAAACTTAAACACAATGAGTAGAATTGCATTCATTGTGAAATGTAACATTTTTTTAGGTTTATAATGCATCAATTAACCTTAAATTGATTATTATTTAACACCAAATTCTATAAATAGTCTGCTGGCACACTCCAGAAACTATATCCATAATGTTCTCTGAAATGATTTCGATGGATGTCAAGACTGATGTTCTTCTGATGTTAATGACTAAAAATAAGTTATATGAATCACACAACCCAGTAATTCACGTGACACATACCAAATATTTGTTTTGCTTTTATTTTGTAACTTTTTTAGAGCTCTTTTCTTCTTTAATTTGGAAACAGCAAGTAAGACAAAGTAACATCTTTTGTAAAATCCAAATACCTTTTAAGTAGCACAGTAAACTAACAACTATCCTACATAAACGTAAGCACTATTTTAGTTTACATAAGGAATAGTATATCCACAACATAGAAACACAACACTACAAAAGAAATAGCATGGGAGTATCTCCATCAATTAATGCTAAACGTATTGTACATGACATACAATTATCTGAAATTTAAATGTGTTTTTGGTAGGTAATGGCTAACTACCTGTACCTCATGTACTGAAAGGGACAAGCAAATCTAGTATACATTAGTTGTGCAGAAGTATTTCAATTAATAAACTTTGAAAATATGTGGTGTGTCAGCCGCAATGTTCAGATTGATGACAAACATGTACATGCATAAATGCTTCCAATCCTTCGTTATACATCTAGATATAAACTACCATACTCAAGTCAATTTTCACCAAAGAAATAACCACGGTTCAACTCTTGACAACTCTATTAATAACGGGACAAATCAACGGGTGGCTCAAAAATAATTGTGACATTACAACATCATTTATAAAAGAGGTTCTTTTTAAACCTTTGCACAGTAATTTTTCCAGTGTAACGGAAGCCTGAAATAAAAAAACAACAACAACAAGGGGGGGGGGGGGGGGGGAAGAGAGAGAGAGAGAGAGAGAAAGAGAGAGAGAGAGAGAGAGAGGAACAAAATGGAGACGCTTTCTACTTAGCCTAAAAACATTTCTATCCAAGAATTACGTAGCTTAACATATTTAAGTGGTTGGGCAACCTCCAAAACAATCTACAGTGTTTTCACTTCAGTCCTTTACAGGTTGTACAGTATAGTACAATCCATGGGCATGCTCCATGTAGTGCTGGTGCAAATCAGTTTCTTGACTGAAAGTAGTTCCACATTCAAGGCAAGTAAGGCTATCGGCTTCTCCTGAGGAGACAGCAGCAGGGGCATCATTCGGCCTTTTGTAATCACCATTACATTCCTGGTGATGATCGATAAGGTCCTGTATTTCACTGAAGGTCCTGGGGCAAATGGAGCAATGATACGAGTCGTTGTTACAGTGCTGAGTTTCGTGCTTTTGTAATGCAGTTGGTGAAAGAAAGGCTTTGCCACAATGTTGGCACTTATGGCTTTTTTGGGACTGGTTCTCTGATGAACAGGATGTTCCCCTGGTGTCAGCAGAGGGGATGTTGGCTTTTGAAGGTTTAGAGGTCAGAGCAGCGCTGAGCCTATAGCGAACCTCATTGGGTAGACGACAACGGACTTCATCGTGCCAGGCGAGGTGTTGCTGCAGCTGATTCTCTGACCAAAATCCAATGCAGCACAGGGCGCAACAATACGGGCGGCTCTTTGCCTTGGTCTTATGGGTCGCCAGTTGTTCCTCAGTTTGGAAAGCTTTTCCACACTTATCACACTTGAATAGGCATTTGGCCGTATGCTCTGATAGACGGCTTAGTGGTGGGGAAACCTCGGCCAGGGTTTCCGGAGTCTTGATCTTCTCTTCTTTTATCTCGTGGCACACTTTCTTATGGTCAAACAGGGCGTCTGTTGAACTGCACTGCTTCCCACAGTCAAGGCAGCAAACATATCTTACAAGTGAGGGGGCTGGTTTAGTTTTCTTCTTTTCTTTGCCAACATGACTCATTGTTTCCGTCTGTTTGACTTCACTGCTTGAGGCATTGGTTTTTACCCTCAAAATTATCTTATTTTTACTTTTTGTCCTTTTGGAGTGGGCCTGCCATTTGTGGGCATGCAGACCTCTTGCCTTAGCAAAAGTCATAGAGCACATGGGGCACTGGTGAGCTTTTGGCTTTGATTTTGATGACATTAACTCTCTCCGACTAAGGTTTACATCAACCTGTTTTGGGTCCTGGCCAACTATGGCGAGACCGTCTTCTGCACGATCGGATCGAACGTTATGCTCATTTTCATAGTGAGCAGCTAGAAGAAATTGTTGCTCAAATGTTGTGTTACATTCTAGACAAACAAATTTAGATTTGTTTAGTCTGCTAGGGCTCTCAATTCTTCTGTTTGAATCAAGCTCTGGTTCAGTTTTTGTTTGACACTGAGGGTTAAACATTTTGTGGCGCTGGAGAACACGATAGTCAAAAAACTGTTTGCCACATTTTTGGCACTGAAAATGCCCATCCTCTGTTTTGCTTTTCACAGATTTCAATTCCTCATCTTTTAGCAAGGACCATGTTAATTTCTTATCTTTGTGCCATCTTCTGTGGGAGCCGAGGGCCGAGTTAGACATAAACCTTCTCCCGCATTCCGAGCAGTGAAAACCTCCTTTACTCGACTCTTCCTGTTTAGCTTTTTTAAGCATTACAGACATGGCCATTTCTGATTTTGCTTCAGATTTGTCATCATCGGCATGAGTTCTTTTATGAAAATTCAAAGCTCCAGCCACTGAAAAGCTTCTGTCACACTTTTCGCATTTATATTTTAAATTTGCTGTGCTTGGGTTTCCTATTTTGCCTTCACCTGTTTGATTTACCAACATTGGCTGCACACTCTCGTGTTCCTGCTTTACTTCATGTAGTGTTACTTGCTCAGAGCTTCCCTGTGTGCTATCCATACTGTCCTTTACAGTATAATCATTTTCGGAGGGTTCTGTCTTAAAATCAACTTTTTGACTTTCTCTTTTAATGCAAAGTTTGCGATGAGCCCGCAAAGAAGCTTTGTTGTTAAAATGTGCAAGGCATGTCGCACACTGCAGATCCTCCAGCGTGACAGTAGATCTTGGCGATGATGGCGAGTGCCCAGTTTCGTACCCGTGGCTTTTCATGTGAAACTGAAGTGCTTTGGCCCGTGAAAATAGCTTCCCGCAGTCAGGACAGCTGTATGTGTTCTTTTTCAACTGCTCTACCTGATGCTGAAAAGACTTGATGGGCGGTGGGAGTAACTCACTATGTACAACCTGGTGCCTCAGAAGGCTGGAAAAAAGACGGAACGACCTGTTGCACAGTTCACATTTGTGATTCCCGTTTTCATGTTTTCGCATGTGCAATGCCATTATGCCCTTGTGACGGAACTTTCTACCACAAACTGGACATGCAACCTTGGGGCGTTGGTGTCCATTAACAGAGTGCAGAGATCCGGGGGCACCTTTTCTAAGCCTTAAATCTGTACACTCGGTCTGACTTTGCTTGTGGTGGGAATACGCTCCTAAAGACCAAAAGCCCTTCCCGCACTGTTCACAATGATAAATCTTAGGGCCTAGAAGGGTCTTCTTTGGATTGTATTCTTTTTTATTGAGCAACATATTCTCCTTCTTTTGTGCAGAGCAGTTTTTCACATGGTTAACAAAACTAGCTGCATAAGAATAAGACATCATGCAATCTGGGCATTGATACTGTTTTCTTTTGGGATGATGCAGCTGATGAGAGACTAAAGCAGACAAACGTGAGAAGCTCTTACCACACTTATTGCACACTATATGTTTCGTCTCTAATCCTTCTGATTCACCATCATTGCTTGTGTTAAGATTATTGTGTTGTTGAATGTGACTGCAGTGAGCTGCATAGCTACTGGATTCGTGGCCACATGTGTCACATGTGTTAACTGCCACTGACTGACCTGGAATCTGTCGTTTTCTCTTACGAACGCCATGCCACATTCTGTGAACGCGCAGAGATGAAGCGCTAGAAAACCAACGATAACACTCTGGGCAATCAAATCTTTCTTCTGTCGGTTTATTTTCGGCTTCGCTCGCTATCAGTGCACATTGTTCATCAGTTTGCTCGAAGTCAATTTCTACAATTTTCAAATCCATGTCTGATTTTAAAACAAGACCACTGGGGGAAACTCCAGTGTCGCCGTCATCTTTTATTTCCTGATCTGATTCACACAGCAGCTCAAGATCAGGATTCGGGTCTTGGGCGGCCTCATCCTCAGATTCACTTGCACTGATCACCTGAACAATAAAGTCCCCAGGGTCATAACTGTCCAACTCTTCATCAGTCTCATTTGCATGCGAGTCTTCTTCAACCACACTTATAGGAGGCACATTTTCTGATTCCACTTCTTCCTGCTTAGTCTCTTTTTTTTCCTTTTCCAACGTGTTCGGTTGAGGTAGCAGAGATGTACTCATCTGAGACTCCTTCTCTGTTTCTCCATAAACATCTGTGTGATGAAGCTGATGGGATAGTAGTGCTGAAGCCCTAGAAAACTTTAGCCCACAATCTTTACATTCAAATGCCTTTTTCTGCAGCTGACACACTTGGTGAAGAAACGACTTTGCTGGTGTCTCCTCACTGTGCGCTGTGCGCTGATGCCTGTAGTAGAACGTTAGTGTCATAAATACTTTGCCACATTCCTCACATGGAAACCTTTTCGCAGAATCATCAGAGTGATTGGCATGCCATCGCTGATGGTTAAAGAGGGCAATATGTCCAGTGAAAGCCTTTTTACACTCATCACAGAAAAACTCATTGGAGATTTTCTTTGGTTTTTCTTTCATTTCTTCTGGGGAGCATTGACTGTTGCGGCTAAATCGTTGATGTGTTTTAAGGCGCATCAGAGCAGTAAAAGCTTTACCACATGAACACTTAAAGGTTTTTTCAGGTGTATCCTCAAGAGTCTGGCTTTCACTGGGCTTGGCTTCAACTATTGACTCCTCAGTGTGAAATGCTTCTGCTGAATTCTTGTTTCGTGGCTTAACTAACTTTTCCTCATGACAACGACGGTGTGCATCGAGAGCTGAAGCCCGTGAATAATTCCTCCCACAAGACTCACATTGAAATGACTTCTTTTTCAAATGTTCAAGATCATGAAAAACAGATTTGGAGGCTTTTCTGTGTGAGCGCTGATGGTTGAGGAAGTGTCCGATCACAAAGTAACATTTCCCACAGTCTGGACATTCATAGGTGTGTTGCTTTGTTATCCCAGGATTTGTTTGAATGCCAGACTCCTTTGGCAAGGCTTGACCATGGCTTTTTTCCAAATGAGAGATGAATTCACTTGGTTCCACAAATGATAGTGAACATATAGTACAGAAATTAGTTGTTTCATTGTCCTTTTCTGCATCAGGTAAACCATCCAACTGGTTGTCTAAATATACGCTTTCTTGTGGGTGCTGATGGCGATGCTCCAAGAAAGCTGCCTCCTCTCTGAAGGCTTCTCCACAATCCCGACAGCAGAAAACCCCAACCCCTAAAAATAGAAAGGGGAAGATAGGAGGTCAAAGCCACCTACTGTTTCAAGAAAGAAAGACAAAAAACCCAAATACAAAGGTGCAAATCATATCTTTATTTTAATGAGTAATTAAAGTTTACAGAGGGGCTAATACATTCAGTGCTTGAACCAAATTACCTCTGTGAAGTTCAGTTATTAAAAAGGGTTACTTCAGTTTTGCATTGTTAAATAGGAAAATGTTACAAATCACCACATTTCGATACATTGTGGTGCATAACCATAGGGTTTAGTAAGGAGAAATCTTCACTGCAGATGATTCACTGTAAGTTGTACTGCAATTGCAGTCAAATTTAATTGTAAACAGTACAAGGTTTCTTAAAAATGTATGATAATATCTAAATTCATGTTTTCGAAATACAAAGATAAGCTTTGAGAAAGAACATTAAGTCTGTTGCCAGACAATAAAAACAGACGTCACAAAACTCCTTATTGTTCGCTTTACACAAGAGTAAACGTATTTTTCTTTTACATCACATTGCCATTACAAGTTTAAAATCCTCCCCCTGGATCCATAATTGTTAAAAAAAAAAAACAGTGTTCTGGAGAACAACCCTAATATTTGTATTGATTCATTTCTGAATTCAAAATCTGTGCACATAGGAAGTTAGGTTGGAATAACCCCACAGGAAGACAATATGTTCAATGAAAAGCCTTCAGAGAGGAAGCCGCTTTCCTGTAGATATTTAAGCTTTATCTCACCAAAAGATCATATTAGGTTATTTAGGTTATGATGAAACAAAAAGATGATATATGATCTACAATCAAGCTAAGTGTATAGTTAAGCTGCTTAATGCAGTGCTTCTGTATGATGTGTGTTCATTTTAGGCCGAAATAGATTACTATACAGTGCTTGATGTCATCAGAAAATATTTCAATTTGTTTAACAGTTTGCGGGTCATAAACTAAAACAATAACAATCGCATGTAAGCTTTCATATCTATGGTTTCTCAGCTTGGCCACCTAATAAATAATTTTCAATAAAGCTACGACTGCTATTTATGCATTTCTTATTTGATGATAACAAAACCATATTTACTTACTGTCAACCCTTTGTATCCACATAAGCTGTTTTTAGGACGGTCGCTAAGGTTTTCCAGTAAAAACAGAAGTGAGCATCCATAAATAATGAAATATAAAACAGTCCAGTGTGTGGATCTGCGACAACGCAAGTCAATGCAACATGCTTATTGTTAATGGTTTGTTAGTATCGTTATTCGCAGTTATTTCGAACAGTATGTCCCTGTCCCTGCTGTTAAGTATGTGTAGGAGGTCACCACGCCTGAACACAATAGTGATATTGAGCATGCTAACCACGTTAATCTAACTGACATCAGCTAACTTAGAGCTAATGCCAACTCACCATCAGTTGTGTCCTCGGCCGATGGATCGACGTTGTTTTCAGACGTGATGTCTCTATCGTGGATCTTGTTTTCTGCTCCGTCCTCTCTGATCTCTGCAGCAGCTTCGTCCATCTTGGAGTGTTTCTGTGTGGTAGTGCTAGCTTCCTCTTGCTAGTGCTCGTTAGCTTAACAGCGCCACAGTTGTTGTGAATGTGCTTGTTGCTATTATCAGAAATTACTTCGCGCAGAACTGAGGTGAAAAATAAAGAATAAAACTCATATACTAATCTACTGCATAACAAGGCAGCAGCCGGTGATGCTTTTAGTGAGTGATGAAGAACAGCACAGCTAGCTGTTTTACACACATCACACATGCATCACTCGGCGGAAGTGGATTCTTCTTCGTTGGTTTTAGGACAGTGTAGAAAATCTGAATGTAAAATATGCAAAAATGTTTGCCCCCCTACACACTAACATAAAATATTTCAATTATTACACACATTTATAACATTTTTAATTTTTTTTTTAGGACAAAGATCCTTTAAACGTGTGCACATCAGTTTGTTATTAAAAAAAGAAAAATATAAAGCATTGTAAGCGTTGTATTACTTAAGTAACGAATTAGCAATATTTTGTACGAAGGTTTCTTGTCCTATTTGATTTATTAAGTTAGAATGGTTTAACCATAATTTGCACTTTCTGTACTTTTGCAAAATAAATAATGTGTAAAATTATCCAAAACGTTTCAAAACTTTTATTTTGCCTTACTATCTTTTCAAACCAAAAGTTGGAGAGGAAGAAATGTATGCAGAATATGAAATTTTACCAAGCCTAAATGAAGTCCTCTCTAATACGAATGTTAATATTAATGTTAATATGAATGTCGAAATGTTGTATCTCAACCCTGAGAAGTAGTGCACATCATAACATTGTAGTAAAAGGCAGGTTTTATTTAATCCAATATGTAGACATCATGGGAAAATTCTAATTCTTTCCATGCTAAAACAGTGGATAGAGGTAGAAGGGCACATGTGTTTGAAAGACATTGAATGTTTAAACGCACAGGAACAGGTTATTTTTTTTTGTACAAATGGACTGTGTTTATTTTACAGTAGTTATGAAGATTTTCAGACTTTTTGGGCCACCAAACCAACCAAATGCCCATTTTCACAATGGTGGGGATGGGATTCTGTAATCAGCTAAATCTCTAGTAATGGAATAATATCATTCAGTATTCACAAAAAATACATTGCATTGTACTCAAAAGTGGACCTAATTTTATAAATGCGGTTACATTCCAATTTGAAATAGTCATTCTGGTAAGAGATACACATTACATGGTACTCAACAGTAGGTGCTACTGCTATTCAGAATCTGTTTAAAGTCTTATTATAAAGTGTACCAGTCCTGAAACATTGTCAGAAATAAGCTGAATTCAACTGGGCTGATTGCACAGAGCAGAATATACATTATATTTGTCAGTGTAATGTTTGTCTTGTCATAGTGATATATTGACTAAAAATCACACACATTTATGTTTGATTTTTTTTCTGTCACTATCTCACAACTGTTTTTTCAATATTTTTGTAATGACAAGTTTTTCTGTGTTTTCCCAATAATCACTTGACCAAATTGTCATGATTAAAACTTAACTTATGTGATATTTGGACCCAGCTCATAACCATCAAGCTGTCCATCATCCCAATCCCCTCCTCCTCAAATGCAAAAACTTACATTTCTTTACTATAAGAAAGAGTTGCTCTGTGTTTTTGGAGTGAGGTCACATTGCTGAGCCAACCTTAAGCACAAACTAGGCCTTAAATACCAAGACAGCAGACATGCAGACTGTACTCATAAAAAGGCACACAGTATACTGTACATGAAGAAACACAGTTCAAATGGTTCAAGCATATGACACTAGCCTTAAAAGTACTAATATTATCTAAATCTAAAAGGTCATTGGCAACAAATGAAATGTAGAACCTCATGTATCTGCTACCCTCAGAAGTTGCTCAAACCAGTTAAACATTTGAACAACAAATGCATTTAAAAGACAGTGAAACTAATTTTAATGGCACTAGTATACACCCCCTATCACAGACAACGCTGTGCAAGCTTATTTGGAGCAACAAATATTTCACCATGAATTCAGTGTGGATACCAAATCAAGATTCACTTTCATTTTGTTTTTATCTAATGCCCATCCGCTCAATTATTAAAACAGCACAAGTGATGGTCAAATAAATGAGGTTCCAGAAAATGAAAATTATTTTAAAAGAAAATCAGAACTATTGGTAGTATTGAACTGTCAAATGTCTCCTTGTGCATGTTGCATGTAATGCATTTGTAGATCCAGTTCCCGGGGAAGAGAACACCCGCATATCATGCACTGGAGAAGCCGTTCTTGGGCAAAAGGCAAACGGGAGCCAAGCTTGTGAGTTTCTGTCCGTGTGGCGAGCTGAGGTAGGGGCAATGTCTGTGGCATGTGTGGCCTCTCGCTCATTACTGCCTGTGGTGCAAAAAAAATATTAGGGTGTGGAGGTCTTGAGAGTGAGCCAACTGCGACAGAGTGAAGAGGGTGTGGGCCAGGCAGAGCGAGAGGAGGGAGCGGAGCAAGGGGAGCTGAGAAAAAAGGAGAAGGCTGATTTATGATTATTTGAGTGGCTGTTACCATTGGCTGTTGCTGCAGCTCCGGTCCATTTCCTGGTTTAGATTGCCCAGTGAGCAGCGTCTGATTACTTTGGAAGCCCCATACGTGGGTTCCCAAACCCTGGCCAAAACGATGAGGCTCGTATTGAATAGTGAGGGGAACCTTTTGTGTCGTTGTCAGACTCTGCACATTGGCCCAGGCGGATGACACCTGCTTTTGAAAATCTTGAGCGTTTACTAATTTTTCAGGGTTTATAGTCTTTGGAATTCCTGGTGGTGTCTGTAAGTCCCACAAAGTGCTACCTACTCCATGGGAAACAGGAGTTGAAATTGGCATAGCACTGCTTTGGTCTATTTGAGCTGAGGTGGAGACACCTGGTAAGCCTGAAACCCACTGCTTTGGCAGCTCAGAGCCATTCCATGGCTTCTCTGGATGAATAACAGTCGACGGTATAACTTGAGGATTACTAAGTTCCCACACTCTAGTGTCCTCTTTCTTAGTATGTGTGGATGGCTCTTGTTGTATTGACACTGGGACACCTGCCCATCTTGGCAGCTGAAGCTCTTGACCCAGCTTATTTGGAGAGCCTCGTGAATTTGCCAGAAGAGCAGGTCTGATGCTCCAGAGCGCAGCGCCATCTACATAAGACAACGGAGTACAAAAATCATGTTGCAAAGAGCTTGTGGAAGCCAGCACTGTTGAGGTGGGCGGGCTACTCCAAGTAACGGGCTTGGGCAGCCTTTGTTGCTCGATCTCACTCACTGTGGAAGGGCTGGATTTTTTTGGCACAGCTGCCATGTGGGAGCTGACAATAGCAGGTGCACTGTTTTTCATGTGAGATGACTCTGAACTCAGAGCAGATGTGGTGCCTGACTGAGTTATCAGGGGGCTATCGGGCCAGCCCGGACCTCTCTGATGGTGGTGCTGCTGCAGACCCAGCTTTGATGGACTGTCAAACTGGTTCTGCTGAGGTTCTGCGTGTTGCTGCTGCGGTACAGGCATAACCTCTCCACCATCCACCTTCCACTGCACCGGTTGTGGGCGTAGCTCTGGCAGCCACGGGTCCTTCTGCGCTCTACTTTGTACATCCATGTGTGACGGGAGCATTGACTGCTGTGGCTCGACCGTCCTGCTGTGCAACTCGGCATCCCTCAGTGCAGAAACTGAATAAGGAGACAGCTGAGGCCCAGAGCTCCCTAAAGGTCGGGACCAGCCCAACAAGGGCCTCCCCCCTCTCCTTCCGCTGCTACCCCTTCCACCCCTGCCTCTAATCCTAGCACCCATTGGGAAAGAATTATACTGGTTTAAACCCTGGCGTTTGCGAGAATGTATCTTCTGGTGTACTAGAAGGCTGCTAAACCAAGAAAAAGTTTTGTGACACTCGTCACATCGATGAGGTCTCTCCCCTGTGTGTGTGTTCATGTGATCCCGGAGAAGATAGGCTAACCCGAAGCTCTTGTCACACTGGTTACACTTGTGAGGTTTGTCCCCATTGTGTGATAACATATGATGCTGCAGTTGGGTCTCGTCGCTGTAGCCTTTGCGGCAGCTGGTGCAGCGGAACGGTTTTTCCTGATGTAGCTTTTGATGTGTTTTCATGTTCTGCAGGAAAGCAAAGTCCTTTCCGCAGTCTGGACATGTGTATGGCTTCTCGCCTGTATGGATGATGAGATGCTGCTGTAAGTAGCTACTAAATCTAAAGCCCTTGTTACACACTCTGCACTTGTAAGGCCTGTCCTTGGAATGTACACGAATATGCAGATCTAACACTGAGGAGTGGCGGAAGGTTTTTCCACACTCTAAACACTTGAACAACTTGTTGATTTCACCATCACTTGATCTTTTCCCCTGTACATTATCACTGCTTAATGGAGTAGATTGGATTTGAGGCAGTGTTGTCACCTTTTGTATATGATGTGGTATAGACTTGTGTCCACTCAAAATATGAAAGTTTAAACTGACTTTCTCACGAAAAGTGCTTGGGCAGTAGGGACAGGTGTATCCCTTTTCCCAATGCTTGCTCTTCTCCTTTGGGTGTCTGGGGGTTCTCTCCAGCGTTTCATACTCGGCCTCGTGAATAAGCATGTGGGCTCTCAGGTTAGCTGGTATTAAGTATGTCAGGGGACAGAGGGGGCAGTTAAATGTGCGTTTTTGTTCCTCGCTCTGGTGTGTGTTCTCTTTACCCGGCCCTCTACCTGCCTCCTGTGTGGACGCAGTGTTGCTGGGCTGCTCAGTTGAAGAGTTGTTTTGGCGCAGTCTGTGCTGGCGGCAGTGTGCCTTCATGTTTTGTGCAAAGGCGAATGTTTTACCACATTCAGGGCAGCGGAAGGGCTTCTGGCCTGTGTGCAGATACTGATGTTGATGGAGGAGGCTGCTGTACTTGAAAGTCTTGCCGCAGATGTTGCACAGATGAGAGCGTGTGTTATCCGTGTGCTTGCGACGGTGATCTTCCATGACAGAGTAGTGTTTAAAAACCAAGCCGCATTCTGGGCATTCATAGGGTTTCAGGGCGGTGTGAGATCGCTGGTGGTAGCGCAGTGCCATGCTGTCTGGGAAAGTTTGGCTGCACTCTTGGCATGTAAAGATGCTATCACAGGAGTGGAGCATCATGTGCTTGGTGACAGACACCTTAAACTGGAACTCTTGGCGGCAAAGGGGGCAGTGGTAAGGCTTTTCTGCGGCAATGCTGCAGTTGTGGTCCCTCAGCTTATCCACTGAGGAGAACACCTTCTCACATTCTGCACATTTAAATTTACCCTCCTCCTTTTTTGGAGAAGCAAGCTGTTCATCCTTCTCTTTGTGTTCAATTTTGTGTTTGATGAGGCTGCTGCGGTGCTGAAAGGTAAGGCCGCATTCTTTACAGGTGAGCGGAGTGAGCTCATCCTCGTGTGCGTGAAAGTGTCGGTGAAGGTTGAAGGTCTCACGCCTGGTGAACCTCTGGCCGCACTCTTTGCACTCCAAACGGCACTTTTTGGGCTTAGCTGTCAAATTAGCACTATCTTCTTGTTCTGCCTCTTCATCTTCTTCAATTACATCCTCTGTCTTGATAAAGTCTTCCACCGGTTCCTCAGCCAGTCGCTTCTCCTCATCGGGGGTTGTTTTCGCCTCAGTAGCATTATTTGTAATATGATCCTCTACATGTGTATCTTGCTGCAGCTCTCCAGCACTCTCTGATACGTTTTTGGGGTCTGCAAGAGATTAAAAAAATGTAATGATTTTTTACGCTCCTTTCCATTACGGGCTACAAAACACTGCTTAAAGTGTGCATATTTTGTTTGTAATAAGTGCCACGAGTGGAATAAAACTAATAAATAAATACAATTAAAATAATTGAG
This sequence comes from Eleginops maclovinus, assembly GCF_036324505.1. Taxonomy (NCBI): domain Eukaryota; kingdom Metazoa; phylum Chordata; class Actinopteri; order Perciformes; family Eleginopidae; genus Eleginops; species Eleginops maclovinus. The sequence continues at coordinate 14,031,447 of NC_086351.1, read as the reverse complement.
CATGCAAAAAATAAACAACATATCTGTACCTAACTTCACAAACTGCACGCAACCAACACAGCTACCGGTCTAAGCAGAACACAACATATTTTGCAGGATGCTAGCATATTTTGTTATGGTAATTAACATAGCAGAGTTTAACCGGTAGTGAGAGCTCAGGTTAGCCTACAGGCTAAAGCTAATAGTTAAAAAACATTAACAAACGTGAGCATACCAGACTTCTTCTCATCTGCATCCATGTGTGTTTTCTCCTCTGTATCGTAGTCTTCCGTTTCGGACCATTCGTAAGCCCGCTGGTCGTTTACACGAGCCTCGGCCATTTTTTCCGCCGACGTTAGGTCCTCTACTGGATTACTTGTCTTTTTCCCGTCTCCAGCCCCGGACTCGATACTAACCTCAGGATGGCTGGCACTACAGTCTCTCCCCACGCTGGTTCTCTGCTCAGTATGGGGGTTCTCTGTGGGATCAGTGTGCGTCTCTTCATCCTTCTGATTTGAGCTGCATCCCGACTCTGCTTCAGTCTTCCCCCCAGATGTGTCCACCTCCTCCGCAGGGGATTTCTGTCGTTTGGGAGACTCCGATGGGTCGGCCATGTTTCACCCATGCACCCCCTTATCCAGAACACACAGGATCATGCTCATGCAGCCAGCCTGAAAAATGAAGGACACTTCCGGTTGGTATTTTCAAAATAAAAGACCCATTACTGACAACCAGCTGTGGTTCAGCATTTCTTCAAATATTATTATAAACTTTAAGTTTATAATTTCCGTTTTGCTGTCATTATTGTTATACAGACAACAAACACTCTATTCACAACATCAAAAATCTTCAACACTAAATAAACTTTTTGTATATGCTATAATCACAAATCCACAAGTGATCAGCTGGATTTATTAAGTCCATGTCTGAGTTTTATTATCGTTTAGTTACATTTCATTGGAACAGTCACTATCTACAAAATATATATATTGTGCAAAACTACGTAGATGATGGCCATATGCTGTTTCTTTGCGACTATCTACAAACACATTCATCGTACTGCATGCAAGAATTGAATAAATATCCCGTACATACTTTTGTATACTTTTATATTCCATCAAAAACATACGATTGCCTACTGTGAACTGCTTATGCTGTGAAGGTTTTTCTGCTTTAAACCAAAAATTGGCTAGACTTAATGTAACACTGTTGTTTTGAAACACATCAAAACAGAACACAGTCTAACTTTATTGTCCAACCACAGCTGGAAAATACATTACTTTCCATGGAACTGTTTAAAAGCACAAGCATACATTAGCAGGTAAGTACAATAGCTGTTTGACTACCATATATGGCAACTGCAGATTACAAGTACTCTATGACAATGTAGTTAGTGAATCAGGAAAATTGAGACAGTGCTAAACCCTTAAGAGTGTCAGTTCGGCTGCAAAGCATGTGCAGTGACATGCGTAATAAACATCACATCCTACAGTATGTCATTGTCTGGTTTTTCAGTCTCATGAAGGAAGTTGACACTCCAAAGAGCAACTGTTTTTCAGTAAGTCTTTCATCAAATTTTCAAGAACCAAGCTAATGTTAAGGCCACCTTATTATCACGTGTGTAATTTTCTTATGGGCTTCAGTCCTCTTTGAAACAAAATTAAGTGCATGATGGATTTGAAGTGGGGCGTAAAACTCATAAATTATATTTTTTACAGTCAATAGAAAAAACAGCATAACATCTTGTCACATTTTGGAACACCAACTACGCATGATGTTCACTTTAAGTTTCTAAATTATTTTGTCCTCAGCGCCTTCTTCTGCGCCTGTGATCAACAGCTCTTCCTCGCCGTGGCCTCTGCACACTTCTGTTTGTGTTTGTGGGTGCTTCCAAAGGAAAAGTGCCATGTTCTTCAGGGGACGATGATGCAGGAACTACTGCCACAGTTGTCTGATGAGTTGAATGCTGGTTGACTTGTGGCTGCTGCTGTATTTGCGTTTGGTGCTGTTGTTGTACCACCAGTGGCTGCTGCTGATGTTGTGTTTGCAATGTTGCTTCAATCCGCTCTTGTTGAAGCTGCAGTGGCTCTGTGTGTTGTAATTGCTGAGCTGCCTGTGGCTGTAAGTGCTGTTGTGATGTTTGCGACTGGTGTGCTTGTTGAACACGATTTTGTTGAGGCTGCTGCTGGGCCTCAAGCACTCCTAAAAGCCTTTGCAATAGGACATTGTTTTGTTGAAGACTAACTGCCAGTGTCTCTTGTGAAGCAACAAGTGTTCTGATGTCCTGTCTGAAACCCTCCCCAAACTCCAGCAGGCTCTTCTCTACCCGATTTCCTAGTTGAATTGCTGCCTCCCCTAACCCTCGAAGCTCATCTTCAAGCCAGGAGCTGTGTGGAGGGGCTTCAAGAGGCCCCTGCTGTGCTCCGAGTGAAGGCTGAGGACTACTGGGCTGAGGGCTGCCATTGAGGAAAGGAGCACTGTAGAGGGGGGAAGGAGGCAGCCATCGTTCTGATGGAGGAGGGGGTCCTATGCCCAGACCTAGTCCCAATCCCAACTTGTCTTCCATGCTGTTCTCAACTGGTTCACACTCAGATTCTCCCATCTCTCTGTCCCGCTCCGGATTGTCCTCGTCTTTGTCCAAACCATCTCTCTCTGACCCTTCCCCACCTACACCTGCAAAGAAATACTGTAATTACACTTGAGTAGATGTTATATGTTTCTCGAGAATCTTCAAAGAAAAATACTTATATTTTACCTGTATCAGAGTCAGGGAAGCATGGGAAACTGGGCTTTGGTCTGGTGCTTTGCTTTTGCCTGGTATGTTGAAGTCTGGGGCTAGACTGTGAAGGACGGCCAAGCATCGAAGCTCCTCTGCTTGATGGCAGGTAACAGCTGCGGTGCCGAGCATCAGCCAGCCGGCCTCCGTTGCGTCTCTTTAGGTCGTCCCAGCGCTTCTTCACCTCTCGAAGGGTGCGTGGGACTCTGGACACGGCATTAACTCTCTCTAGGATGCCTGCCCAGATGCGTTCTCTCTCACGCCGCCGGAGTCTCCCTGCAGGACCAAACAGCTCCCCTTCACACCGAGTGACTTCTGACACCAACACCTCCAACTCTGCTCCACTGAAACGACTCTTTCTTTTTCCTGCACCACCAGCAGCCAGCGCAGCTGACATAGCTCTGTCTGTAAAGAAAAAGAGGCGAGAGGACAGCCCAAAAGGGAAAGAAAACAGTTTCAAGTTAAGCTAAATATACTGTGTGAAGAAGAAAAATGTGCTTAACAGTGTCAGCCCTATTTCCACTCTGCTAATCCAAAAACACTCTTACATGACTACTTTTGGAAAGACATTGATTATAAAAATCAATTTATCAGATCTTCTTTCTGTGATAATGTTGGATCTAAATGTTAAAGCAAATGCTGTGACTGTTTGCATAGATATTGTGTACTATTATGTATCTTTGCCTGTGCTTTAACATACTGCTGAAAAGCATTTAATGTAAACTTTGGTCAATAAGAGCCACATGCTTTGCAGAATGTACAAATAAACAAGGAAACATGCAATCCAGTTTCCAATAATGTTCTTAATCTCCGGCTTACTTTGTTCAATAGACAAGAGGTCGTCTGAGGAGATGCCAGGTGCCATGATGTTCGGATGCACCACTACCACGTTGAAGGGGAGTCCCCCAGGCAATCCGCTGCTCTGGTCACAGCTGCCCTCGGAGTCATCATCCTCCCTGGGGAAGCCGTTTTCTGAGGCTCCCCCTCCAAAGGGTCCCTCCGGAGACTCCACTTTGATGTGCATGGGAGGTGATTGCTCGTACAGCAGCCCCCCCTCCTCGTAGTACTCAGTCATGAGTCAGACCTGATTTACAGCAGAACTGACTGGTGGGCCAATTCTGATAGTGGCAGCTGTTGCCCCATTAACACAAGTTCAATGTGTTACTAAGTCTACTGCTAAAGACATAACAACTCTTCAGTATACCGTATCAGATAATAAGGATTTGACTATGGCTATTTCTAATGGAAATATGGAGTTAAAGTACTATTTTTATCAGTATTCTTCAAATGAATCAAGCCATGGTTGCATCTTGATAAGAGTCAATAGACTTTTATAGATAGCTGCAGCTACTTAAATCCAGCTCCCATAGCATCTTTATTTATAGTGATATGTCGCTATGAATGTATATACAAGGTGTTAAAACACCTAAAGCAGGCTAAGAGCTACATCTAAAAGTCCAATTGGCATACAGTGGTCCTTCAAGGCAAAGAATATCCTCCAGAGCTGAAATAAAACAACACAACGTAACACTGCTTACAAATGTGAAGCATTTTAAAATAATTGTCCGTTTTGTATCACCGACGTTGACGTCTTTAATCTGTCGCATCGATGCGCATTTTTTTCTGCACCACATCCGCAATGGTTGCGCATTCCGCATACATTAGGTGCTGATCTTGCAATGCTAGCTGCTAGCTAACAGGGAAACACAGTTTAAATGTAAAGCTCTGGCCTGAACTACTAGTGACCAGCGAGCAGACATGACATGAAAGCCCAGGGTTGTATTCCTTACCTCATGATAACTGCACATGGGAGGCAAAACAAACCAAAACACAATTGGTGCAGCTGTTAGCTCAGCAACCGATACACAAACCGAAGACAGTCGCTTACTTTGGACGTCACGGTGGGGCCGATGTTCAGGACCAATCAGGTCGGGGAGAAAGGTTTAATCTGAATGATTGAATGATGAATGATTATTGTGTTTTCTGTAGCCAAAACAATGCCTTGAGGAAACCATTTCCAAATATTTTCCTATTGTATTTCACATGTTGTATTGTATCTAAAAAACAACAACAGGTGAAATGGTCATGCTTTATGGCACCGATTTTTTTATTTTGTTTTATTTTGAAAATACCTAAATGGACAAACATGTTAGATTTTAAATGAGGCTATTTAGAGTTTTTGGACAATTACACCAACCTTAAATGAACTGGACAAATAGAAAACCAAATGTTCCCATATTTCTGAATGACATTAGGAATATCGATATGTGTATACATATATAAATAATTAGAGGGTCACATAAATAATGAATTTCATAGCATTTAGCCGATGCTTTTATCCAAAGTGACTTATAATAAGTGCAATAAACCATAAAGTTTGAACTAATGACTTACAATGCAAAAGCTTGTAGATTTGTGTGAAGTGAAACATCACCCCAATCATCACATGGTTTTATTTAATGTCAATGCAATTATTGAATAATAGTTGAGACAAATATTAAACATAAATATAATATAACATAACAAATGTAAAACATATATTATTTTTGAAAAATGTATAAACTGGGAAGTTAAACAGGAAAACAAAAGTGTTTATTTTGTGTGTGTGTGTGTGTGTGTGTGTGTGTGTGTGTGTGTGTGTGTGTGTGTGTGTGTGTGTGTGTGTGTGTGTGTGTGTGTGTGTGTGTGTGTGTGTGTGTGTGTGTGTGTGTGTGTGTTTGTGTGTGTGTCACCACCACCACTAATAGTAATACAGGATTTGTAAAGCATGTGCAGACCAAAATATAATAAATAGTTGTAATATAAAGCTAGCAGGGTTGAGGGCTGCATACAGTATCTGTATCTGTTAACTGGAAAAATGATGACCTGAAATTCTAGGTTTTTTTCTTTTTGACCATGCTGCTGTTTCCCAGGTGGGATAATGTTTGATCATTGTGCAACCTGCATGGAAAAATCTGTGAGCGAGTAAAATAAAGAGCGGTCTGCCTGCAGCTATATGAACATTATCAGCTCCGAAAAAAATGAAGAGACCACTAAATTTATGGCAGCCTTTCCAGTGTTTGTTGAATTTCAACACAGATAAACATTGTCAGTAGTTTATGGAATACAATAAATAAATACAAATAATAATTTAGCTCAAAGACATACCTATAAATAATAAAACAAGAGAAAATGATAATGCTGAAGTGGTCTCTTAATTTCTTCCGGGGCTGTATACTGTGGATGAGTCTATGTTATTTTACAAATTAAATACTGATGAGTTCAGTGAATTCATACATATATTTTACATTTACAATCAATGTATGGGTCATCCCAACATCAACAAGTATACAAATATGTCAGACCATTTATGTTTCCTACCCCTTAAAAACTAAATATTTACTTGACCGTAATACAGTATTTATGTATATACAGTGATGTGTAATGGTTAATACAGTTTGCTGACTTGACACTACTTTATCTTGTTTATTGTTTTCTGAATCAGGAGAACAAAGCTTAACAGCTTAACACAAAGCTTAAATAATTGAGATAAAAACAAACATAATGGTTATATTTAAAAACAAAGGCATGTTGCCATTTTGTTGCCAGGGATCATATTTGCTGTTCAATGTTAACAATACTGTTAAAAAAATATAGTTTGGGATGTTATTCAATACACATCACCCCAAGGTTTGAGTTGATGGTACAGTATACCATAAAATACCACAGGCAATTGACACACAGTTCTTTGAATAAGGGACAACTTGTGCCTGACCACTTGAGACCAAGTAGCATACATTCAAAATGAAATACATGTCTGCTCTGAATACCAATAAAAGAGATTCTGTGTGAAATATATTTCTAGGTATAAACATGAAATCAGGCACATTGGGTTTAAGGGTTTATACATACACTTGTGCTTGGGGCGTAGGTGGAACTAAAACTCTTGGCATCAATACGCTGGCTCTCTTCTTCCAGGTGGGCTTTCACACACCAGAGAGATAAAGAACAGACGTGTCATTGGTCAATCAGACTGCAGAGTGGGTTTAAAAGGGCCTGCAGTGAACCTGAGCTCACACACCGACATCATCATGAAGGCTTTCATTCTTCTGGCCCTGTTCGCAGTGGCCTGTAAGTATAAAGACTTAAGTCATTTTGAAGTGACATAAAATGTTTTGACAGTATGGCTCTGGAGTAATTTCCCTTTATGATAAAAAAAAAAGTAACATAAACTCTGCTTAATTCTCCACCAGATGCTGCTCCCATTGAGGACGACAAAATTGTTGGCGGCTACGAGTGCAGGAAGAATGCTTTGCCGTACCAGGTTTCTCTGTCCTCTGGCTACCACTTCTGTGGAGCCTCCCTGATCTCCAGCACCTGGGTGTTGTCTGCTGCTCACTGCTACAAGTCGTAAGTGCACACATTTGAAAAAGTTTGGCATACCTTCACTGCCTCTTATAATATAATGTTCACTTGTACATCTGTTTATTCCAATGTAATTGGTATTCCAATTTAATGTATGTATTACATTATTTGTTCTACTGTTCAGTATATCATTTTACTTGTTAGTTTATCTTAATCTATTTAATATGAACTTAAGTTTCTTATTCATGCAACTTACTTGGACCCTTTGCATTGTATTGCACTGTTTTATGTCTTTTACGTTATGTAATGTGTATCATAGGTTGTTGGAGGAACCTCAGACTTGACATTTTCATTGCCAAAATTACACTGTTGCTATTTTGCACATATGGAAGATATTATTTAAACCTTTGAATTTTAATCATTAATCATCAAGGTGCAATGTCACATTACTTACATGTTTTTGAACACTGCCTCTCTCTGCAGTCGTGTGCAGGTGCGTCTGGGTGAGCACAACATTGCCGTCAGTGAGGGCACAGAGCAGTTCATCAACTCTGCCAAGGTCATCCGTCACCCCAGTTACAACAGCGGCAACCTGGACAATGACATCATGCTGATCAAGCTGAGCACCCCCGCCGCCCTGAACAGCTACGTCCGTGCCGTGTCTCTGCCCTCCAGCTGTGCCAGCTCTGGCACTCGCTGCCTGATCTCTGGATGGGGCAACACCAGCGGCTCTGGAAGTCAGTAACTCACTGCAGTCACACCTGGAAGACAGTTTTGCTATGTTTGAGTCTGAACACCACATGTATTGACTTTGTTCCTCTTTAGGCAACTACCCTGATCGTCTGAGGTGCCTGGATGCCCCCATCCTGAGCGACAGCAGCTGCAGGTCCGCCTACCCTGGACAGATCACCTCCAACATGTTCTGTGCTGGATTCCTCGAGGGAGGCAAGGACTCCTGCCAGGTTAGAGACACAGTCACAGTTTCCTAAAGCCGACAAAACAAACTTTAGATCAGCTCTGCTCACATGTTGTCCTTTCACTCTGCGTGCCGACAGGGAGACTCTGGTGGACCCGTGGTGTGCAACGGTCAGCTGCAGGGTGTGGTGTCCTGGGGTTATGGCTGCGCCATGAGGAACAAGCCCGGCGTGTACGCCAAGGTCTGCAACTACAACTCCTGGATTCGCAACACCATGTCCTCCAACTAAAGTCACTTCACAGTCATTGGTTGAAAATCAGAAAACTGTATGCCCCTTTAATAAATAAACTTTGCAACAATAATTAGTGTTCTTGATTTGTGGCATACGTATAACTATTGTGCTCAAAGTGATTACCTAAAATAATGCCGGAACAGCTCTATAGTTGTCTTGATTGTTAGCTAACATACAGATCTTTAGACTATGAATAACTGATAGTTGAGCCATGCTACTGGATAACCCTTTTATGTAATATCTCTAGATTTGAGGATCCTATAGAAATTTAACGGACATAATCACATAGCGATACAAAAATTGCCTTTATTGGTTTTAAGACAAACTATAGCATACAACCATATTCACAGAGTATCTTTGAAACACATTTGAAACAGTTTTTTTATGATTATACAAAAATCAAGCAGGCAGTGAAACAAATATGGATGTTTAACAACAATTCCTGTTGCCTTTTTTTTCAGGTGTCAAATGTGTGTTTTTAAGTAGATTTTTTTTACATTGAGCATAATAGAGAAAACGCTAACGACAATTTGATAAGGAAAAATGTGCGCACAAGTTAAACGGATATATTCACCTTCAATGTTAAAACATAATGCGAAGAGGAGTCCCTGTTGGAGAACAGAACAAAGCAAATATACATTAATGTCTCTGAACATTTTTTGATTTCCTTTGCAAGAGTCAAGAAAAGGCATGATTTGTAATAAACCCTTTTGAAATGTTCTTTCTATCTGTATTGCGTTACTTTTGGACAGAAAGGAAACTATATGAACTAAACTAGGCTCATAACTTCTTCCTCAAATGTCTTAATGATCTAAACAAAACAAAAAGGGTCCCTAATATTTTGTACATTCAGTATATTTCAGAATCTGTAAACGGGTTGAAAACATGAGTAATCTTCCTTTTTGCTGCATTACATTTCCCATAACATTACCATGTGGGTAAATGACAACCTTTCCTAATCTAGGACAAAAGAAGCCCCTGTTAGAGAATGTATAAAAAAAATGATAAACACATACAATGTGCGTTGTGTCTCTGTTTAACAGTCAGACAGAACATCTTAAACTGAAAGTATAATTTCATATTTACCATAATACAGATGACTGACATACACTTTTGTTATGAAAGTTATTGTGTTTTTCTCCAGGTTACGCTATATATGACAACTAGTAATGTGTGATAGTAATAGGTACATTTAATTGAAAGATTGTGGCGTTTAAAGCGTCAAATGGAACTCTATTAACTTTAAAATTCCAGTAATATGAAACAAATAGAATAGTGCATATCTTACATAAAGTGTGTGTGACTGGGGGCGGGACTAGAGGTCCCATTGTCAATATGTTGGCTCTCGTCTTCCAGATGTGTCTTCTCACACATTACACAGGAACACAAGTCAAACATGCTCTGCCACTTCTCATATGTTCTCATAATACCTGCAGCTCAATGGTTTGTTAAAAGGATGAAACACGAGTTCTAAAATACTGACAATATTTCACAGAGACACCGTGTACACATTTTGAATTTGATTTGTGTGTAATAAATACGTTTTCTATAACATTCGTTTGATGTCTCTTTTTCTTTTCCATGATTACTAAGCGTTGAGATCTAAAGTGTGTTAAAAAAAAGTATATAATGCAGTTACTTGGCATATGTCTGAATAGAAAGGTTGTTGTATCAGCTGTATTACTTAAGTACTATTTTCAACACAACAGGCCACCAAGGTCTATATTAAACCTCAGCTGGAGTCTAAAATGAAGTATCTAACACAAAGCTTAAATAATTGAGATAAAAAACAAACATAATGGTTATATTTAAAAACAAAGGCATGTTGCCATTTTGTTGCCAGGGATCATATTTGCTGTTCAATGTTAACAATACGGTTAAAAAATATATAGTTTGGGATGTTATTCAATACACATCACCCCAAGGTTTGAGTTGATGGTACAGTATACCATAAAATACCACAGGCAATTGACACACAGTTCTTTGAATAAGGGACAACTTGTGCCTGACCACTTGAGACCAAGTAGCATACATTCAAAATGAAATACATGTCTGCTCTGAATACCAATAAAAGAGATTCTGTGTGAAATATATTTCTAGGTATAAACATGAAATCAGGCACATTGGGTTTAAGGGTTTATACATACACTTGTGCTTGGGGCGTAGGTGGAACTAAAACTCTTGGCATCAATACGCTGGCTCTCTTCTTCCAGGTGGGCTTTCACACACCAGAGAGATAAAGAACAGACGTGTCATTGGTCAATCAGACTGCAGAGTGGGTTTAAAAGGGCCTGCAGTGAACCTGAGCTCACACACCGACATCATCATGAAGGCTTTCATTCTTCTGGCCCTGTTCGCAGTGGCCTGTAAGTATAAAGACTTAAGTCATTTTGAAGTGACATAAAATGTTTTGACAGTATGACTCTGGAGTAATTTCCCTTTATGATAAAAAAAAAAAGTAACATAAACTCTGCTTAATTCTCCACCAGATGCTGCTCCCATTGAGGACGACAAAATTGTTGGCGGCTACGAGTGCAGGAAGAATGCTTTGCCGTACCAGGTTTCTCTGTCCTCTGGCTACCACTTCTGTGGAGCCTCCCTGATCTCCAGCACCTGGGTGTTGTCTGCTGCTCACTGCTACAAGTCGTAAGTGCACACATTTGAAAAAGGTTGGCATACCTTCACTGCCTCTTATAATATAATGTTCACTTGTACATCTGTTTATTCCAATGTAATTGGTATTCCAATTTAATGTATGTATTACATTATTTGTTCTACTGTTCAGTATATCATTTTACTTGTTAGTTTATCTTAATCTATTTAATATGAACTTAAGTTTCTTATTCATGCAACTTACTTGGACCCTTTGCATTGTATTGCACTGTTTTATGTCTTTTACGTTATGTAATGTGTATCATAGGTTGTTGGAGGAACCTCAGACTTGACATTTTCATTGCCAAAATTACACTGTTGCTATTTTGCACATATGGAAGATATTATTTAAACCTTTGAATTTTAATCATTAATCATCCAGGTGCAATGTCACATTACTTACATGTTTTTGAACACTGCCTCTCTCTGCAGTCGTGTGCAGGTGCGTCTGGGTGAGCACAACATTGCCGTCAGTGAGGGCACAGAGCAGTTCATCAACTCTGCCAAGGTCATCCGTCACCCCAGTTACAACAGCGGCAACCTGGACAATGACATCATGCTGATCAAGCTGAGCACCCCCGCCGCCCTGAACAGCTACGTCCGTGCTGTGTCTCTGCCCTCCAGCTGTGCCAGCTCTGGCACTCGCTGCCTGATCTCTGGATGGGGCAACACCAGCGGCTCTGGAAGTCAGTAACTCACTGCAGTCACACCTGGAAGACAGTTTTGCTATGTTTGAGTCTGAACACCACATGTATTGACTTTGTTCCTCTTTAGGCAACTACCCTGATCGTCTGAGATGCCTGGATGCCCCCATCCTGAGCGACAGCAGCTGCAGGTCCGCCTACCCTGGACAGATCACCTCCAACATGTTCTGTGCTGGATTCCTCGAGGGAGGCAAGGACTCCTGCCAGGTTAGAGACACAGTCACAGTTTCCTAAAGCCGACAAAACAACCTTTAGATCAGCTCTGCTCACATGTTGTCCTTTCACTCTGCGTGCCGACAGGGAGACTCTGGTGGACCCGTGGTGTGCAACGGTCAGCTGCAGGGTGTGGTGTCCTGGGGTTATGGCTGCGCCATGAGGAACAAGCCCGGCGTGTACGCCAAGGTCTGCAACTACAACTCCTGGATTCGCAACACCATGTCCTCCAACTAAAGTCACTTCACAGTCATTGGTTGAAAATCAGAAAACTGTATGCCCCTTTAATAAATAAACTTTGCAACAATAATTAGTGTTCTTGATTTGTGGCATACGTATAACTATTGTGCTCAAAGTGATTACCTAAAATAATGCCGGAACAGCTCTATAGTTGTCTTGATTGTTAGCTAACATACAGATCTTTAGACTATGAATAACTGATAGTTGAGCCATGCTACTGGATAACCCTTTTATGTAATATCTCTAGATTTGAGGATCCTATAGAAATTTAACGGACATAATCACATAGCGATACAAAAAATTGCCTTTATTGGTTTTAAGACAAACTATAGCATACAACCATATTCACAGAGTATCTTTGAAACACATTTGAAACAGTTTTTTTATGATTATACAAAAATCAAGCAGGCAGTGAAACAAATATGGATGTTTAACAACAATTCCTGTTGCCTTTTTTTTCAGGTGTCAAATGTGTGTTTTTAAGTAGATTTTTTTTACATTGAGCATAATAGAGAAAACGCTAACGACAATTTGATAAGGAAAAATGTGCGCACAAGTTAAACGGATATATTCACCTTCAATGTTAAAACATAATGCGAAGAGGAGTCCCTGTTGGAGAACAGAACAAAGCAAATATACATTAATGTCTCTGAACATTTTTTGATTTCCTTTGCAAGAGTCAAGAAAAGGCATGATTTGTAATAAACCCTTTTGAAATGTTCTTTCTATCTGTATTGCGTTACTTTTGGACAGAAAGGAAACTATATGAACTAAAGTAGGCTCATAACTTCTTCCTCAAATGTCTTAATGATCTAAACAAAACAAAAAGGGTCCCTAATATTTTGTACATTCAGTATATTTCAGAATCTGTAAACGGGTTGAAAACATGAGTAATCTTCCTTTTTGCTGCATTACATTTCCCATAACATTACCATGTGGGTAAATGACAACCTTTTCTAATCTAGGACAAAAGAAGCCCCTGTTAGAGAATGTATTAAAAAAAATGATAAACACATACAATGTGCGTTGTGTCTCTGTTTAAGTTATTACAGCTGGCCTCTAGCATGCTGCAAATAATGGTGATAGAGGTCTGAAATGGCAGGATATGCATTACCGCACACAGCACACTTAATACCATCTACAGAGCCTTCATGTGATGTGCTGGCATTTTGGCTCACATGTCTTTTCCCAGTTCTCAAAGTAGTAATAGGTTTTCGAAGTGCATTTTCATCTTTTCTGTCACAGCTGGTTTCTCTGTCTTGGATATAATGTGTGCTGCTCGGTTGCTTGGTATTCTTACCCAAATCCAGATGCTTACTTTGGATCGAAGAACTCATTGGCGCGAGAGGAAACTCTTGAGTTACTGAACATTGGAATACGGGGCAAGGAAGACAGTTGTTCACCTCAGGATCTGAACTAAATGTAGCTTCGTGGTTGCTCTTGGTGGATTGTGTAGTGCTATCATCTATGAGTAGATCAAAATCAGAGTCCTTGTGCATTGAGGAATGGCAAAGCTGGTGACTGAACAGCAAATCTATAGTCTTAAAGCTGCACCTGCACTCATCACATTGATGAGGCCGAAACCCTTTTTTGTGCCTGAACTGAACCCACTGCACCTCTGCGTGCTCCTTCATGTGTTTTTTGTATGTTCCCACAAACCGAAAACCTTGACCGCACTGGGGACAAGTAAAGCGACCACTTCTCTGTCGGTGGATTCTTTGATGACGCCAAAGTTTGTTCCAGTTCTCTAGAGTCTTTCCGCAGCAGGAGCAGGTATAACTTTGACCAGGGCCGTGGGTAAGCATGTGGGCTCGGAGTCGGCCCATGTGTCTGAACAGCCGCCCGCAGCTTGGACAAAAATATTTCCTGGGGTCTGAGCCGTTATCAAGGCTATTTAACTTTGAGACAAAGTGTGAGATATGATGAGCCGGTACGACTGTCGACTGGAAACATTGTTTTACTTTAGCAAGGCGTTTCTTGGGGCTGGCGTGTGATTTTTTGAGTGTTTCACAATTTCCAGCTGGGAGAGAAGCTGAATTGTGTCCTGATGCACACCTAAGAGCAGGCACAGTGTACTGAATTAATGACATTGTTTCTTCTGCTTTTATCTCAAAGCTGGAGCTGTGATTCTTCTCTCCTCTGCACTGACTGCGGTGGGCATTAAATCCAGACAGCACACCAAACAGCTTGTCACAATACAAGCAGCGATAGAGCTTTGCGCCGGTGTGTTCTCTCATATGGCTGTTGAACTCCTGCAGATGGGCAAAAATATTCTTGCAGATGTGGCACGTGTAGGTTAGTGAAGGCTTTACACGTCGGTTGGGTTGTAATTCGTCACTGCTTGCCGAGGGTTTGCAGGTATGATTTTTTGCATTGCTGTAATGAGTGAATGATTTCTCACAGCGGGTACAGTTGTAACGCTTCACAGACCAGTGTGTCAGCTCATGAACTCGGAGGAAATAAGCTTGACCGAAAGCTTTGCCACATATATCACATTTATAAGGCTTCTCTCCAGTGTGGACACGCACATGTCTGATGAGGGCAGACTGAAACGGGAATGTTTTACCACAGTACTGGCACACTTTCTTCTCTTTCTTTTCAGGCGAAACGTTTCTCTGACGCCCCTGACTCTTTTCCTGGTGGTTCCCTCTGCTGCGTCTTTCAGATCTGTTGTCCTCAAAGTCCTGGTTGTGTGCATGCATTCTCATATGAGAGGCATACTCTGAGCAAGAGAATTTGATCTTGCAAAATGGACATTTTTGATACATGTTGCTCTTATTGTGCGTCTTGAGATGAAGATTTAAGTTAGAATTTTTGCTAAAACCTTTTCCACATTCAGGGCATTTGAAAGGTCGCTCTCCTGTATGAATGCGTTGATGGATGACAAACTGAGAGTGAAATTTAAATGTTTGCTCACAGTAACCACATTTCATCAAAGTTTTCCCCCCTTTTATAATGTAGCTGATATCTGAGTTGGCCTCCTTAGTGTCATCACTTCCTGTTTGGCCCTGGACCAGCGATTCTCTCTGCAACAAAACATTACTTATTCTCCTCCGTCTCTTGCCGCCTCTCCTGCGCCTGAAATAGGAGTTTGGAACATCAGGTGTGGTGTTGGCATTGTAATGTAAAGATTCAAGACTATTTGACATATCCTGCTCAATTTCTATTTTCTCAGTTTTAACAGCAGGGGGCACGCTTGCAGGTGTAGTTAGTGGTTGAGAGGATGTTACGGCTACTGTTTTCTGTAAGGCTTCTATATTTTGTGATTCAAATGTAATATTGGAATGTAATTCCTCCCTGTCTTTCATGTTCCTTAAAGTTTGGCCTACCTCGTTCAAACTCTTTGAAGGAATACCTTTAGGCTCTGTCTGCTGCTCTTGTTCTCCTCCAGACTGCGGGGAGAGGTGGCAGCTCCTCTCGTCTGTACTGACCTCTTGCTTGTCTGTGTTAATGTCCATCTGCTTATCTGTCTCTGCCCTTTCCCCACAGTCTGTGCCATTGCTCAACAGTGCGCAGGCCTCCTGGGAAACATCCATTATGGACACTTTTGCTGGAACCCGCTGATCAGCCTGTTCAGCTCTTTTTCTCATAAAACCTTGAAAGTTCAATATGTTACTATTGTGCTCGAGGTCTTCCTTGGTATCACAATCAGGCTTTCCATCCTGTGTCGAAGGATGTTGATCAGCTTTACTCCTCAGTGTTCGTGCACGGTCGCTCGCATTATAAGCATTAGCTGAAGAAGCGCAAGAACTAGCAGCATCAGTCTTAGCAACCATAGCGTTATAAGCTGAGATTTCTGTTTTTCGTGGTCTGCCTCTTTTCCGTTTAGGCAGCACAACGACACATTGAGGAGCCCCGTCTATAGTGTTAGACACATCCTTACTGTTGTAGTTCTCTAAACATGTTGGCAAAGGTATTGTCGTGCTGATCTCCTTATGTTGAACTGCATCAAAACCAGCAGAATCTGGGTATTTATTGTCTTTAGTCAACGATGACTTTATTTTCCGCGGGCGTCCAGGTTTCCTGTGTTTCTCCACAGGCAGCCCAAGACGGTCCGTTGTAGAGCTGCACACACTTGCAGATGCCATCTGAGACTTTGCTTCCATTCCTACCTGCGGCAATATGTTGTCACTGTGTTGGTTGCGTGTTCTACCTGCTGTTTCAAAGTTAACACGGCCATCAGACTCAACGATCCCCGATGTTTGGGATTCAGATGCAGGATGATTCAGTTCTGTTTTTTTCATTTCCTCCTTCCACCTGGAGTCCAGGTCTTCTTCACTGCATCTCTCATCTTCAGGTATCTTTGGAAGAAAAAAGAATGTATTTTGTCACAAATGTTATGTGTTGTTGCACAAGTCTTTTCAAATTGTATAAAGTAAAATGCATGCATACCTTGTGACAATAAAACATCTGTAATGACACAGCTGTGTTGAATACTATTCAGAAAATTCACATTTTAAAACAAGAAACATTTTCCCTTTTTAAACGTATGACACAAACGTTAATTTTATTTAATTATGTTAATTTCTATTTGTATGCACTTAAAGCTACAACAGTAAGGTGTACGAGGGAAGATCCCAAGCAATAAAAAAATTATCCATTTGATTCTACAGGACCAACATAAATATAACACAATGATTCACTCAACACCAAATTGTCAAAATGTGATCATTAAAAAAAATATCACAACAAAAGCCCTTAAATAAGAAAAAATAAGATTTTGTATAGACAACGCACCAATATTACGTGAGCAGGTTACTCCAGAAATGGTGCTGTATACTGCAGCTGACAGCGCTCTCAATAATTACCTGCTTGCAGTCCGAAGCGTTATGTATGGTATGGTGAGGATGCGATGCCGCAGGAGTTAACTCAGACACTGGATTTTGGTCACTGCTTCCTCTGCTGAAGGACATTTTACTCCCCATGTCAAAGGTCTGTGGATAAACAGTGACAAGGAGAATGTAACCTAATAAAACAGTAACACATATTTTTAACCTTGAGAGAAGCCTGCAAAGCCATCACTGGACATGTTTATAACTGTTGACACACATTGGTTTTGCCAGAATTCCTACATAAAAAACCTTTTTGTGGCTGCCAAGTTAAAATCCTGTCCTGAAAGATATCCAAGTAGTCGGTTTGTTATTTATTTTATAGAAGGCTGTGTTGGTAAAGACGTTCCTAGCTTTCCAATCCTTTGGTGGAAAGTCAAAACATGTCAGGTTATCTAGTACCTCCACTTTAGGTTACTTATAGTTATACAAGCATAATAAAAGCTAATACAAGCATTTTACGAAAAATATATTGTGTCCACCACTACTTCTACAGGAGTTACAGTAAGCATATTGACATTTTCATAAAAATACATGGGAATTTTATAAATGATAACCTTTTGTTACAGAATAATCTGCCCAACTGTTACCCTTGCCACCAGCTACAATATTAAAATGCTGCTTACACAATAAATCAATCGACAGTGCTTCTCTTAACAATGTACGTTAACTCTTGGAACATGTTGCTGGTATTTTTTTCCCCTTTCCCTCACGAAAAATATTGATGCACTTGTGAAGTAGAATAACATTGAAATACTGCTTCTTGTATACAAGTAATGCATGATAATACTTTCCCCATATCTATTTATAACGGACAATGCATTACATAGACTGTACACTTTGAAGCTTCTTAACTTGGGGAAAACACCAACACTTAGATACGGTGGTGAAGTTAAGAAGTATGAATATAACAGGTAATGTAAAACAAATCTACCTTAGTTTGAGCAGATGTAAAGTCAGCCGGCCTTTCATTTGTAGACATAGTGGGGTCTTTCTGATGTACTGATCAAAAAGGCCTTTGTTTGTAATTATTAGAACTAATCACACAGAAAACTACGCAGACAACCGTGTCACTTAACGTGCATATTAAACACACACAACCGATCAGTCAGCTTCAGCGTCAAGCTACCAGTTATCATTGCAAGCTATCAGCAGCATGACTAATACAAATGTAGGCGTTATCTTTTGATAGGCCACATTGCTATCTCTGGTTAGGCTATACGTACCTTCCCGTTAAAGACATTGTCATCTCACACAACTTTGAGGCTAAAAACGTAGTCTGATTTCTGCACAGTAGTAACTTATCGTGATGGGTTTTGGTAAACACAAACAGCTTGCCTCAGTGGGGAGTCGGCACTGGTCTCTGCGTAGCCATTCACTGACCGCTGCAACACCAGCTAGCACTGGCTAGCTCAGTGCTAACATTTTCTTGGTCGTTGCAAGGCTGTTTGGACCTTTTTACACTGATGCATTGGTGTGGCAGGGGGTCTGTAAACGTGGACCTTGTTTTATCTTCTGTTCAAAGCAGTTTGCAGCTGTAACCCGCTCGATATCCGCGCATAACGCAAGCCGAAAAAGTGTCAATCAAAGCGCAGACAGGGTGGATGCTTCAGATGGTGTGGGAAATTTGGGAATTATGAGACGTTGTGCTTGAAGTAAAACAGTGAAAAATACAATGTTATGTGACATATATGGTGTGAGTAAGCAGGAAAGTGATACACCACCATCATTCGTTTTGCAAGCAGTTAAACTACTAATAATGTGCCAGACACCTTTATCAGTGAGACATCTGTGAGACAGAAAGGTGCTATGTTTGCAGATGAATAGAATATAGAATAGAATAACTTTATTGATCCCATAACAAAATCCAAAGTTGGGATCAATGAAGTAATTCTATTTTATTCTATTCATCTGCAAACATAGCACCTTTCTGTGTTTATGCGCCTGGATTTTGCGTTGAAATGGCTCCCTCTGCTGGAAATTAGAGCGGGTACTTACAATAGTCCCTGAAAGCATCACTAATAAAAAGGGATTCTGAATAAAATCGCAAGAAATAGTAAATGAAGTAACAAATACAAAAATAAAAATTACAGAAATAGTCAATTCAAGTACGCTAAGCACTGTGGAGGAAAGCCAGGACAAAATGGCCTTGTTGCCAACCATTTTTATGATTTTAATTTATATATCTTCATTTAAAGATTGATTATGACTTATTTTAATGATGCTCTGTCAATGTTGTACTTGATCTTAAGGTTCTTATCAGGCACAATAAATTGCACACACTTGTTTAGTATTACATATTACATACTGCCATCAATTGAATTATTTGCACTGTTGTAGTGTTTCCATTAGTCAGACAGTAAAAATCTCTGTACATTCAGTTCATTTTTCATGTGAATAACATCGATATTATTACATGCTGCAATAGCCTATGATGAAAACACTCAGTTGGAAAATACACTTTAATACAACATATACCTTTCAAAGTCTGACAAAGTTGGTAGGAACACATACTTCCTCTTATTGCGTTCAATTCCCACAGCCTCACAATACGTTTATCATACAAAAAATATATATAAAAAAAAAAAACTAATAGAGATCCTGGTTATCCCACCAAACCTGGGTAAGCCATGGTCCTACATTTTCAGAATAGTATGACAAACAATTTCTATTACAATTTCAGGGGCACTGATTGTTTACAGTCCAGGCAAAATAAACCCAGTTTTAATAAGATACATGAATGTTGTCACCTTACATTCCTTTAAATTATTGTGGAGAAAACCAGAACGAATACTGTTCCTGTGCAGTTGACTTCAAAAATTAAATTTTGTTTTAAAAAGAACTTACTTTAAGCACTTGGTCCATAAATGTGACATGCAAATTGGGGTTACAGTTCTAATTTTGTCAACTCGTGATAGGAACGGATGAGGTTACTTGATATATCATCTCAGCAGGTTTGTCTGGTCCACTTTCAACAATGAAACAATCATCGTCCATATCGCCTCCTGTTTTCCCACCCACTGGAGCTGCCCCTTGCTCTTTGTTTGGAATACCAGGCATGACTTGGTTGGTCTTTAGGTTACCATAAGCTGGAACCCCAAGTTTTCGCTCTCCTTTCATCAAAAGAGGAATTGGGTGCGTCACTCTCTTTAGTCTGAAATGTTTTCCACCTCGCACATGCTGTGCCATAAACTCCTTTGCTTTGGCACACTTGTGCCTCTGTAGCAGATGAGCCGAATCAAAGGGAAGATGACAGACTCTACATGCAAAACCATTTGATGCTGAGGATGTTTGCATTGGATTGCTTGATACACCTGAAGCAGATTGTGTGGGCATCTTCAGCTGCAGCAACTGAGAGACAGTAAGCCCTCGTTTGCTGTTTTTGTATGCACTGGGATTAGGAGTCTTCAATAGTAAAGGGGAAGTGATAAAAGGACTGAAGGAGCTGGGACCCTTTGGTACCAGGTGCGGCGAGACATTAAGCCCCCGATTGCTTTTAATGTGTGCACTGATTTTCTGTTTTTTCAGCTGCACGGGGGAAATCACAGCAGGAGTTTGACTGCATTTCCTTGCTGCAATGGGATTTTGACTTTTCAGCTGTCGAGAAGAAGTGGCCCAAGGCCCCTCAAGACTTGGAGTACTGCCTGTACTGGCAGCGGTTGGCTTCATAAAATTCAACGGTGTTGCAGTGATGAGTCTGAATTTGGTGGCAGTGTTGGGTGCCTTACAAACGTGAAAGCGAGGCACTACTTTCTTGCTGGAGAGCAGCAGCCCGCATCCAATACAGCCAGAGATTTTATCTGTGACATGAGAGCTGTGGTGGGAGATGAGAGATGTCGTTCTCTCAAAACATTGCCCACATTTAGAGCATGTGTAAGGATTTGTCTTGTTGAATTTGCGCAGTGTTTGCAACAACACAACAGGTTGGTAAAGTGTCCAAAGATCTACAGTTGGTGCACCTACACCTGCAAAAATGTTTTGCACGTCTTTCTCACTGGGTTTAATGAGAACAGGTGTTTGTGACAGAGAGCTGTACAATGGAGGCGCTTGTGAAATCTGTGCAGACTGTGTGGGAACTTGTGGCATTAGTGCTGATGTCATGGGTACTTTCTGCGAAGGTGTCCCCGGATGAGAAATGGATGGCACATTGTTTAGTGAAGGTGCGTTCCAGACAACCTCACCAGTCTGTATTCTTTTCAGCTGCTGCTCCTCTGCTATGCGTTTCTCAATTCTGCGTTTCTTTATTGTTCCATGATCAAGAACTTGGTAACCTGGCTCATGTGTTGTGCTGTGGTCCAGCATTTCTTTGTATTCAGCAAACTCTGTGCCACAGGAGCAAATATGACTTGCAGCAGAACAAAAGTGTTCCTCCAGGCATTTTCGATTTGCAAATATCTGCTCACAGCTGAAGCAAAACCGCCCAGCGTTCATTAAATCTCTGCCCAGGCCATCCTCCAGGATATTTTGCAGTTTTGACTTTCCCCTCTCCATCATCAGGCTAGGTATGGAAATCTTCACTGCTAGTGTCGAGCCCTCTGGAGCACCTTTGCTATTGGAGACAAGTGGTGTATTAATTGCAATCATAAACATAATGAAACAAATAACAACAGTTGCACCTCACCATGGGGACTGATGCTATCCAAATCAGTAGGTAGGCTAGTTATGCTAACGACTATATACAATTGGATGCTAAGCTTAGGAAAGACAGCTGTAATATTAACACACTTTCATATACCACTGCACATCTACTCGTATCAGACAGAAAGACAACACTTCTGGGACTGTCAAATAAACTCTTTATTTGGTCATTTCTAATTCAACAGTCCAAAAATTGTGGAATGCAAACATAGTCTTCCTCCTATTAATAACGCTAGTATACCTGCTTAAATATTATTATATACTACTTAATATTTGGGGACATACGTCATTTAGTCCTGTTTTACATTTCTTCTGAACGTTATTTTGTTGTACGCGCCATTGCCTTGGTCAAAACCTGGCATGCTAACGTTAGCTTCAATTAGCTCATGGACAAAAACGAGAGCTTAACATCACATTTAAGTGTCTCTGCGTTAAAATCCTGGCATATCCGTGCGACAGATAACGCATACAATGTGTCGATTGTCGTTTGGAAAGACAGTGAACATCAGACTTACCTGTCGTTGTTTTATCTAGTCGGTTTCATTTAGCCCATCAACCACACCAAAACCCAAGAGGAAATACCTCACTTCTTCTACTGATGGCACGCTTCAACATAGGGGGTTGCATCGTTATACTGACACCTATCGTCTGGAGGCTATAACTCTAATAACTGTTTTTAGCTAAAAATATACAGTTCATGGCTCTAGTCTTAATGACACAGAGAAGAATAAAGACCATTAACATGAGGTCCCTGCTCAGTGCTCAGTCTGCTGAAATGGACTGTATTGGGTTGGGTTGGATTAGGCCTACTTTTAAAATGTCATTTGACACACATTTATACTATTGGATATGTCACCATTGTAACCATAAACAGGGATACAAAACGTTATTATAAAACCCTTAGGACTGCTTTAGAATACATATTTACTAAATACGAGTAAATAATAATGAAGGCCAGCTCTATCCTGGGGTGGACACTGTGGAGGTGGTGGGAGACAGGAGAATGGCAGCCAAGCTGTCCTCCCTGCTGGACAATGTGTCCCACCCCCTCCAGGACACCCTGTCCGCACTATGCAGCTCCTTCAGCGACAGGTCTGCTGCACCCGCGGTGTCTCACGGAGAGATACCACAGGTCTTTCCTTCCTGTAGCGGTCAGACTCTATGACCATCATGGCCCCCGGTAGACCCCCACCCCCTATAACATCACTGACTATAACACCCCCTGTTGTGTTAATAACTATGCAACACATATCTGGCTGCTATACTTTTAGTTTTGTGTATTTTGCAATTGTGTGATTCTAGTATATAAATATTTTTTAGTATCTTGGTGTAATATTACTGTTGTATCAATGCAAATTTCCCCTCTGTGCGACTATTAAAGGTATTCTGATTGTGATAAAAATGTAACTACTAACTAAACAGATTTTTTTAATGACTGGATCATTTAAAAATCTAACAATGCAAATACCTTACAAGAAATGTCCCACAAGTATTCCATATACAAAAACATGATTTTTCCTCAAAAGTTATTTTAACTCAGATAAAATGCATTTATTGTTTTATTTTGTCAAATGTATGCTGGGCTGTTTAATTATTTATTTCTGCAATCTGATTAAGTTATCCAAAAAACAAGAAGTCTGTGACTGACCAACCCTGGAAACAGTTAAAGGCTCCTGAACAAAAGAGAAAGAAGACCAGTCCTTTAGAGAAGTACCAGGGCTGTAACAGTACATTGCCTATATTAAAATATGATTGTGCAAAATTCATAAATAAACAGGAATGGGTAGTGTCATTGCATTCAATTTATAGTAACAAGTCAGAGGTCCCTATTTAAGTTTTCTTTTAACCAGCATTTTTGATTTAATTCATTAGTCATTATTTGCTTCTGTTTTATAGCTCAGATTTCTTACCTTCTACAACGATTTACCAGAAAAGAAACAAAAAAGACAGATCAGGGGTCATGAAGGTTTGTTGATTGTAGTGTTTCCATTAGGCCTACTAAATGAATACTAGAAGTAGCTTTTCTACAGTCAGCAAAGTTTATTAAATGTGGTTTTCCTTAACCCATGTAAATAAATTAGGCAATGATTATAATTTTCACTGTCCCATTTCAGAGTTATTTAAGAATTTAGTTTAATACAAACCTTGTTTGGAAGCAGATTCTACCCTCAAGAGCTAACACATTTGACATTTGATCTCTTTTTTAACTTGAGGTTGCCTTTAAATCTGATTCATAAAACAACAGTTAGAAAGCCTCTGTAAATATGGAATAAATGACCATTCACTTAACACATTAACACATCAAAAGATGTTTTTATTAGCCAGTTATTACTCCAAGACTAAAGTAATGAGAATTGTTCTTTTAAACCTTATTTTTATTCAAATACAATGGTTACCTGCTAGGATAAAATCGTAATAGAGCTTAGTTAATATACTGAAGTACACTCTAAATGAAATAAAATAAATAACATTTGATCAAGATGGACCTCAAAATAAAGGCCACCTTAAGGATCTCACCCTGTCAGTTGTTGCTCTGCTTTAAATATACCTACCCCTAAATATTCATAAACAAGCACAAACAAATTTAAACAGAGATAAACCTGGAGCTTTTTGGGAGCACAAAGTTTTGGGCTGCCCACTTAATCTACCCTAACTAAGACTCTAATTCAATGAGTAGTTTGTTAACTGCCCTTACATAATGTGGAGGCATATACATATGTAACAATTATATCCATTGCTTGCTTTGAATAACTTAAGATAAGATCCCATATTGCACAAAATTATAAAACGTACATGTTTCACTTACTAGGATGTTTATTAAAAACAGGTACAACAATAAGCTACATCACTAACTGTGGTAAACGTTTGATTATTTACAGGCCAATGAGTTTATGTAATAAAATGATTCAATTGATATTTACAGTATACCACAGCCTCTTTTTTTTAACAGTGGCAAGCTTCAATAACACTGTAACAATGGCCAGTAAAAAACAAAAAAACAGTAAACTCCATTTGGCACAAATGAAAAAGTGTACAAAAATGTGGTCTGTTTTTAATGCACCCCTACCATATCTAAGTAGAAACTAAAATGTCATTAGGAAGTCAGCAGTTGAGTTTTGGGTGTAGTGTCCCCAGCCATGATGCGATGGATCCTCCTGCGGTGGTTTTTGAGTGATTTCAAGTTTGAGTAGGTACCCTGACAGACATCACAGCGATATGATTCAGACTGTTTTGATTCAGATGGCTTGTGAGTAAGCAGGTGTCTCTGCAATCCGTCCACAGTGCCAAACCAGCGAAGACAAACAGGGCAACGCACAGGCTTGATGGCAGGTTTGCAAGCCCCACTCCTCTGGTGAAACATAAGACTGGTTGTGTTTGGGAAGTCAGAGTTGCATTTGGAACATTGGAACGTTTTGGGTGGGTTTGCGGGATTTGTAGCTCGTCCACCTTTGCAGCGATTCCAGGATAAGTGTCGCCGAAGGGAACAGCGAGAGGAGAAGGTGTTGCTACATCGGGTGCACACAATGCGCTGCTGCTTCTTTGTTGGATTTGGAAGCTGCAGCGGGCGTGGCTGCTTCTGTGGGGGCTGATGCACTGACTGAGGTGGCGGCTTCTGCTGAGGCGGCATCTGCTGAAAACGAAGCAATAAAGGTTGTGATCGTTGTGGTTTAAGTGCGTTCAGCAGCTGGTGATGAGGATGCATGTGGATCTGAAGGTGAACTTCGTAGTCCGCCCAGGAATTGACAGTCTCTCCACAAGTCGGACATGTGTAGGATTCCTGTGCATGTTTCTGCAGATGCACCAAGAGAAGTCTAGGAGAAGTAAATCCGACACCGCACTCACACGTCACCCTTCTTGGAAGAACAGAGGGCAGGGACATGATGCCCCAGTTGCTTTCATCCTCCTCCTCTGTTGCATTGCCTGACATACTCTGCTGCACAGTCCCTCTACCCACCTGTCCTCCTTCTGCGATTTTTTGTTGCAACTGACATTTCTTACTGTGAACCATCATGTTATCTTTGCGGTTAAATTCTCTCCCACATACAAAACAGGCAAACATTGGTTTCATATTGTTTGCAGTTAGGGAACTGGCACCATGACTACCGCTTTGTGCAACAGTGCCAGGTCCACGTGGCCTAAATCCACACAGCTGTAGGTGGCGCCTCAGAGTCGATTGACGACTGTACGTTTTCTGACATCGGTTACAAGGGTAACGTTTTATACCATCTCTGACAAAATAGCGCAGCGACGTCACCTCATGTTCGCCTGTCACAGCATTATTCAAGTCTCCATCACCATCAGTTTTATCTGTAGAGTTAAGCACCTCCATTTCATCATCCAAGGGCATTGTCCATTCCCCTTCATCATGGTCTTCCATTTCATTTGCTGCATCCCAGCTGCTGTTTTCTTCTCTTTGATTGAGTGCAACCCCGCCCATGTGCTGCTCCTTCATGGAAGATTTGGAGGAAAATGGTAAGAAGCTTTTTCCTGGATGAACCCAGGCCAACTGTGAAACCGCAGACTGCTCCGAATCTGGAGAGGTCACCTCGACCTTGATATGACCAGTAAGTTCAGTTCCCACTGCAACACTCGAGGAGAGTTGAGGTCTAGCTTCACTGTTTGATCCTAATATTGGCATTCTCTGAACGAAGGAATTCGTCTGCGTTAAGGGGGCTGACCTTGATCCCTGGCATTTATGCATCTTGAGGTTCCACATCCGAGCGTAGTTGTGCTTGCACAATGGACAAAAGAAAGATTTTCTTGAATTGTTTACGCTATGGAATGGAACAATTTTTTTGGCAAATGGTAATTTATTTTTAAGAGAGCTTGATGGTTGTGTGGTGTTGTTTCCTGAGCGAGGGCATACATGATTATCAGGTAAAGGAAGCCGCCCAATGATCAGCTGTTTGCAGCGACGGCAACATTTAATCCTCTCTTTTTTGTGCAAGAAATGATGCTCTGCAAGTTTGTCCACGTCTTGAAAGACCCTTCGACAGCGGCCACATTGATACCTCCCATATGTGCCATTAGTGCCAGGATCCATGAGCTTTTGACGGGTTTCAAGAACCACTACGGGGGATAAAGTCTTAGTAAGAGAGACAACCTTCTTTTTGCTCGATTCAAGAATTCTGCTGATGGATGGAGCTTTTGTCTTTATTCCGGGTTTTGCAAGCAGCCGCCTCAACTGTGCAATTGACAGATTGTTGATTGGGGGCTCCTCAGTTTTTGCTTCTGTTGTTATATCAACGGGGACCACTTCTTGTTTGGGGGTAACTGTGTTATCGTTTTGATTCTGAGACAGTGGCTGTGGCGAGTGTTTCATGTATGCTGATGCAAGCATCTTCATTATAGCGTTACTTTTAGGCAAACACTCACCCTTTACGCTGCTGGGAACATCATTTGTTTGGTCCTGCACATGCATGTCCTCTACAGTCTGTGGTATTAGCTCTGCTGGGCCTGATATTTTCTCAAGTTGTTTCTCACCTTCATCTTGAGAGGGTGTACTTTGGCCTTGAGGAGTGGTTACTATGGCAATGCCATCCTCCAGGCTTACATCTGCTTTATGGTCTGTTAATGTGGGTAGTTCGACAGCTGGAAACCTTGAGGTAGAGGGGAGACTAAGGGTCAAATCTGGCTGCGTTTCCGCTGGCATACATGGTACATGCAGGGAGGGTAAATCTTCATCGAATGCTATTTCACTAGAGATAGCACTATTACAATTGGGAGGTGGTAGTAGTTGGATTTGAGGGATATGTGACTGCTTATGCTGCAGCATTAGACTAAAGTCCTGAAATTCTTCTCCACAATCACAAATAAAAAAAGAAGCTGAAGGGCACTCAGGCAAGAGTGGACCGGGATGCTCACTGGATGAGTCCATACTTGCAAACAGTGTTTCAGGAGGGCTGATGTTCACTTGTGGCTGGGTAGAGACTTTGGGGAGTACACTAGCATGGGTTGCTTGATGTACGAGCAAAGAGGCCAATCCAGGGAAGGTGGCTGAACATGCCACACAACGATACATCTTGGGGTTTGAAGTACTTCCATGTAAACCAAGCATCATGGAAGCGAAACCTTCAAGGCAATCTGGGTGTTGCAGCCATGAAAGGATGTGTCCTGTAAATCAGACAAAAAACATACAAAAAGAATAAGTAAAAACTAAAAGATTAAAAAAAACATTAAAAGTTTTCAAATTACATTTTCAATCAACATGTTTCTAATAACAGAACCGAATACACTTTATATATATCATTTCACAGTAATATGGGGTATTGTGATTTAAACATGGTCTCGTATACAAAAACAAAAGAAATGCAAGCATGACAAAAAAGGGTCTTATTGCGTTTTTTAAAGAAATGTGTCAATATGTATAGGGCTATATGACGAGCAATGGTGCT
Organism: Eleginops maclovinus; assembly: GCF_036324505.1. Lineage (NCBI taxonomy): Eukaryota > Metazoa > Chordata > Actinopteri > Perciformes > Eleginopidae > Eleginops > Eleginops maclovinus. Next base: position 14,003,469 of record NC_086351.1, on the reverse strand, counting down.
GTGGAGCAGGTGAGCAGCACCAAATTCCTGGGAGTGACCATCACTGAGGGCCTTTCCTGGAGGAACAACATCACTTCACTCACCAGTAAGGCCTAGCAGCGCCTCTACTTAACCCGCAAACTGAAGGTTTCAAGGTTTTATTGGTCATATGCACATCATGTGCACCTTCTACCGAGGCGCCGTCAAGAGCATCCTCAGCAGCTGGATCACTGTGTGGTTTGGAAGCTGCACAGCTTCCAGCCGCAAGACCCTGCAGCGCATAGTGAGCAATGCTCAACTCCCTCTTCACCCTCCTGCCTTAAGGGAGAAGGTTCCACAGCCTAAGGTCGAGCCCCACCCGACTAAAAAAACTCCCTCCCCTCCCCCAATTCCAGTGTGTGTTGAATACCAACACAGAGAAAAATTGACAGAAGTTTATAGAATACAATAAAAATTATAATAATAATTTAACTGAGAAGACGTACCTATAAGAAGTAAAACAAGAGAAACTGATAATGCTGAAGTAGTCTCTTAATTTTTCCGAGGCTGTATAATATTTATATAAGTGGGTGTACAGGTGTGTATGAATATACGTATAATAAATGCTGGGAAAATGCTTAAGCAGGCTTCTTTTGACGAGCTCTGAGCAGAAAGCTTGATAGGCAAGATAAGGCTGCGCTTGGTCAGTGAGGCCTGGCTAGTTTTTTTCTCCCAGTAAACCACAGAGCAACTGAGATAGACTCTGCACTGCAAAATGAAAAGACACAGCCCTGATTGCCAGAAGTAGGAGCACTTCCTGTGACTGCAGATTAACAGACCATTCCCACTGGTTTAGAAAAAGCATGCTTTAAGGCTCTGGCACACCGAGGCAGTTATCGGCCATCCTCAATGTTGGCCCCTCTGTGAGCATCTGTCGCCCTGGTTTGTGAGGTGTGCTCAAAATGTTGGCACTTTAGGGCCGAGCCATCAGGTTCTGCTTTTGATTCATCATTTGATGTTCTCGGACTGACAATAGTGTTAACACTGTGGGTAAACTGTAAATGATTCTATTTATTATGTTCACATCTCACTAATAATTTCGGCAGATTCAGATCCCATACAGATTCCATAACTACCGGTGGTTGAAAATAACCAAGTACATTAATTCAACTACTGTACTTAAGCAAAAATGCAAGATTCTTGTACTCGCATCATGTTAATTTGTACTTCGACGCCACTACATTTTGTAGGCAAATGCTGTACTTTTTACTTGACTACATTTATTTTACAAATGTAGTTACTTATTGGGTGCAAATTTAGATAACCAGTACAAAATATAATATAAATCAACTAATACATTATACACCGACCATCCATAACATAATGACCACCTGTCTAATATTGGTAGGTCCCCCTTTTGTGGCAAAAACCGCCCTGACCCGTCGAGGCATGGACTACACTAGACCTCTGAAGGTGTGCTGCGGTATCTGGCACCAAGATGTTAGCAGCAGATCCTTTAAGTCCTGTAAGTTACTAGGTGGGGCCTCTATGGATCAGACTTGTTTATCCAGCACATCCCACGGATGCTTGATAGATTGAGATCTGGGGAATTTGGAGGCCAAGTCGATACCCTGAACTTGTTGTGTTCCTCAGTCTGCTGAAAGAGACCACTGCCATTAGGGAATACTGTTTTCATGAAGATAGAATCGGAGGATGAAACCCTCTTTATTTGTCACATGCATGCACACAGCAGAGCACACACAGTGAAATTAGTCCTCTGCATTTAACCCATCCTAGTACTAGGAGCAGTGGGCAGCTATCGTGCAGCGCCCGGGGAGCAATGAAGGGGTTAGCATGGTCACCCTGACCAGTCTGCCGCTAAGCAGCCCCATAAGCAAAAGTTTCTAACAGAACCAGCATTAACTGCTTCAGCAATTTGAGCTACAGTAGCTTTTCTGTTGGATCAGACCAAACCAGCCAGCCTTCACTCCCCACATGCATCAATGAGCCATGGTTGGCCATGAGCCTGTACCCGTTCACCGGTTCTCTTTCCTTGGACTACTTTTGGAAGGCACCAACCACTACAGACTAGGAACACTCCAGGAGCTGCAGTTTTGGAGAAGCTCTGACCCATTCATCTATCCATCTGACAATTTGGCCTTGGTCAAAGTTGCTCACATCTACAGTGGGGCAAAAAAGTATTTAGTCAGCCACATGTGCAAGTTCTCCCATTCAAAAAGATGAGAGATGCCTGTAATTTTATCATAGGTACACTTCAACTATGAGAGACAGAATGGGGGAAACAATCCAGGAAATCACATTGTAGGATTTTTAATGAATTAATTGGTAAATTCCTCGGTAAAATAAGTATTTGGTCACCTACAAACAAGCAAGATTTCTGGCTCTCACAGACCTGTAACTTCTTCTTTAAGAGGCTCCTCTGTCCTCCACTCGTTATCTGTAATGGCACCTTTTGAACTCGTTATCAGTATAAAAGACACCTGTACACAACCTCAAACAGTCATACTCCAAACTCCACTATGGCCAAGACCAAAGAGCTGTCAAAGGAGACCAGAAACAAAATTGTAGACCTGCACCAGGCTGGGAAAACTGAATCTGCAATAGGTAAGCAGCTAGGTGTAAAGAAATCAACTGTGGGAGCAATTATTAGAAAATGGAAGACATACAAGACCACTGCTAATCTCCCTCGATCTGGGGCTCCACGCAAGATCTCACCCCGTGGGGTCAAAATGATCACAAGAACGGTGAGCAAAAATCCCAGAACCACACGGGGGGACCTAGTGAATGACCTGCAGAGAGCTGGGACCAAAGTAACAGAGGCTACCATCAGTAACACACTACGCCGCCAGGGACTTACATCCTGCAGTTCCAGACGTGTCCCCCTGCTTAAGCCAGTACATGTCCAGGCCTGTCTGAAGCTAGACGCTAGAGGGCATTTGGATGATCCGTCATATGGTCAGATGAAACCAAAATAGAACTTTTTGGTAAAAACTCAACTCGTCGTGTTTGGAGGAGAAAGAATGCAGAGTTGCATCCAAAGAACACCATACCTACTGTGAAGCATGGGGGTGGAAACATCATGCTTTGGGGCTGTTTTTCTGCAAAGGGACCAGGACGACTGATCCGTGTAAAGGAAAGAATGAATGGGGCCATGTATCGTGAGATTTTGAGTGAAAACCTCCTTCCATCAGCAAGGGCACTGAATATGAAGCGTGGCTGGGTCTTTCAGCATGACAATGATCCCAAACACACTGCCAGGGCAACGAAGGAGTGGCTTCTCAAGAAGCATTTCAAGGTCCTGGAGTGGCCTAGCCAGTCTCCAGATCTCAACCCCATAGAAAATCTTTGGAGGGAGTTGAAAGTCTGTGTTGCCCAGCGACAGCCCCAAAACATCACTGCTTTAGAGGAGATCTGCATGGAGGAATGGGCCAAAATACCAGCAACAGTGAGTGAAAACCTTGTGAAGACTTACAGAAAACGTTTGACCTCTGTCATTGCCAACAAAGGGTATATAACAAAGTATTGAGATGAACTTTTGTTATTGACCAAATACTTATTTTCCACAATAATTTGAAAATAAATTCTTTAAAAATCAGACAATGTGATTTCCTGGATTTTTTTTTCTCATTTTGTCTCTCATAGTTGAGGTATACCTATGATAAAAATGACAGGCCTCTCTCATCTTTTTAAATGGGAGAACTTGCACAATTGGTGGCTGACTAAATACTTTTTGCCCCACTGTATACGCTTGCCTATTTTTCCTGCTTCCAACACATCAACTGTGAGGACAAAGTGTTCACCTGCAGCCTAACATGTCCCACCCACTGAGAGGTGCCATTCTAACGAGAGAATCAATGTTCTTCACTTCACCTATCAGTGGTCATCATTTTATGGCTGATCGGTGCATGTTATTACAGGTTAAGCGTGGGTTTATAAAGTATTTCAAATGAACCCCACTTTATTTTTTAAAAAGGCAAAAAACCCATCTTTTTAACAAAGCCTTTTACTAGAACTTTAACCACATATTTCTTGCAATGTCTGCCTGATGTTTTTATTCTGATTCTGATTATTTTAACTTACTGTTGCTACCATTTTACTCTGTAGGAGTTTGTAGGAGATTTGTTTATTCAAAAGACAACAGCACTGATAGCTACAATTTATTATTATTATTATCATTTAAAAATATATGGTCTTTAAATGGCCCATTATACATAATAAATATTTTTGCTTTTGGAACTTAAATTACATGTTTATGCTAGTATTTTTTTTACAATTTTAAAGGCATTAGCTGTGGAGCAATGGCCACAAACAAAACAATGCTCGTTGAAGGACCCTTTGCTAGGAAGAAAAAGAGGTTCACCATCACAACGAGCTTTCAATCCACGTTAGCTTACACTGCTAACGAAAATATGGATGTTGTGTCAACAATCACACACTCTCACATCAATTTACAAGCTACTTTATGAGGCTAACGAGCGTCCCTCTTAAGGAAAACTGGTTGTGGTCGGAGCCTACCATACATTACCCAAAAGCTCTTGTTCAATTCACAGGAGGCTAGCGAGCTTCTCACATGAGAACTAGCTTGCTATCTTATCGCCTGAATCTATTGTGCATAACCCGAGGGTCTTGCATACATTTCACAGAAGGGTCGTTAGTAAAAGCCAACATGGGGATGTGGCCAGCCACGTTCCCGGGGAAGGCCGAATAAAGGATAATCTAACGCGGCTAGCAAGCTACCTAACGTTAGCAACCATGACCTATGGAGCAGCTTTTGCAACAAAAAAAACAACTGTTTTCTATCTTCATGTACTCACCAGACCCACAAGCGTTAGCGTTGTACTTTAAAGAGGGTGTGCCGGAGGAGAAGAAATGGCTGCACAAACATCAGTGCAGTTTGAACCTATACACTCTCAAAGAAAACACCGATCTGCTCCGCTCCACAATGAACAAACGTGATGCTGTGCCAGGAAGAGGGAAAAAATCACTGACTCAAGAGCTGCAGCAGCAGGCGAGAGAACGGGTTCAGCGCATGCGTGTTTCACTGCCGAACCCTCTAGGAAAAAAAACTATTTTGCATTATGACACTTACAGCCAGATGTCGAACATTAAACCCATTAACCTTTTTATTCCAGTCCATGCACTGAGTTCTAACTACAGACCTCAATCATTTCTCTTTTTTTCTAAATCCCCTCATAACATGTATAGTATTTTATTTTTAGATTATGTCTATTCAGGCACACATCATGATAAGTAAGAATAATCTAACCCTAATTGCCACAGATTTGGAATACTTCCTATAAAGCAGAAGTTGCATTTTACTGCCAAATGCCTACTAGCATAGGAGGATTGAACAAATTGGGGTAACCATGGCCAAAAAATCCACCATATAAAATAGAAGGTGGACTAAAATCCTATTAAACATTTGTGGTTTACATGTCCATAGTTGTTAGGAAACTGCACTTTCACTGGGTCACATGGGGTGCAAGCCATTGAAACAAACAGTCAAGACCTTTTTACAAAAAAAGCAGATATTTCATTAAAAGGAATTATATCAAATGGAAAAAAGCACTTAAATCACACAAAAACTATCAACAAACAGCTCGCAGCTCTTCTTCCTCCGTATGCTGCAGAGGTTCAACATGGACTCCAGGACACTCCGCAACTTCTACAGGTGCACCATGGAGAGCATCCTGACCGACTGCATCATAGCCTGGTACGGCAGTTGCAACGCCCTCTATGTTAAGACTCTAGAGAGGTTGCTGAAAACTGCACAACACATAACCAGGATGGAGCTGCTATCCATGGAGGATCTCTAGACCCAGCGGCTAAGGAAGAAAGCCCACAAAATTATAAAAGACCCCCCATCACCCAGCAACAAACTGTTCTGTGTGGCAGGCGGTTCTGCAGCATCAGGACAAAAAACAGCAGACTCACAGACAGTTTTATCCTGCATGCCATAAGACAACTTAACTCCTGAGCTCTGTTAAGTGCCTCCATAACCTAAAGCATTCATCTGTTTGTATCTTAAAATGTATTTATCCTTAAATGTATCAATACAATTAACAGTATTTTATTTGAATTTTTCACTACAATATTTTACATTATGTCCTTATGTCTCATTCACATGTACAGTGCTCAGCGTAAATGAGTACACCCCCTTCGAAAAGTAACACAAAAACATTTTCCAAAATGTTGACAAGACTAAGTTTTATATAATATCTGTTTAACTTATAACATGAAAGCAAGGTTAATAATATAACTTAGATTACACATTTTTCAGTTTTACTCAAATAAGGACGATGCAAAAATGAGTACACCCCACTGAAAGTCTCTGGAGCAAAGCTAAATTTTAGACTACAAATGTCTAATTTAACAATAATCAACCACAGGTGAGTCTAATTATTCATTACACAGGTGTCCAGCAGACAGCTGACTATAAAAGGGTGTTACTTAAAGAAAACCCCTTCCCATTTCATGTTGTTGGCAATGGCACCACATGGAAGAGAAAGAAAATAATTTCTTTACACCGAAAAGGTGAAGGCTGCAAGAAGATCAGCAAAGCTTTACTTATCAGTCAGAATACTGCAGCAAAAGTGGCACAAAAACTTTAAAAACATGGAACTGCAACCATCTCACACAGAGGTCCAGGTCGTCCACGGAAGTTAACACCTCGACAGGAGCGTCTTCTGATGAGAAGGGTGGAAGAAAATCGGCATGCAAGTTCACTGCAGTTATCTAAAAAAGCCCTGCTGACAAAGATGAAGACTACTGGGACTCTATACTCTATATCTATACTATCTATACTGATGAGACCAAGATAAATGTTTTTGAAACTGATTGCTTCAAAACTGTATGGTGTGGCAAAGGTGAGGAATACAAAGAAACATGCATGGTGCCTACAGTCAAACATGGGGGAGGCAGTGTCCTTATGTGGGGTTGCATGAGTGCTGCTGGTGTAGGGGAGATGCGTTTCATTGATGGCGTCATGAATTCACAGATGTACTGCTCTATACTGAAAGAGAAGATGCTACCATCACTCCGTGCCCTTGGTCATCATGCACTTTTCCAACATGACAATGATCCTAAACACACATCTAAGGCCACTGTTAGATTTCTGAAGAAGAACAGAGTGAAAGTGATTCAGTGGCCAAGAATGTCTCCTGATCTGAACCCAATTGAACACCTATGGGGAATTCTGAAGAGACAAGTTGAGCATCACTCTCCATCATGCATCCAGTCTGTAAAAGAGGTCATTCTTGAAGAATGGAAAAAGATTGATGTAGCAAAATGTTTCCAACTTGTTTATTCCATGCCTAGAAGACTTGATGCTGTCATTAAAAATCATGGAGGCCAAACAAAGTACTAGCTGTAGTAGTTTTTGTTGTGGGGTGTACTTATTTTTGCATCGCCCTTATTTGAGTACAACTGAAAAATGTGTAATCTAAGTTATATTATTAACCTTGCTTTCATTAAGTTAAACAGATGTTATATAAAAAATAGTCTTGTCAACATTTTGAAAATTGTTTTTGTGTTCATTGAGATATTGTTTAAAATTGTTTAAAAAAGGGGTGTACTCAATTAGGCTGAGCACTGTATATAGACTCCTGCATTAACATGATCACTTGCAACATTCGCCGCATTATTTAGCCTATTGCTTTATTTATTTCGGACATATTTACTTCCTCTGCATTACTTGCACATTGGTCTTGCAGCATAATCTGCACTATTTTATTCTACTCACATCACATCCTCCACCTTGACCCTCAACACCGGAGCCCCTCAGGGTTGTGTGCTCAGCCCTCTCCTCTACTCCCTGTTCACGCACGACTGCGTGGCCACACACAGCTCCAACACCATCATCAAGTTTGCTGACGACACGACCGTCATCGGCCTGATCACAGACGGCGACGAGACGGCGTACAGAGAGGAGGTCAGAGCCCTGACATCTTGGTGCCAGGACAACAACCTCCATCTCAACGTCAGCAAAACAAAGGAGCTGATTGTGGACTACAGGAAGAGGCAGAGAGAGGCACACACACCCATCACCATCGACGGGACTCCTGTGGAGAGTCAGCAGCTTCAGGTTCCTCGGGGTAAACATCAGTGAGGACCTGACATGGACACATCACACCAGGGTCATATCCAAGACGGCTCGACAGTGGCTCTTCTTCCTCCGCAGGCTGCGGAAGTTCAACATGGACTCCAGGATACTCTGCAACTTCTACAGGTGCACCATCGAGAGTATCCTGACTGGCTGCATCACCGCCTGGTATGGCAGTTGCACCGCCCTCAACCGTAAGACTCTACAGAGGGTGGTGAAAACTGCTCAGCACATCACCAGGATGGAGCTGCCATCCATGGAGGACCTCTACACCCAGCGGTGTAGGAAGAAGGCCGCTAGGATATTAAAGGACCCCAATCACCCCAGCAGCAATCTGTTCTGTCTGCTGCCGTCTGGCAGCGACGCAGCATCCGGACCACGACTACCAGACTCAGAGACAGTTTTATACCACAGGCTATAAGACTGCTGAACTCCTGAGCTGTGTGAATGTCTACTCACATCTGTTTATAGTACACACATACATATATATATATATATATATACATCTGCCATATACATAATATATGCATCTGTCCATACCTCCTCATTCAACATTGTAAAGTGTTTAAATACTTTCAATGTATTCCACATATGTATATATTTCACATCCTCAAATCTGTATTGTTGTTATTGTAAATATTCTTCTCTCTTTTTGCACTATTTTATTTATCTTATTTGCACCATGTATGTTGAGTTGTTGAAGGAGCACGCGACATAAGATTTTCATTGCCAACATATACGTTGTATCTGCTGTGCATATGACCAATAAAGCCTTGAAACCTTGAAACCTTGAAACCTACTCTATTCTACTTGGTTCTTCTTGCACTATTTTTACTTTTAAATTTGTTTTATTTTTAATGTTCTATATACATGCATATATTATGTTGCAATGTTGGAGAAGATTTTCATTGCCATACATATGGAGCTATTATCCTGGCATAACTCTACAAGCAAACTAAAGATGTTTTACAAATGCCCTATGAGTCACTAACAAACACAGTGTGGTTTACAAATAAAAAACACCATCTACAAACTAATGCATTTTGTTTTGCAAAAAACACATTACATTTTCCAATAAATCATGTTTCAGAATGTGTTTGTTTGATAGGTACGTTCTTTATTTGCAAAACAAAATGCATTTATAATATATACTGTGTATATATACGTAATATATATACATATATACATTTAATCCATATTCACTGTAAATATTGCAACATTTTTATGTTATTATAGTTTTACTAAAATAGTTTTTTAAATAATTGTATTCAAGTGTCGCCTCCTTGGCTCTGCTACCCATTTGACTGAGAGCTATGACCAAAATGGAGCAGCTCAATTTTATTGTTACAGTACATCAGTTTTGCCTGTCATGCAGTCCCTGCGCTTGGACACTATGACCTGTTATATTCCACCAGAATCCTGCATTTGGGCAACAATTAGAGCTCCATTAACCTGGTGATAGAACATCAAAGGAGTGGAACACTGAAGCTTTGGAGGATTTATGGGAGTGCTTGGAGCAACACCTCACTGAAAACATGCCAAGTAGCGTCATACACATCCTCCAAAAACGGATCACAGGACTTAACGACTACAGACCGTTGGCCCTGACCTCCACTGTTATCAGGTCTTTTGAGAGCCTTGTCCTGTCCCACCACAAAACTCTCGCCTACTGGGCCCCCTGCATTCAGCTCACAGAGCCAACAGGTCTGCACACATGCAGTCAACATGGCCCTTGGTTTGAAGGGTTGAGCATAGCCTTCAATAAAATGAGTACAGGCTACAGTGCAGGACGAGCTCTTCTAGCTGCAAATAACCCCACCTGCAGTTGGATCACAACAGGAATTCTCTAATGTACACCAACTTTGCACCCTGTCACCAGTTTGTCAATCTCCTGAAATTCTTGATACCATCTTCTTTGGACTTATCTGGTATGGATGAGTCAGCCTTCAATTGGCAGATTGACGATCTGGTGCAGTAAGAACAATTCAGGGCTTAATAGGATTCATGAAAGAAGGCAACCCAACCAACCCCCATCATCCTATGTGGCTCCCCAGTTGACACTGTGGAGTTCTTCTGCTTCAAAGGCTCCGTCATCTCTCAAGATCCCAGGAAATGGTATCCACCCCTTTATCAAAACAGTACCAGAGAGCTTGAAATTCCAGTGGCAGATGAACAGGTTTAACATCAGTTTAGCCGATGACTGTGCATTTCTGAGCGAGTGCCATCACCACCTGTTACTCGGATCACTGGAAAGAACAAGTGACTTAACGGTACATCTGTCCCTGAAGACCTGAGCCTAAAAACCTTCTTCTGTCGAATTAGAGGTAATATTTAAGGGTGTCGACTGTAAGGTTGACGATGAAAGGAAGGAGTTTTTTATTGATTTTGCTGCAGTCTCAAGGCTGTTTGACCAGTCAGGAATGTTATCTACAGCCATCTCTGTTCAAGGGGATCTGTTCACTGGGTGGACTGACAGTTTCTCTGTTCCCTACAAGATGGGGATTTTCTTCCTCTAGCTTGGAAAGATGAAAGGACTGCTCCAAGGTCCATGTTCTTGGATTGAGCCTGCTGCATTAGAGGCAGACTCTAGTGGATAGTTAAATAGAGTCACTGACGATGATCTTATAATGTTCTAAGACAGTTGCAAATATTTCTTGTAAAGAATCATGATTATCCATCTAGCCAAAGAAAACATGATATGGTAGAAAGAAAGAAAATTACCTAATAATAGTATGGTTATGCAGCCATATTACAGAAGTGTGCCTGTCAGCAAACATGACTTTAGATGCAAATTAAGGAGCCATTTCATTTTTTGGGCCAAAAAACAGCTCACAGAAATGCCCCTTCTACAGAAACAAGGATTACTGTATCTGTAACCATGACAACTGATGGCCTGAACAAAACTGCTATGGAAGACTATGGAAGAGGGGCTGAGCTGGTGCTTCAGTCTAAATCTTCCATCCGGAATAAAATGTGTATCTGTTTATGCTATGGCTATATGCTAATACGCTAACGCGTCTTTATATAGGGGCCAAATTGTGATGGCTAAACTGCAGCTCTTGTGGGGTGTTTCCAGTCTGTCGTGATCAGTACATACCAAAAGTGGTCCAAGGAAGGAAAAGCGGTGAACCGGAGGCAGGGTCATGGGGCGGCCAAGGCTCATTGATGCGCGCCGGGAGCAAACGCTGGCCCTTGTGGTCCAATCCAACAGAAAAGCTACTGTAGCTCAAATTGCTAAAACAGTTAATGCTGGTTCTGTTAGAAAGGTGTGAGAACACACAGTGCATTGCAGTTTGTTGCGTATGGGGCTACGTAGCTGCAGACCAGTCAAGGTGCCCATGCTGACCTCTGTCTACCACTGAAAGCACCTACAATGGGCAGGTGAGCATCAGAACCTGACCACGGAGCAATGGAAGAAGGTGGCCTGGTCTGCTGAATCACGTTTTCTTTGACATAATGTGGATGGCCGGGTGCGTGTGCATCGCTTACCTGGGCTTGCCAGGCAAATGCCCCAGATCTGAATCCTCCAAGCAGCCGTGGGATGTGCCGGATAAACAAGTCCGATCCATGGAGGCCTCACCTCGTAATTTACAGGATTTAAAGGATCTGCTGCTAACGTCTTGGTGCCAGATACCACAGCACACCTTCAGAGGTCTAGGGGAGTCCATGCCTCGACGGGTCAGGGCTGTTTTGGCCGCAAAAGGGGGACCTACACAATACTAGGCAGGTGGTCACTAATGAAAAGTATAGAAAGTATGTGATCCCTTTGGGAAATTTCCTGGTTTTATACACTATTTAAAAAAATATAGCAAATATTGGACTTATTTTCAAATGAAATTGAAAATGTGTATTTTATAGAATTGTTTCCAATGAAAGGTAATTCGAGAACATGGCAGGGCATTTCTACAATTACTTCAAGTCAAAACAATTAAAAGGATTAAAGAAAGATACATACATCTCCCGATGCTTTGGGAAGAACTGCAAACAGAATATGAAAACTCCACACAGAAAGAGCAGACTTTTTTTGCTTGATTCAAACGAGGGCCAACTTCTATTAGTTAGTGCTAACCACTGATCTGCCACACTACCTGTGTATGAAGAACAATTTGTCATCTACCAAGCGCTACTTCTGCATTTTTTTAATTGTAAAAGATACCAAACCTTTATTAGCAACTTAACTATTCAGAGGTCTTCCTTTAATGTTTTACATGGCAAGCTGATTTTGTCAGCACAAACACAACACAATATCCACATGATTTGGCAATAATAAGTAAACCTGCTGATGTTAAATATTACACAAAATATTTACCCAATTTTTATGTGGCAGTAGAAGTACTCAAAATAAATAAATAAGTGAAACAAAAATGTATTTCATAGTTGTTTTTATTTCTCAATTTAATGAATTTGCTTAAATGCCTTAAGTTAACATTGGGTTTTGAAAAGAATATTCAATTACAGTATATTTCAAATGCATGTACACAAAACTTTCAAAATAAAACCGAGAATAGAACAGTTATAAAATTATCTACAGTACATGAAGTCATATCAAATACCATTAGATTAAAAGGACAAGGTTGAAGAATATCTTACAAGTGTCAGCCTTTTTCAAAGACTTTTCATTAAGATCTCCTCAGATCATGCGTTGTTTGGATTGGACACAATGTTTAATGTTCAAAACAGCTTTACACAATTTACACATATTTAAAAACTGACGAAACTGGCTGATTGGCTTTATACAAATATGTTATTACAAATAAAAATACATATATTTGTCAATAGACATGCAGGAGAAGATGCACTGTCATAGTGACAGGACTTAAGATCTTGGTAAGTATGTAACACAAGGCAAACAATCTAGATCTAAGTTGTGATAACAATTGGAGGTACAGTCAGAGATAAGCCATGAAAGGGAAGGTTGATGGTATGCAGTAACCATTACGGAGAGGTCCCAACATGTGTCTGTTGATGTTCCTCCAGTAGGTGAGGAAAAGCGAAAGCTTTGTCACACTCTGTGCATTCATATACAACTTGGCCCATGTGACTTTCTTGGTGCTTCTTAAGATGAGACCACTTGTTGAATGACTTGTAGCACATATCACAGCGGAACTCTCCATCTTCGTTTTCAGCGTGTGATCTCATATGAAATGATAAATCTTGTGCTGTACTAAATTTGTTGTGGCACTGGGAACATATGAACTTTTCAGTGTCCTGCAGAGATGTGTTTTTTTGACGGTGCCTTCGCTCATGCTCTCTGAGGTACCGGCTCCTGGCAAACATTTTTCCACAAAGCTTGCATATGTAGGGCTTGTCAGTTCCATGCAGTTTGTTTTGATGCTCCAAAAGGACACTTTTTGAGGAGAACTCCATTGAGCAAACAGGACAATTGTACAAGTCCTCTCCAAGAACATCGACTTCCTCCTCCTCTGTTGCTGCTGCTTGATGAGTTTGAAGAGATGTCTTGGCAGATGGGTTTGAGCACTTAGCCTCCATTGTTGTGGGCTGTTCATGGGAACAGTGGTGCTGACGGAAAGTATCTCTTCCCAAAAAGCTCTGGCCACACTGGGTGCATTCAAATGCAGTAGCTGAGTTGCTTACATGAAGGTGATCTTGATCTTCAAGTTTACTTCCAGATGGTAATGTGCTTTTACATTCGAATGAACCATTAGGATGCGTAGCAAAATGACAAATCAAGTCAGTGGCACTGGCAAAACACTGATGACAATCTGGACATATGAAGCCATGTGATAGATCTCCATCTTTACTTTCACGGCCGTGTTCTATTCCTCCAGCAGTATCATGGCTCTTTAGATGGCTTAGAAAGAGCTGAGGAGAGGGAAAGCTACAGTTGCATTGACTGCATAGATTTTTGCTACTAGATGGTGGGTGATGGATGGCCCTGTGCTTTTTCAGGTGAGATGCATGCAGAAAATGTTTATCACATTCTGAACAGGAGTATTGTCGTTCATTGGCTGCCATGCAACCATGCTCTGATAGTGTCTCTGGGTCTCTGTAACGCTCACCACATACACCACAGCGATACTTAAGTTCTTCGGTGGATACTGATGAGATCTCAGAAGATGAAACAGACGTCTCACTTTCTTCTCTTGTAGTGAAAGATGGGTGGCGGTCAACTGACATTGAGTGGCATTTCCGATGCTCGACTCTACTGCTCTTGGAGAGGAACACACGATTGCATATATCGCATGGGAAGCTTTCTTCACGGTGGGTAGACATGTGTTCTGCCAACTGCAAGGGTCCTGTAAAACTAAAGTCACACTTGGAACATCGATATGGCCGGCTCTTTCCATGCGTATGCTTGTGTTTACGCAGTGCAAAAAGCGAGACAAAACCCCTGCCACATGCCTGACACTGAAATTCAGACTTGTGCATTCGTTGATGCTGCTGCAACTGGGATGCCTGAAAAAAACATCTACCACATTCTGCACACTCATGTGGCTTTTCTCCCAGGTGACACCGCTGATGATCCTCAAGACTTTCAGATGTTGGGAATGTCTTGCCACACACATGGCATGGGAAGTAAGGCGCCGAATCAGAGTCACTGTCCTCATTCCTGTCATCCTCATCACTTTCACCAGATGTACTGACCTGACTGCTGGATGGTTCTTCAGCACGGCTCTTTCCCTGTATAGTTTTCATAAGATCCCTCTGCTCTTTAATATGCCACTTCTTATAATGTCTTTCTAGTGATTTTCTGACTGTATAGGCCTTGTTACAGAAACGACAAGTAAATACATCATTTGAATGGTCTTCTCTGTAATGACTACGTAAAGATGGTCTTGTCCAAAACCTTTGATTACACAGTTTGCAAATGAAAGGCCTATTAGGGTCATGGCATGTTCTGTGAATTTCAAGTTCAGATTCGGTGGTACAAATCCTGGAGCAGACAGGACAAGTTAACATTTGATCAGATTCATGTATCTTCATGTGTCTTCCAAGATTTGTTTGACTAGCAAACACCTGTCCACACTTAACACATGCATTGCGCTTCTTCGCTTGTTCCTGCCTTCCATGGTCTTCAAGATGACTAATGAGCAATAAGCCATCTGTGAAGCTCTGATCACATTCGGAACATTGGTACTGCACAGTTTTCTTCTTTTTACTTTGCTCGTCATTTTCCTCCGAACTTTGTGGTGATTTGTCCATAAATTCCTCTTTGCAGGCGAAGTCGGTCTGCACCAATTTGGAGGATTTTTCAAAATCGAGCATGTCATTCAGCACAATATCAATCTCTGCTTTCAAAGGGACTTCCAATTGTTTGGTTTTAGTTTTCTCTGAAAAGCTTCCATATCTACATTTCCTGTTGTGATTACGGAGAAGACTTTTATTCCAGAAGCCCTTCTTGCATGTTTTACAGTTAAAAGGAACTTTTCTTGTGTGAACACGCAGATGACCAGTTAGTCCAGCATTATTTGTGAAGGACATATTGCACACTGGGCAAATAAATGGTTTGGGGACCTCAACACTGAACTGTTTGTCACAACTCTCATCCAAAGGTTCTTCTTTGATGTTAGGTATATTTGACAGATGGTGTTGTAGGGGAGCAGAGGACACAGGTGGAACCTTTGTTTCCAGCTTGTGTTCATTTAAAAAATGCTCTTGAAGCTGTGAAAATAGCAGGAAACGGGAACTACAGTATGCACAAGAAAAGCCTTTTGTTTGGCTTTTAGAGATTGTCTGTTGGCTTTGAAATAATGTGGACTTTGATAATCTTGTTGACGATAGAGTGCCTCTTTTTTGGGGACACTTCGCTGAATGACGTCTCACATAATCTTTCCTTATAAATCTTTCACCACAATCCTCACAGGCATATGGCCGCTCTCCTGTATGCAGACGGTTGTGCACAGCCAATTGCCAGCCGCTTTTAAAAGCACGGGGGCAAAAGCTACATGCATATCTGTAGGTTTTGTTGAAGTAGGGCTGAATTTGATGTATAATTCTATTTCTCACCCCTTTAAGCGGGTTTGTGACATTTTCTGTTTGTGGATTAGTTTCTGAGGGTTCATTGTAGGGCCTTCTGCACTTCTGCGTCTTCATATGTTTTTTCAGGGATCTTTCTTGAGAGAATGATGAGCCACAGCGTGTGCACTTAAATGGTTTTGGAGTATGGAACATAGTGACATGTCGGGACAGTATAGACTGAGATGGAAAGTTCCTTGAACAGATGTTGCACTCAAATGTCTCATGCTTTGCATTGCGTTCTGTTCCGCAGTTATTTTGCCATCCCTTGCCAACGTAATCCAAGCTGATTTTGGGAATACAGACTTCCAATTGCGTCTTTTTCCCCCTACAGCGAGTCTGATGTACTTTCAGATGATCGTACCTTGAAAAGCAGCTGTCACAGGCCTTACAACGATACGGTTTCACTTCATTGTGTGTCAAAATGTGACGTCTCAGGCTTCGTGATTTCATGAAGGTCTTGGTACAGAATTTGCACTTGTACTCAGCTTCCCCGTCAATTTTGGGATTTTGTGCTGCGTCTCTGGGAGTAAGAGTCTTTGACAATTGAGTTGCAGTAGCATCTTTCACTTTTGACTTTCCCTCTTCATTAACACCATCACAGAAAGCTTCATGCTTCAAACACATTGACTTACTTCTGTAACAATGTCCACAGTGCATACATGCGTAGGGTTGTACGCCAGTGTGGCTAACAACATGTCTCAAGAGTAACGACCTGTACCTGAACCTTTGTATACAGTGAGGGCATTTAAAGTAAAGCATGTTGGCTGCATTGGATTTTGAAGACATTTTGCTGACATTCTTGCTTGCCTGTGAAGTGCTTTTGCAGATGCTCTCCTTGGCTGAGAAGCCAGTGTTGTGCTTTGTAGTGTCCATGCAGTTGTTTTGATGTTGTTTTAATTTTGTCAATCCAAAGAACTGCTCACATCCGGAGCAGAAAAGCAGAGTGTTTGTCTTGTGTCCATAGTGATGTCTTTTCAGGCGGTTTTTCTTAGTAAAAGTCCGAGGACAATAGGAACACTGATGTGGCCCTTTTTTCTTGGTTTCAGACTCCAATTTGATAAGAGGTCTAGTTTGATCAGCTGAGCACTTTTTACTGTGAAGTTTGAGATACGCGTCTAGATAAAACTGTTTTCCACAGCCATTGCAGGAAAAGGGTTTATCTCCAGTATGTATGACCATGTGGCGTAGCAAATTGCGGCGATTTTTGAAATTACGCTTGCAAAATGGACACTGGTGTGACGAAGACCCAGATATATGTGTAAGAGAATGTTTTCTTAGTACATGGGCATCATCAAACACCTCATTGCATATGGAACACTGCCGCTGTATTGGTCCATTCTTCTCTTTGACAGACTTCAAGGATTGCTGTGGTTTTATAGCTGGTCTATCTTCAAGCAGGCTTGTCTTGTTTTCTCTATTTTTGTGGCTCTCCAGATGCCTGAGGAGATATGCAGGATACTGGAACAGTTGATGACAGTCTGGGCATTGAAGCTTTCCCCTTTTAAGATGCGAATTTCGGTGCTGGATCAATGCTCCAATAGTTGGGAGAATCTTTCTGCAGACAGTGCATTGTATCTTCCTCTGATGACCGCTTTTCTTATGAACGATTAGATAGGCACGTTTCTTGAATCTGTTTCCACAATCCAGACAGCGGTATGGTCTATCACCTCTGTGATTTTGCTCATGTCTTTTCAATGACTGTTGTGTGTCAAAACAACTTCCACAAAATGTACAGCTCAGGGCAAGACGGTCATTTGCTTGTGAGAATTTTAAGGTATCGTTACACTCTTTAGTGCTTGCACTACTTAAAGTTGCTTTTTCGGACAAGGTAGAGAATACTGAATTCCTGTATGTGAACATTTTACCAGTGAGTTTAAATTGCTCATGTTTCTTCATATGTCTGTACTTTCCAGAACCATGACAAAAAACCGCTGGACAATAACTGCATTTGTACCTTGGACCAGTTGTAGAGGGTGTATAAGCTGGGGGTGCTTGCTTTTTTTGTTTAATTTCCTGGGGCTGTTTTGTCTTTTCATATTTCTTTGATGGTGTTTTTTGCTTCATTTCTGTAGTTTTTCTCTGGTTGGTCTGTTCCTTTGATTTTGCCCTCTCCTTTGCAAGTCGATTAAGACAGTCTTTGAGACAAAAAGTTTTAATATGTCTAAATCGGTTGCTTGGTAAAGTGAAGGTTATGTGGCACAATGGACACCGATATTTACCAGTAATCTTTTTCTTCCCACTAGTTAGTGAAAGTTTGACACAGTCACGCAAATGTCGAGCCCTGTTGTAGGAGTACTTGAAAAGCCGTGGACAGAGAGGACATTTATATTTTCCTTTTGTGTCATTCTCCACTTTTGGGGTTTTCTCATTACTGTGTTTTGTGGTACACAGACTTGATGAAACTGCCAGACACTTTCCATTGTGTAAGTTGCAGATGTGCTTTTTTGCCTTGACTGCAGTCAAGAAGCATTTACCACAGAAACTACACAGATGGGTTTTGGAGATGTTAACCAGCTTTACATAACATCCAGATGGATTTTCATATGGTTTGCTTGGTACCAAGTTCTTCTGTGGTGTTTTTTTAGTTTCTCCGATAACAGCATCAACATCTGTGACTGGAAGTTTTGGTCGCTTGCATCTACCAGGTATACGCTTGTGTTTTTGCAAGCTACTACCCTGTGCGAAAAACAATCCACATCCAATACACTGATAGGGTGTTTTGCCAGTGTGAATTCGCATATGCTTGACATATAGATTAATTTTTGAAAATGTAATTCTACACTTTGAGCATCTGTGTCCGCTGCAGCGTTTTCTTTTCTTTGGTAGGCTTGAATCACAAGAAAGCTCAGGGCTATCTTGGGTTTGCCAACACACATGTTTTTCTGTTTGCTTATTTTTCATCAGGTAGAGATTACAAGTCTTGCAAAACTGGAAATTGTGCACTGTATGTTTACAATGGTGGTGTTCAATTAGATGATCCACATTGTTGGTTGTGTGTTGACAATTCGAGCATTGATAAGAGTTACTTATTCCATTTATTAACTCTGACGTCTTCAATATTACGATAGGTTGCAGGCGTTTCGCCATTTGTACAGAGGATTTGAGTTGCGGGGCTTCTTCTGCATTTTTCACGCTGTTACTCTCAGGTCTGGACACAGAGGTGTCTTCATAGTGTCTTGCATCAAGTATTGTACCATCAGCATCACAAGAAGAATCTTCAGTTGACAGAGGCTCACCATACAACGTGTCATGCTCAGACTGCTCCTCTATAGATGTGTCCATCTCTTTGAACAACTGTCTTGAACTTTCATCAACATCCCCACTTTGACTTCCTGGTTCTAGGGACAGTAGGCTTTGATGAAGTGATAGTTCCTGATCTGAAAAGGTTGTATTTATATTCTCTGCTGGACATTCATTTTCAAGATTAGGATTTAGGTCTGTGCTTGGGCTGTTTGGCTGCAAGCAGGATTCTACATGACCAGTAACACTTTGCTCGTCCTTATCAGTAGTATCAATAAGTAGATTGACACTTTTGACACCAGGCGCAGTACAATCTTGTTTTTGATCAGCGGTACTTGTTTTCTCTGTTGCACCACTACTCTCTTCTTTGTCACTGGCATTGCCCAAATGACCATCACTCATCACAGGCTTGAATATGTCCTGAGCCACATTTTGAGTGGCATCTTTACAATTGGATGCCTTGATAGATGGATGATCTGAAGATTGAGAGGTATTTACATGAACATCTTTCTCCTGAAAGTTGATTTCCATATCTCCAACTTGACTATTAGTTGAGTTCGAACTATCACTTTCATCGTCAAATGATTCCTTAATTTCCTTTCTTAGGACTTTTTCATCAGAGTGATCTTGCTTATTCTCCAACAGAGTTATGATATTTGGAAATGTCCCCATAATCTGATCCTCCTCATTGCCATTTAGGTAATTTATTCCATCACCAGTCAAGGTCTCAAGGCCACTTATCGAGTCCTCTGAATTTTTTTCTTGGGTGGGGTCTGTCTCCACACACTCCTTTAGATTCTGATCTGGAGAAGCACCACAATCATTTCTCCCCGCAACAGTCTTGCTTCCTGTAGTTGTCACCATGTTAGAAGTCGACGAGCAATGTTTGTGTCCTGTTAAAGATTTTTCATTTTTTTCAGGAGTTTGCTGCTCATGTTGAGTACATTCA
Organism: Eleginops maclovinus; assembly: GCF_036324505.1. Taxonomy (NCBI): domain Eukaryota; kingdom Metazoa; phylum Chordata; class Actinopteri; order Perciformes; family Eleginopidae; genus Eleginops; species Eleginops maclovinus. The sequence goes on along the minus strand of NC_086351.1, from coordinate 13,983,220 downwards.
ACTATGTTTTCTGCTACCATCACATTTGATGTACTTGGCAAAATACCATCAGTTTCAGACATATTTGGGCACAGGCTTTCAGTGGGAAGCATACTTTTTGCAGTATCATTGAAAAGCTTTTCTGTTGAACTGGGCTTTTTAGCAACATTACTTTCAGATTTTGGAACAGAATTCCTTGACATGAACTTACAATACTGCCTTGTTTCACCTGCCTCCGAGCAGCTACTAACATCTGAGTAGTCCCCAATTAATGATGTAGCGAGCATTCCCCAGTCTTGCTTAAGATCTTGCAAATCTGTTGCTAAAGAAGAAGGAAAAGGTCCGGATGTTGATAACCCTTCTGTAGCAAAATCTGAGATATCACTGTTTGCACATCTTGGCAAGTAATCTTTCTCCATTTGTTCTAGATCAGCTTGCAATGGTGCTTCCTTGCAGTATCTCTGATAAAGACAGTCTGACCTGGTATTTTCAATACAGGGATTTGAGTAATAGTTTTTGTCAAAGTTTGAGTTTGTTGCAGGGGCTTCATTTGAATCCATTGTGCCTGTGAAGTCATGATGTCCAATGAAGTTCTCTATATCTTTGGGAAGACTTTCCTCAGACTCTGATGTTCTTCTCAAAGTGCTTGTCTCCAATGTAAGAGGTGGAATATTATGGAAGTATGAATCCCATCCCTGAGCCATTTTACGCCATACACATAAGCTAGGGCTTATTTAGCCAATTCCTGAAAAACACAAAGTAGTATATCGTTACAAAAGACAAACTAAAACTGTAATAATCTAAAAAGCTATTGTACAATATTTGAAAAGAAAAATCTGACCTTTTCTTGGACACACGAGGAATAACTCAATCCACGGTCATTTGGGATGCATCCAAGTGGGAACCTAAAAACAGTAATTGATATTATTGTGGACAAAGTCACAAAAAATGACACTTTCAAATATTATCAAAATGCAATCCAATAAGAACCTAGGAGGATATGAAATGTGTCCAAGATGGAGTGTGGATGGTAAGATGAGGCAGGATACAGGGTAAGGTGTGGGGGACTACACAAATTCCCAAAGCAGGTTTACAGAGCTTAACTTTATGGAATTGGAAGTTTTCTTTGTGTCTGATTGTATCAACCAAGATAAAAATGGTCCCTGGCAAAGGTCATACCATGAGAGAAACTATAGTAAGAGAAACCGGGTCCCCTTAAGGCAAGATCTGGTTGTTGGCAGAGTGGTCAGGCTGATTGGTTCCTTACAAAAATGATCATTCAATAAATAAACCAAGTATTTACTTGTTGCAGCTTGTCAAAAGGTAAGCCTTATTGTGAGAATTTTCCTGCCTAGCCTTTTGGAACAATCCAGTAATGCGCAATGAGTGCACTGGCAGAGTGCGCGTCTGTAGGCAGGTAGGTAGGTAGCGCAGGGCTGACCATAGTCTGATCGCACGCTTCTCTTCTCTTGCTAGGGCAGATGCAGGAATCCTTTTATCCCATCTGGCCTGTGAAGACACTAGGATCCCCTGGAAGAGCTGAATGATAGATAGGGGTGTCTGGTGTACTTTGTATGTACATTCGGATAAGTCTCAGTCCTTTGTGGAATACCCTGGTAACTTAGTCTTGAACTTACCTCTTACCTCCATTTGAGTTGAAAATGCGATTTTTTTTTTTTACATGTAATTTCCTTTCGCCCAAGCATATCTCAAAAACCAAAAGAGTTACACACTCACCTGGTGTTTAACATCTGTTAGCATCTGAATCTCGAAGCACATTGATGTGGGCTTCCTGTAAAGGGGGGAAAAAAGCAAGCATTATTACCACTGTCACTTATTTTAAGTTCTGTTTCTACAACATAAAAGAATTGCATTGGTTGCCGGCTATTCCTCCACAAAAATAAAAATAAAATGAAGAACTGTGACACACAAAAACCAATGCTATTACGGCCACAGCAGGCAAATACGGTGCTTTGGGTGCCTGATCTTTTACAAAAAAGTGATGTGATTGGCCCATTAGGCCTTATGTTTCAAAATTACATTTGGATGAAATGGAACTTTTCGCATTAACAATTTGTACCAGGAAAAACTGAAAAATAGAGCCTATCATGTTTTTTTTCAAGATTTTTTGTTTGGCTTTTAAGTTTTAATCTTTGAACCAGCCAACCATCCACACATCAACATTTCAAACTCTAGCTTTGTGCTTGCTACATTTCCTGTCCCATTCGAATAAGGACCAGTTTTCAGTACCCAACACTGTGACCTCTAAAGGCAGCATGAATGTACACACCCATCTTTCTCTGCTGCCAAAACCTTAGTCCATGCTTTCATCTCGTCATGAATCGACTACTGCCCCAGCATCCTTCATGACACACCATACAAACTCCTTAATACATTTCATTACAACCAAAACTGCTAATGTAGGAAAACAATGCTTAATACGGTGAACAACCCCCTTTTTCTAGCTGATCTACTTTCAGAGGGTGTGTGCAAATTACAGAGGCATCCCACTACTCAACCTCCCCAGGAAAGTTTACTCTAAGGTGCTGGAAAGGAGGGTCCGGCCGATTGTCGAACCTCAGATTGAAGAGGAACAATGCTGATTTAGTCCTGGTCGTGGAACGACGGACCAGCTTTTTACTCTCGTAAGGATCCTGGAGGGGGCCTGGGAGTACGCTCATCCGGTCTACATGTTCTTTGAGAATTTGGAGCAGGCGTATGACCGGGTTCCCAGGGAGATACTGTGGGAGGTGCTGCGGGAGTATGGGGTGAGGGGGTCTCTACTAAGGGCCATCCAATCTCTGTACTCCCAAAGCGAGAGCTGAGTCAGGGTTCTCGGTAGCAAGTCGGACAGATTTTCGGTGAGGGTTGGCCTCCGCCAGAGCTGCGCTTTGTCACCAATCCTGTTTGGGATTTTCATGGATAGGATTTCGAGGCATAGTCGTGGGGCAGGGGGTCTGCAGTTCGGTGGGCTAAGGATTGCACCACTGCTTTTTGCAGATGATGTGGCTAATGGCTTCATTGGTCTGTGACCTTCAGCACTCACTGGATCGGTTCCCGGCCGAGTGTGAAGCGGCTGGGATGAGGATCAGCACCTCCAAATTTGAGGCCATGGTTCTCAACAGGAAACCGATGGACTGTCCACTCTAGGTAGGGAATGAGGCCTTACCCCAAGTGAAGGAGTTCAAGTATCTCGGGGTCTTGTTCTTGAGTGAGGGAACAGTGGAGCGTGAGATGGGCCGGAGAATCGGAGCAGTGGGAGCGGTACTGCAGTCACTTTACCGCACCGTTGTGACGAAAAGAGAGCTGAGCCAGAAGGCAAAGCTCTCTGTCTACCGGGCCATCTTTGTTCCTACCCTCACCTATGGTCATGAAGGATGGGTCATGACCGAAAGAACGAGATTGCGGATACAAGCGGACGAAATGGGATTTCTCCGCAGGGTGGCTGGCATCTCCCTTAGGGATAAGGTGAGAAGTTCAGTCATCCGGGAGGGACTCGGAGTAGAACCGCTGCTCCTTCGCGTTGAAAGGAGCCAGTTGAGGTGGTTCGGGCAACTAGTAAGGATGCCACCCAGGCGCCTCCCTAGGGAGGTGTTCCAGGCACGTCCAGCTGGGAAGAGACAGAGGGGTAGACCTAGGACCAGGTGGAGGGACTATATCTCTTCGCTGGCCTGGGAGCGCCTTGGAATCCCCCAGTCAGAGCTGGTTGATGTGGCCAGGGAAAGAGAAGTTTGGGGCTCTCTGCTGGAGCTGTTACCTCCGAGACCCTGACGGAGAAGGTGGATGGATGGATGGATGGATCTACTAACTTCCCAATTTGCACATTTCATAAAGTTGTGTGACAATCAACTACATTGTGATCACGCAAGCAAACCCTTGGGAAGACGGCATTCTGGAGAATCTCTGCTTGAAAAAAATACTTAATGCATAACCTACATCCAAAACTCCAGTGCATGAGTTGGTGCATCGCAGAAAAACAAGGGGGGAAAAGCTAGCTCCAGAGCCGAGGCACCTATGACATAAAACAAGCAAGATGCACTTAATTAAGCTTGAATAGCATTTATAAATTCACCATTTTTCTTAAAAGAAGAAAACATTTTCATGAAAAAAAAAAAGATCAGGTACTCTCTTCCTTAAATATCTCACAATATTAGCTTATTGGAAAAAAAGTTCCTGAAATAGTCCTGTATTACTTACATATTTGTCTGATATAGTGAACTGTAACTTTTGTTTATTGTGGTCATATAAAAAAGTATCAATAGACAATCGTTTGACTTATCTTATTATTTTAAGGTTAAATGATTTAAATGTTGATTTCTTGGAATGGCTATACAATAATAACACTATTGGTGTTCATAATGCTTCCCTACAAGCCTCCCTTTCAATATATAATCTCTGCCACCGGGCACAATTTAAAATTGGTCCACCATTAGGCATTCAAAACAGAAAGAGGATGGCACTATATTTCTCCCAATAGCTATCTTCAGTTACCAAATAATCAATAGAAGTTCTGTGTGGTTATTATCCCCAGTGCGGAAATGGTGGATAATGGAACTACCAAAGTAATGCAGTAAGTTGTGTGCAACATTTTGACAGATGACAGCATAAGGGCAGTGGACTGCAATAACTCTGAGCAGCATTCGGAAAAGATTATAATAAAACTGACTAAATTTGTCAATAGCAAACAAGGTCTGTCCAATTGTCTTTCAACAGTCACCAATAATAAACTACTTGGAAATGCTAGGGGGTATCTGAAAAATATGCTTATTGCCACTATAAGCAGGAACAGTTGATCTGCAGTGGGATGACATCCTCCACTTCAACTGAACAAAAGTTCTCAATACTATGGATTCAGTAGGAGTGATGTTGAATAACTGTGTTAGAAAACTGCCTGTTGTGTTTGCACAACCTGTAAGGACAACAATCTAAAGAAGTGGGGAATTTTGTGGAAAAGACAATTAAAGCAAAATGGATACACTGCCATTGGCACAGACATTTTCTTAGCAGTCAAAGACATAGTGCCAGCCTAACAGGAAAACTTGAAGATACCAATGTTCTTCGGCAAAGCATCCTCGAGCTGGGTGAATAACTCTATTCCATCAATTCATTTGAATTTATGGCAAAGCAGGAAGACAGCCTATTGGTTCCCTGGTCAACTTAAACAGCAAGAGTTGGTTGGTGAGAGAATTATTAAGAAAACAGAATGTTTGCATTGCTCTACCGTTGTATCTAAAAGGGAACTCATCATGCTAACCCTCTGGCTGTCATCTAGTCAAGAAATACCTCTTCATGAAGTGCTGAATTAGAATGGGTCTTTAGTGTGATAGTTTGCAGAGGGAAGGGGGGTATTCTAACATGCAACAGAGCATGCATCAAGCCAGAGGCAGGCAGGTTTGTGTACGTTGCAAAAAACTTAAGACACCACAAGGACCTCATGTATGATTTTTGTGACACTTATTTGTGTGTCTTGGTTAACCATTTTAATAAAATATTTAAATCTATAAATTGGGAAAAAATCTGAGGTTTTATTAGGGATATAAACTCATGGAGTTTTGTCCAAAAAATACAAGGTGGAATATGTGAGATATGTCAATAACACCTGCACACATACAGTATATGTCCAAATACATGCAATGTTGTTTTTTCCACTTTACTTCATGCACACAAACATTCTAGCACATTACGCAACAGGTGCCATCTTAATTTGTCTTGGCCTTGTTGTGCAGTTGAATGGAGGAACTGATCAGACTTCAGAACGTGATACAACACCTGTCTGTGCAAGGTGATTACTGGTTGTCATGGTGACAGAACTTCCTGCACCGACTTAAAAGTGGCAGAAGCATCATACAATTTATCCATTATGCCGATAGTTATTAAGTTCTTCTCGGATCTTGCAACCGGACTGCTTGGACTTGTAAGTGGCAGCTGCTAAAAGTTTCTTTGACACCTGGCAGTGGTGTGTAAAACAGTCAACAGTGAGGAATGAAGAAAATTCATGTAAGCCAATAAAATACATAGGATGCTTATATTTGGAACCCCAAAGGAGAATGCCTCAATATGAATTGGAAATTTAAGAGATGACTTATGCTAGCAACTATGTTACGTGCAGTACCAAACAAAAAAATAAATAAAAGCTTATGCTGTCTTACAGAACATAGGATCCCTGACCAAGGCGATCTCCTGGGCATTCAGAGAAGAACACTGTGTGCCTCTCTATGCCTTTGCTCACGGATGTTGGATTTTTGCATGCTTTTTCCCCCACTTTCGGCTCTGGTTTCCGCTTCTAGGATTGAAGGCCAGTAGGAGCACACTGCACACCGTATCATTACTTTTTTATTATTAACTGCCAACCTATTCCATGTGCATTGTTCTAACCCTAATAACCCTAAAGCAAAGCAATTAATACAGCATTGAACAAAACATTTATACTGATTTTTAAATTTTGCTGGTAATTGTAATAGGAAAGAACACTGCAAAATCCCAGATGAGACATTTAGGATTTGACAACAACACTTGAACAAAAAAAGTAACAGCTGATATAATAGCCTTGGGGGAGGGGGGGGTGACATAGCTACATTGAGTTGCATACCACATTGTATGGCATTCACAAAAGTGTTTTGAATACAACGCATTCATTTTAAGTGTGTACCTTTGTTAAAGTGGCGCACCTATCTTTTTCTGCAAGGTGCACAAAATGCATGCACAACTTCCTAGGTGGCTACAATATAAGAATAAACCAAAGACAATAGAGACTTTAACCTATCCCTACATCAGCCAATGCCAGGCAAGTCAGAGCAGACATACAATTACTGTGTAACTATTGAGCAAATATCTATTAGCAGTTGCAAAATCTGCATATTTGCTTATTAGATGTAACTTTCCATAGCTATATTCTTGTCATATTCATTTCTATCAGCCAAATGTCCAAACCCATTAAAAGGTGAACATCTCTTTCACTACTACCAAAAAAGCCCAGCAAAGGATGTTCTTCCTGTGGCAGCTGAAGAAATTCCACCCGCCAAACTCGATGATGAACTTCTACACTGCCATCGAGTCCATCCTCACATCCTCCATCACCATCTGGTACACTGCAGCAACAGCCAAGGAAAATGGCAGACTGCAGCTTATCAGCCGCTCTGCCAAGAGGGTGATCGTCTACAATTTGCCCTCTCTCCAGAACCTGCAAGCCTTCAGGACCTTGAGGCAGGCAGGGAAGATTTTGGCCGACCCCTCCCACTAACTAAAACCGTTCGACTTGCTCCTCTTTTGCAGGAGTCTGCGCTCCATCAGGACCAAAACCTTTCGCCACTTGAACAGTTTCTTCCCCTCTACTACCGGCCTCATTAACAAGGCCCAGCAGCCCCACTGACACTGAACCTCAGCCACATCAGAGATTCTATGCATTACCTTAATGCACACAAGGCAAACAATATGTAGTTCATTTTAATACTGTCAGTCCTGCACAACCCATCAGAATTTTGCACATGCACAATGAACACAAAGCTACCCAATATCTGCGTGGCTTTCCGCTTGTCACTGCACATATTTTATTTGTCCGGGTATATCTATATTTTATGTACATATGGCTATATTTCAATGTTTCAATAGTTTTCTTAAAATTGTTTTTCTTTTTAGTACTTGTATGTATTTTTTACAATGTATCAAATATATCTTATACCTACTTGGCAATAAACCTGTTACTGACTGTGATTTTCAGACCTTCTCTCTAGACAGCTTAAATGTAATTTCTTATTTTCCCAAAACTTCACTTTGGAAAGTGGAAGATATATTGATAAAAGAATAATGTCCAGATATATTGACACTGTCAGAGAGGTATTCATTAAATGTTTTATTTATTGTTACTGTTAAACTTGACTGCATTAGGTACACTGAGATGAGTTTCAAATGTTTTGAGGTGTGCATATATAAATAATATAGTGTAAATAGGAAGGTGACTAGGGAGTCTACATGGTTTGACATTGCTTCTTTTGCAGAGGGATCACGGGGTATTTTGATAATATGATAAAAGCTAGGGACCACCTAAAGGACATAGAAATATTAAACTAAATGCACTTTTTACATCAAACTCTTTGGTGCAAGGATAGCACATTAATAACTTGAAGGTGACACATTTGATGTTGTAAAGCTTACTGAGCAATGTATTAATACCATTTAAAGCAATAAAGCTACACATCAACAGAGCTGCCACAAGCAGTTCCTGGTTTTTAAGAGTAAGAGATAAGCATTATGTAAAGAAGGCATGACCACCTCGATGTTGTGTTCTGCTGTTGTAATGGTTGTGAATTTTTAAGAAGATGAACTTTTAGCCAGCCTGGACGGAGGAGAACACAAAGGAAACGCGGAGATTCAATCAGCTCAAAACACACAAACATCCTCAGAAGCCGTGAGCTTTTATAACTCTAGCCACGTGTGGGTATCGTTTTAATCCAACACTGGTTTATGTTCTGGTTGAGGCTACCTTAAGCTACCTCAGTCAGCTAGCACAATGCTACCTAGCACCGATACAGCTAATGATTCCTCTTGTCTAAAGCAGGACCCCTTACCGGAAAAGTGCTCCGTGTAGCTTCTGTGTGCTTCACCGGCAATCCCTTTGTGACTCATCCGCTACGTGGTCTGTGTTGCTATCCCCCACATATGTCCGCTTTCTTTGCCAGTGCACGGAGACACTGGCTGTCCTCGTTGCCAATGGCTCCCGTCTCTTCGGAGGAATATCGTCAGGAGATATTTCTTTTGTGACTGTGAGTCGATATGGATAGTTAGATCAAAAACCCAGTGTTTTCCCCACACGAAGTGTGCTACACTACGCGGCTTGTTGTGCCCCAGGTTGCAACGTTACATGTAAATCCGCCTCCACTAGGTTTATTTGCGCAATTTCACACAATGTGCCCGAAATTGTGCGTTAGTTATGCAACGGTCTGGTTACAACCAATGACAAGGTGCGGGGTCTCAAAAATATCCCGCCCCTGCATGCTCTTTGGCTGACAGAGCCACAGCCTGATAGGGCAGCAGTTCTAGTACTTCCGGGCGACCGCAACACGGTGCCTCCTCCTCCTCCTCCTCCTGCTGCAGCTGCTCCCGCACCCGCACCCTCTACGTGCTGTGGCGCAGGCAGTTGTACTTGCACAGACAGTCTCTGCACTGATCAGCGAAGTCCACACTTGAGCTTTAGTGCTCCCCTGTGCAGTTTCAGTACAACTATGTTGATGTAACATGAGTTTGATGACCGTCACTGGGGGAACTCAATCAAACGGGCCTGCTTGTCTGCTGGACTGGACGTGGTTGGTCTTTAAAGGGTTAACACGTTGTTTACCACCATTTTGTGAACAAGACTTGCTTCAAAATGGCACCCTTCTAGGTCTGGTCTGTTTCTAAACCACTCTGGCTGAGAGGTCTTATAAGGTCTTACTGTTCTAGAGAAGAAGAAAAAAAAACTACACAACCATGGCATAATGGCTGAACAGGATCCTCTGGATACGCTATGTCTGATATGCTGTGTCTAGTCCAATTCTATTAGTGCATTTATGCTTCCATCAGGTTTACTTTGATTTTACCTCAGAATGTGCAGATCACCAGGTCATTGATCCTTGGTCCCATGTACAACAAATTATGCAAATCAATATGAAACTGCTTTTGGACCAAGTCACACATAACCAAACTTGCAATCTAGAGGGAAAAAAGGTTTCTACCAACAAAACTGGTCGAATATTTAACCTCTCTCATGGAGTGAGGTAACTTGCTGTATCAGACATAAAAAACAAGTCTAAAACATCTGAAACATGCACCCTCTGCAATTCTCAGCAATTCTCCTTTTCCCTTCCTGTGAGACAGCACACCTCATTTGGGTATTCTTTGATGTCATGTAGTTACGCACATGAACACAAGCACATGTCACACAGTGCAAATTAAACATGATCTATTTAACATGATTTAGTATAAGAAGTAGTGAGCAGATATTTTAAAGTGCCCAAAATACAGTGGGGGCATTTGTAGGGTTCTAGTGCCTTGCTCAAGGGCACTTTAGCAGTGCACGGGTGGCTAACTAGCACTTCTCCATGCCACCAATCAACATTAAGCCCTTGGTCGGTTTGAGGCACTGAGATCCTCCTCTGTTCCAAAGCTAAGTCCCAATGGACTGCAGATGCCACTATTATGCTTCACTAGAAAATTCAATCATACTGGCTGTAAAATGCTGATTTTGGGAAAAAAGGAAACATAGCCCCCTTTACAAATTTGGATGAGACCATTCCCTACTGCAAAAAACAACAATAAAATAAACCCCAATTGTGGCTGCATTTGTCAGTTCCCATGTCCCCAGCAGTACTTGTCAACTGTTAAAGGTATAGGGGATTGCTTGAAACAAACTTGTTTGCAGTACATCTTTCGACCACTGGGTACGGCACTACAGGCAAGACAAAAAATCTGCTCTTGTGGAGATGAGCAAGATGCTATTGTTGTTCAAGTAAAGATGAAAGCATGCACTTTTACACTCTCCTTGAAGGCCTTCATGGTGTGGCACTTGTTTCTACAGAATAAAGGTCAATGATAAAAGAAAGGTCTGGAAACAAGTTTAAATCCAACCTTCCCGCTGTACACCATACAAATAAATGCGGGGAATCGTTGTGATATTAAAAAAAAAAGAAAAAAAAGATGTGTGCCACTCCAATTCCAACACTCACCAAAGTGTGTGTGTGCGGTGCATGTGGAGGATGTACCTTGGCGATCTGACAAGCACACCGATGCCTTAAACTTATGCATAAGAGTTTCAAGGCAGGTTAGTTAAGAGCAAGGCCCTAGGAGACAGATTGTTAAGCAATCGTGGTATAGTGGCCCTACTTGATATTGCAGCTTCAAACCCCCAAACATTTTTTCCCATATTATATCATTAAAAAGGACTGTAAGAAACAGGATCAAGTCGGCCAGGGCTTTCTGGGAGTCAGCTCTGTCACACAAGCCGACACACTTCTAAGTTCTTCTTTTTATAGGATTCCTTGAAAGATATACCAAGCAGATCAATGACCTCATTCTTATTCCCGAATCAGAAGCCCTGGATATACGGCGAGGTCCATGCCAAACTGAAAACGCAGTCTATCGTGCACAGAGGTGAAGATTTGGAAGAGTACAGGAAGTCAAGGTCGCGTTCAGGAGAGCTACTTGCGGTGAAAAGAAACTCTACAGAGAAAAAGCTGAGTCTGATTTCAGATGCTTTGAGGCCAGGAATATGTGGGCAGGGCTAAGGAAAATGACTAACTACAAAAGGGGCAGCTAGTGGTGCTAGGGGAATGTCTATGTGTGCATCTCTGCCAGATGAGCTGAACGCTTTTTATGCTCGTTTTGAGAGCAGTCAGGCTTGGGGGTGGTACAGAAGGCCCAGGGGCCCTGCCATTTTGTTATAAACAGGGCAGATGTGAACAGATCCTTTAAAAGGGTTAATCCACAGAAAGCTCCTGAACCTGATGGCATGCCCAGCGGTGTTCTTAGGCTGTGTGCAGTTCAGTTAGCAGAGGGGTTCACAGATATCTTTAACAGGTCACTGCTGGAGTCTGTAGTCCCCGGATGTTTTAAAATCTCCACCATCGTTCCTGTCCCAAAAAGACTAAAACCATCAACCTCAATGACTACCACCATTACTTCCATCATCATGAAGTGCTTTGAGCGGTTAGTCAAAACATTCATCACATCTTCCCTCCTTGACTCTCTGGACCTACTGCAGTTTGCCTACAGAGCAAACGGATCCACAGACGAAGAAATCACACACATCCTCCACACTGTCCTCTCCCATCTGGATCAGAGGAAAACATACTGTATCTGAGAATGCTGTTTAGCTTTCAACACCATTGTGCCCTCCAAGCTCATCATCAAGCTCAGGGACCTCAGGCTAAACATCGCCCTCTCTGATTGGATCATGGACTTCCTGACAAGCAGACCCAAGGCAGTTTGGGTGGAAAACATCACATCCTCAACACGGGTGCCCCTCAAGGCTGCATGCTCAGCCCTCTCCTCTACTCCCTGTTCGCACACGACTGCATGGCCACAAACAGCTCCAACACCATCAAGAAGTTTGCTGACAACACGAGTGTCATCGGCCTGACCACTGATGGCGACGAGACGGCGTACAAAGAGGAGGTCGAAACCTAGATATCTTGGTGCCAGGATAACAACCTCGAAATCACTGTCAGCAAAACCAAGGAGCTGATTGTGGATTACAGAAAGCAGCAGAGAGAGGGCCAGTACTGTGGACAGTGTCAGCAGCTTCAGGTGCCTTGGTGTCCACATCACTGAGAACCTGAAATGGACTCATCACACAAACACCATTACTACAATAGCTCTGCAACTTCTACAGATGAGATCATCCTGACTGGCTGCATCACAGCCTGGTATGGCAGTTGCACCGCCCTCAACCATAAGATTCTCCAGAGGGTCCTGAAAACTGTACAGCACATCAACAGGACAGAGCTGCTATCCATGGAGGACTTCTATTCCCAGCGGCTCAGGAAGAAAACCCACAGGATTATCAAAGACCCACATCACCCAGCAACAAACTGTTATGTCTGCTGCTGTCTGACAGGCGGTACCGCAGCATCTGGACAACAAACACCAGAGTCAGAAACAGTTTCATCCCACAGGCCATAAGACTCTTAAACACATGAGTTCTCTAAAGTGCCTCCATAAGCATTCATCTGTTGTCCACTTACAATTTATTTATCTAAATAGTTATCACTGGAATAAACAGTATTTCATTTCATCTTGCTGTACAATATTTCATTTCACATTCTGTTCTTGTATACATCATATTCTAATTACGTGTCAAAAGACTTCTGCTTGCACTATTTTTTATTTGATTTTTTTACTTGTTTTATGACTTCTATGTTGCATTGTTGGAAGAGCTCGGTACTTAAGATTTCCAATGCCATTTCTACACTGTAGTTTATGTGCATGTGACATTAAAAACTTTGAATTGAATTGAATAAAGAGGTCACAGTTCTGATTTGGTGGGGAACTTGCCTGTAGGTCAAGGACCATGCCAAACACATACTAGTGATACACAGGAAAATATTGGTAAAACTCCAAGGGACCTGATACATTTGTTTAGTTCACCTTTGCTAGGCTGTGTGATGAACATGTTAAACTTGTGTCTACCAGACACCATATGCCTAAAAAAGTATGAACACACTGACTGTTCATTTGATTGAGCTTGCCATGCAGACCCAGTAGCCATCAGCACTGCATAATTGTTTTTTTTTTGGATGGACCTTTAGATAATTCATTCACCTGAACTTTGTCTAGGGTATCATTAAAATGTTAAAGATGTTAACAAGACACTGTCAGCCAATCTGAAGGACGCATTTATCATGACTTTGTTGCATTAGATGTTTATGTTTATTCTATGCAGGACAACCTGATATTCAACACATAGAAGCACAAGGAGATATGCAGGCACCCAGCCTGTGTTTCATGCTTATTCATTAGAAGTCGGCCATATAATGAAGATAAGGATATTCCGTTTTCTGGGTTTGTTTAGAAAAGTAACTAGAAAACAAAGCAACAGGTTGAACACAGGCCATTTAGGCCAGAGCTGGTTACTGCCCATATATGGAAAGAAGCATATGCATGTCTTTCTTTCCATCAGATAGGGTCTTCGTCGGAATTACTATTACGTTGCATTCAGATCAGCCTTGTTTAGTGTGGTTAAATTGAACCCTGGATCGTTTAACCCCTTGGTGAGGTTTGTTTGGGTTGGTGTGAACACAGTCCGAGCCCTCTGATGTGAACTTAACAACTGGACTCTGGTCCACCTAAAAGAGGTGGCCTCAGGCTGCTTGCTAGTGAACTCTAGAGCGGCTCATCGCTGGTGTGAATGCAGTTCGCACCAAAACATAGTATTAACGCGTCATTTCCTGTTCTGGTTACTTGAGGAGAAGTTAGCAAGTTGTGGCCAACAAAATGGGCAGCAGGGGACAAACGTGGAGCTAAGAAGAACACAGATGCCTTCTAGATGTCTGGGCAGAAGAGAACATTTTTCAACTTTTGAGTGTTGAACAGGGTCGAGAAAAAGTAAAAAAGCTCCGTCAACAATACATAAAAGTGCTGGACGCACTGCAGAAAAATGGCAGTTCCCGACATTAAAAACAAATTTGTTTGGTATGACGACCTCGACAATATTTTGAACACAAGACCCATAGTGAGCACCGTAGAAGTGTAAGTGTATAGTGGCCTATAGGGTCATGCCTTCCTTCATTCTGAAATAATTAAAACAAATATAAAAATAAGCTAGGCTATATTTGGTTTTAGTGAATGCTTACCTCACTTGTCCACTGTGTACAGCACAATCTTGCATCTGTTGCGCTCCAAAGAAGCGGACTATCGACCAGTGTTGATACCATCCAGTGGAATACTTTTACAAATGCTCAAAGGCAGTGCCAGAGTTAGTAGATTTATCCATACTGCCATTCTTATGTTAAAATATCTGAACTTCCCAGTGTAAGCTGCAGTGAGTCTAATGTGATGCAGATTTTAAAAGCTTGCCACGATGACTTTTTTTTCCTGGAGGTTTTATAGAAAATGAATTGGTCCTTTTCCTTTTTTATCCTTATGTCATTGAGTTTCTGATTCAGATGGAATGTTATTGTTGTCAAGTAAGCCTGCAATTTAAATACACATCAGTTATGAACATGTAATATTGGAATAAAAATAAAGCAGACTTAGGTGTGAATGGACCTTAGTGTGTTGTACAGGCGAAGTGTGGGAAGGGCTAGGGATTAAAAGGGCAAGAATGCTAAACCAAACCATTCTGGCCGGCCATTGGATGGGAACAAGTTCAATGGAAAGTTACAGTTGGTAACATGATAAAGAGCTATCAAAAAACATGAATGTTTTCAGTAAACGGAGGTCAATGAGGCCACAGTGCCTGTTGCAATAGGGAAAGAGGTTGTTATGTAAACTACTGTTGTTTCACAGGGCCTTTACTTAAAACAGTACTCTCTTTTTGTCCTAGGGAAGGCGTTACCATGA
This sequence comes from Eleginops maclovinus, assembly GCF_036324505.1. Taxonomy (NCBI): domain Eukaryota; kingdom Metazoa; phylum Chordata; class Actinopteri; order Perciformes; family Eleginopidae; genus Eleginops; species Eleginops maclovinus. The sequence goes on along the minus strand of NC_086351.1, from coordinate 13,968,211 downwards.
GCTGCAAGGAAGAAAAACGCATAAAAAAAAAGTTTTTGCTGCATTTGATAAAGGAATGTAGTTGACTCACATAACCTATTGTTGCAAGAATATATTTGCTGACGCAGCATCAAAAATGTTGGAGAATTGATACAGGATATACTATACATATATATATATATATATATATATATATATAAATATGCAAAAGATAGTAATTGAAATAACTGAATGGTCCAGGAGTAAGGACCACTAGTACATGTTTTGGCTTAAATTTGTTTTCTAGGATACTTGCATGATGTTCTGCCATATAAAGAAAAAACATGTCTGGCCCAGTCATTAGGATTCGTATTTTACTTACTGCTATAGACCTACCATAATGAAATGCATTTGACAATTTTGCCGCACTTTAACAAGCTGATTTACTATATTTAAAATACAATACAAACACAAATAATAACAAAATTATGGCTATGCTTATTTCAAGACACCAAGCTAGGCTTCTGTGGCAACGTGAATACCACAAGCGCAATATAATGGAAACGTAATTTAACTCGTAACAACACGACCAGAAAAATGCTGTATTGCTCTACATAAAGTTGATTTACAGGCAAGTACTTGATAGTCTGAAAGTAGAAAAGGCTCTTCCATTATCCAGCTGCATACACTTTATGAAATAATTATTAAATCTCTCTGTGCAATTGCAATTGATATTCAAACGCAATAGGACAACTAAATGACATGTAAAAGGACTACAAATATAGTTTCCAACCCCCATATATCATCAAAAAGGGAGTCAAAGCAAAACTGTACTTTTAAGTAATTTTTCTGTATGACTTTAATGGCACCAGTAAAAATCCACCGGGCAGCAATGCTACCCTTTGAAAAGGAAGACATATACATATCACATATTAAAGAAAATCTTAAAACCACATACAAAGTATTTTAAAGAAATCAGCAATATGATTGACAAGAAGATCATGATTAGCCACAAAAAATACAATGTATTCGTCCTAGCTAGTGAGTAATTTGTGGGACCTATGTTTACTAAACCTGTAGTCTGTTGGAGAATACCCAGTGTTTCCCACACATAGACTAATTTGTGGCGGTGCGCCACAGATTCATCACCGGCCGCCACACATTGCGTTTCGTTATTATTATTTTTTTTAACGCTATTTAAAAAATACGCATCGTATTCGTTAAGCTGCATTTCCTTTCCCTGCTCTCCCTCCGTCTCTCTGTCAGTCACGCGTCTCTCTCACATAGCCTGCACACACACAGCCCCTCCCCTCCGTGCACACTACATGTCTCCATCAGCGATATCATCCCTGGAAGCGTGAAAGCTGTGCCTTAGTGAAGAGAAGACGGCTGGCGAAATTCAACGAAAGGTTGGTATCACGTGCACCTTTATAAAATCACACATTAAAAAGTCCTATATAAATATTTTATATTTTGAATACAATGTTGTCCCGTCCCGACCCGACCCATAGCAAACAAGCGATTACGCCTTCTTTATAAAGTTAGGCTAACTATAGTCGCAAGTTTGAGGTAAATTTTTATTTTTACCGACCCCCCCTCACCCGATTGCCTTCAGATCTGTGGGAAACACTGATACCAGATTTAATCTTGCACTAAACCACACTGTACTCGCAGTTTACTGATGACATATGCTGTTTTTTACAGTTTGAATTGAATTCACATTCATTTTCCCACCGAGCCCTGTTTTCTGGTTCCCATTGGTTTTTGATATTTAATGACTAACAAACAAATCTTCTCATGCCAAAGAAACGTGTATTAAAGTACATGGTCAAAAAAATGTTACAAACTTTACATCATACTGTTATTGAAATACTTGTATTCAAAAAGTCAAAAAGACAACTCCTGAGAGCTTGGTTGTTGGCAATTACAGTTACTATTGGGGTTGACAAGATAGTTACCCGTTTTCTGAGCCATGAGAAGTCTGGTGCTGAAGGAATGTGTCCAAGCATGAGAATGTCTCGGTGCACTCAGTACATTCGTAAAGGACCTCTGAGGAATTTCCTTTGTCATTTCGGGTATGGTCCATATAGTCATCGTCTATATCCTCTACATTCCCCTTTTCTAAAACAGCGTCCCTTCTGCTGTAAAATGTTTGTTGAACATCATTTGCATCTCCAGGGCTTGGGTGATTCTGAAGCTGAAGCTCAAGGGACAAACTGTTCTTGAATTGAGCTGGATACCTCGAGGACTTACTAGGTTCCTTTTTGTGATAGCGCAAGTGCCGTTGGTACACACATAGCAGCCCAAATCTCTTTCCACATTCTTGGCACTTATAGTTAACTCGGCCAGCTTTTCCTGATTGTTTGCTCTTTGTTTGCTGCTCTGGTGAGGACATTTGTTCATTGTCAGAGGAGCTCTTGGTTTTCTCATCAGGAGAGTCTGCGTTTATCTCACCATTGAAAGAACTGGTGTCTGGCCCATTTTGTGGATTTGGGAACAAGTGTTTCAAACCTGGTTTCTTTTCCGATTCAGCTTTGTGATACATGGCTAGATGCCTTCTTAAATCACAGCGCTGTGGGAAATGTCTACCACAAAATACACATGTGTGCATAGTACCCTTATGGTATCTCATGTGCCGAGATAAACTGCTAGAATGGTTAAAAACACGATGACATTGCTTGCAAGGATGCAGCTTGCCATTTGGATTACTCGTCCTTCTACGTCTGCCTTTAGGCGGCATTCTTCGCTTAATTGTTTTTTCTGATTCTTGATTCAGCTTATCTATTTCCTCCTGAGTTTGATGTGTGCGGTGATGCTCCTTTAGAGATGTTAACCTTTGGAAACGATCACCACACAAACCGCATCTGTATGGTGTGGGAGAGAAATCAGCAACAATCTTATTGCTAGTATCCCTAAAGATTTTACTATCTTCAATATTTACATCAATAGATGTCCCATTACTATAGACGTTTTGAAGTGGTGTGTCTTCTATGTCCTTAGACTTCAATTCCATTTTGGATGCTAATGTTTCTTCAGGATCTTTTCCTTTGCAATGATGCATTGAATGGATCTGAAAATCTGACATCCAGAAAAAATTCAACTTGCACTTCCTGCAAGGATATGATTTCTCCATATTATTTTCCTGCCTATTCACACATCCATCCAAAGCTGTAGCCTTGGGGAGGTGATTTTCTTTGTGATGAGCATTGAGTGCATCTATTTGAAGGAATCGCTTTCCACAATAACTACAGCAATGAAACCTTTCATTGACATGGTCTTGGAGGTGTTTCTTAAGGTCCTGTCTACCTTCAAATATTTTACAACACAAAGTACACTTATAACCTCGCTCTGTGTTTCGATACTGCTGGTGACGATGCAAACTCTGCAGGCTGTTAAATGATCTGCTACATATTTCACAACGGCAATGTCCCTGTCGGGACTTATCTAGGTTCAAGTCAGATGGCCTTGGCTGTGGCTTCAGAGTTGGAGACATGCGTTTTATGGCAGATGGGACATGAGATGGCAGGATTCCAGGAGATACTGGTTTTACAGAAGATTGTAACTCCAAGCCGTTCACAACTGTCAGTGTGCCATTTTCTTGCAGCACATATTCCCGAGGGATTTCAAATCCATTTGATGAGCCATCAAAGGAAAATGACTCCAATGGTCCATGAGTAGTCATGTGGCTCAAAAGATAAGAGTACTGACTGAACCCATCACCGCACTCTGTGCAGATAAAGGTACAAGATTCTCCACTCAATTTTGTTGAAGTAACAGCATTCACTGATTTCTGCTTTTCCATGATGATCCGTGAGGGCATCGCTTTCCAATGTGCAAGCATCAATAAAGCTATATCCAGTCACATAATGGTTTTCATGTGCGAATCAATGTGTCCACTCTCAATAGGCTGGTTTTGAAGATGTCCTTGTGAGCTGAACGTTCATCCCTCTGGTTTTCCATGATGCATCAGCACCTAAGGGGGATAAGAAAAAAATAAAATCAACAAACTACTGGAGTCCAAATGTATGTGAACATTTAAAAATGATTCCTTATGACTATGCAATGTAACTTGTGCATTCTTTTTTTTTTAAATGATCCAAGCCCGGTTGGATAACACATGATGACTAATTTGAATTGCCTAACTAAAAGGGATAAAAGGATATCACAGTACCAGACATTTACTAGCTGATACCAACATAATTCCAACATTTTTGACACAAATACATTTTTACTGAATACTGCTTATATACACTATGGTGCAAATCTATGAGCCTTTGTTTAAATGCTGGTAACAGTAAACAGCCTTTATATCAACCCTGTGTGTGTAATGTGTGTACCCAGAAATGTGTGTAACACCAGAGTGAAAAAGTAATTTACCCGTTGGGGATTATTAAAGTATGTCTTGTTCTTCTTTTTCTTCTTCTAGCTCTCTTCCTGCCTATTTCTATACGGATTTGTTGTTCCCAATGTAGCATTATCTTTAATATATTGTGTCGATAAAGTCAATATGGCTGAAAACTGTATCATGATATAAGTATTTCATATCGGTCAATATCGATAATTTTTATGACCTATTTAAAATAAGGACCAGGAGATAAATATACTAAATTTAAACGTTTGTATTTTAAACTTAACCTTCCTCTGATTTTAATCAAGTCGGTTATCAAGGCATAAGGCGTTGATGCCTAGTACCTCTCCATAGTGGTCTGCTGCTGCTGCTTTTGCGGTGTTGCAGCGACAGATGTTGTTGGCTGTTGTCGAATACCACTGTGCTCCAAAGGGTGAGAGCAGCTAAGACGCTTGTTCTGTTTTTTAAGAAATACAAACACGAGACAACGAGATGGCGCAACCAAACGTGATACTGCTAAATGATTGTCTATTAGAGTGTCACTCCATATGTTGCTAGGTACCAGAGGACGAGTGTCTTTGTTCGTGCAACCAACCTTGCTTCGCTACCTAGTGTAGTGCCTGGCCTGCTCCTTTAAGGAAGGCAGCTGCAAGGGGTTGTGGGATTTGGAGTTGTGTGCGTGCGTGTGTATGAGGAGGGGTGCAGCCGAGGCAGAGTTGGACAGGTGTGAGCAGAGGGAGGAAAGTTAAGAAGAAAGCAGAGAAATAGAACAGTCAGTCAGCGGAATAATAGTGTAGTTCAACAGTATCTGTATCACCGTTACTGTACTGAACAGCAATACAACGGAGGTGTTCAAACGGATTCTGAACGTCCCCTTCATCTTTTTCCGAACAACGAACAACGAGCATAGTCAGAGTCACGGTGAGCATCCCAGCTACAGCTGCGGAGCCTAGATACCGGCAGCAAAGAAAGGTAACGTCTATCGCGATACATATCTTTATCGTTTTATCGCCCAGCCCTATCGCAAACACAGGTTTTTATCATCTCTGGAATGACGTCTCACACCCTGACAGTACTACTGGACAGTAGGTGGTACCAAATAAACTACACCATCATGTTTTGAGAATACTTCGCATTGTTTCCTATGTATTGGGTCTCGTGACATCCCTAATGCCACTGGTTAAAGCTGTGTTTCTGAGTTCTGAAGGGCTTTTAGCTTGACTATCTTTAATGTGGTCACCAGAGGAAACTGTTTGACAAGGTAAGACCTGCTATGGATGATGCAAAATTAAGGCACTAGTAACATACAACGGGTAAATGACTAGATTTATTTCTTGTGATGTTTGGGAGTTAGCTAGCTTAAACTTATAGTGTTTTTCTACTTAGCAGATGCGCTAGTAAGCGTGGGCCTCTCATCTATGAGTAGATTCATACTTTCTTCTGCACTACCTTTTGATGAACATCTTGAGTAACCAGGACATGATTTTTGAAAAATACACATTGCTGTTGAGCTTTTCAAATGCATTTTTTTTCCCGAAAACAGTTTCTTATCTGGCCCAACTCGACTGCCCATCAAAAACAAGAACCAAATATGTCACACTTATGTCGGAGGCAGGGGCCTTGAGCAAAGTGGCTAGAACGTGACCACACACAAACTTTATAGTGAGGCTTACTTTTGCTGATCATCCTTTCACTGTTATTTCCACTCTTGAAGACCATCACTCTGCCTCATACATTTTCCTGTTAGTTTTTTTATTATAGTAGCTATCGGATGGTATCAGTATATGGACAACAAGTAAATTCATAGAGAAAAATATGCCTGTAGCCTGTGACAACAAGCAGTCAAGATAGTCAGATGAGCTTCGGTCTGCAATGCTAACATCACCTGTAATACCGGAGAAGGTTTAATAACAGCGTTGCGATGCCAAAAAGTGTCAATTCAGACTGAAACACATTCACTTATGGGGATGGGGGGATATACGTTTGTTACTGGTGTGACAGTCACACAGTGAATTAATGCTTTCCAGCGAATGTTGCCGTGAGTTAACGGTAGACTTAACGCCAGTAGACGAGCAGCAATTCACTGCAGCGGATGGTAAATGCTGCTGATCCACATGAATAAACAATGAATCACGGCACTCTGGGTATAATGTTGGAGAAGTTATTCTTTAATTTAATCTGGCTTCGTATGATTCAAAGCAGCAACGTAAAAGGTGATGCCATGCACAAGTCGGGATCTGGGCAGTGGAAACACAACTGGGGTTAAAAAGAAGAACCACAAGCATGGACCCTACATGGGAACTGGTTTGGTGGGAAAGGGGTATGTGAGTACTGGCCAGCTGAAATCATCTTTATGTCTGCAACCTCTACACCAAGTTTAAAACATTTTTTAAAAAAGCTTTCCAGCTCTAGGTTATAACTTTTTTAATTTTGTTATTTTGCGGGACATGTGGCGTGGCACTTCTGTTGCGTGTAACCCGACACGAAAGGTACCGAAATCTCTGTTGCCATTCGGTCCAGTTAGTACCGGTCGTCATATTGCCATATTGGTACGGGTTTCGGTACCCAACCCTAACTAGGGCTGCCCTCGACTAAAGATTTTCTCAGGCGATTACTGAACTAATCGTCACACATATGATATATTATGATTATTAATCTTGTTTATTCATTCTTTCTCCCAAAATGATTTCAGTTTCAACGGCTGATAAAGAACGTTATTATAACAGCATGGTACGTTGTGCTTCACTTAAAATATGAAATAAAGCTGTAATTAAGAACCTTTGAAATATAAAAGTGCATGAGGGCAGGGCAGGGCACAGCACGGATTGAACAGTCCGCCGGTTAACGGTATAAACATAATATACGGTAAGGATTCTTAATGGGTGTCGGAACATCAGTGAGGACACACACGGAGCATTTAGTTATGGTTTCTATCATTCTTATCTCATACCTGCAAACTAGTCACCTTTCGGCGAAATTCGCCGTTTTCAACTCAAAATATGTCATTGACGTGAATCGTGTAGATCCGAAGAGTTGTTTTTTTTTTAGGGGGGGGGGGCTGACCGACCAACCATAGACTGTATAACCGACTGTATTATTGAGCAAGAAACAAGTTTGCTATCTTCACAATAAATAAAATCTTTGTTCAAATGACTCGCGTTCCACGACCACCGACCAATCATAAGCAAGATAAACCACAGCGCCCATCGGTCCCTCTTGGAGTGCTCAGTCGTCAGCGAGTGGTTCTTCTGGACAATTTTCGGGATACGTTACAGATACAAGTTTTGAGGTAGGTCTAGTTGCAGCTAATCTGGCAAAAACATTGTATGCTGTATAATTTTAACGTTGCTGAAGTAAAATGATTTTAGCAAAATAAAGTGTATTAACATGCTTAAGCTTATCAGCTTGTTAGGTTGCTAGCTAACCTCAGTGAATTGTGTTAAAGTTAGCCTAGCTAGACAAGTTCTACGTCACCTCGTTCAATGCGAAAAGAATTCGTTTGTGAAGGCTGATCTCCACAGCATCCGTCCTGTTATCTGATATTACTGGCGGCTGTCATTGTGGTCAGATATGAGAGGGATGAAAACGAACACGTAATGAACAAATACACATCCGTGTGTGGTTAATGAGAAGCTAGTAGTGGTGCAACGGATCATCTTTGATCCGTGATCCGTTCGGATCAATTATTTCGGTTTCGCATTCATCAACTTTTTAGTAGCTACGAAAAGTTTGGAGTTACGAACAAAATCTACAAACGCTGGCGACCGTGTGTAGAGTTTGTTTACAGTTTTCGTAAGCACATATAAAGCTTCACTGTTGGAAATGACATCATTCATATTGCGCTGTGTTATGTACACAAGACGCAGATGCCTTTGAAACACGCGATCTAAAAACGAAAACATATTTTATATGTAGTAACAATTGTTGGCAATTGGCAGGTTTAAGATCCAGATTAGGTTCATGGTTGTGAATTATCACAGTTTTTCATTATCATAGTTTTTTTTCGTAGTGCGACTCCCAGACTCTGTCCTACGCTACGTGGGGAAAAAATACGCGCGACGACGAAGAGAGATGATGGCGATGGCGGTGACAACTGGAGTTCAAGAGCAGCTTCCACCAAATTCGGTGAAATCGTTAATAGTATCCTCTTCAGAAGTGACAAATGTGATTCGACTTGGACAAAGACTGGACTAACTGACTTAAAACACCTCTCTGAACGGATCAAGAAGCACGATCGATCCAAAGTTCACATGGAAAACTGCGTAAAGCTAGCTGTGTTCGGAAAGATTAGCATAGCAACGCAGCTTGATGATGGGCACCGCATCGCTGTAAGAAGGCACAATGAAGAGGTAGATAAAAACCGCAATATTTTATCTAAGATCATCGATTGTGTACATTTTTGTGGTGCTTTTGAATTAGCAATGCGGGGACATGATGAAAGGGATTCCTCAGACAACGCCGGAATATTCAGAGGTTTAGTCAACCTAATGGCATCCATTGATCGGGACTTGAGGGAGCACCTTGAAAATGCGACCGTATTTAAAGGCACCTCGAAGACCGTTCAGAACGAGCTCCTGGACTGTATGCTGGCAGTTCTAAGAGAAAAGATCGTGGATGAAGTGAAGACAGCTGAGTTTTTAGCTATCCAAGACACAGACTATCCTACACACAGGAACAGAGAGGAACAGACACAGAGAGGAACAGACACACAGAGGAACAGACACACAGAGGAACAGAGACATAGAGAGGAACAGACACACTCAGAGGAACAGAGACACACAGGAACAGAGAGGAACAGACACACAGAGGAACAGAGACACACAGGAACAGAGAGGAACAGACACACAGAGGAACAGAGACACAGAGGAACAGACACACAGAGGAACAGAGACACAGAGAGGAACAGACACACTCAGAGGAACAGAGACACACAGGAACAGAGAGGAACAGACACACAGAGGAACAGAGACACACAGGAACAGAGAGGAACAGACACACAGAGGAACAGAGACACACAGGAACAGAGACACACAGGAACAGAGAGGAACAGACACACAGAGGAACAGAGACCCACAGGAACAGAGAGGAACAGACACACAGAGGAACAGACACACACAGAGGAACAGAGACACACAGAGGAACAGACACACAGAGGAACAGACACACACAGAGGAACAGACACACTCAGAGGAACAGACACACTCAGAGGAACAGAGAGGAACAGACACACACAGGAACAGAGACACAGAGAGGAACAGACACACAGAGAGGAACAGAGAGGAACAGAGACACAGAGGAACAGACACACAGAGGAACAGAGACACAGAGAGGAACAGACACACAGAGGAACAGACACACAGAGGAACAGAGACACAGAGAGGAACAGACACACAGAGGAACAGACACACAGAGGAACAGAGACACAGAGAGGAACAGACACACAGAGGAACAGACACAGAGAGGAACAGAGACACAGAGAAACAGAGACACAGAGAGGAACAGACACACAGAGAGGAACAGACACACTCAGAGGAACAGACACACTCAGAGGAACAGACACACTCAGAGGAACAGACAGAGAGGAACAGACACACTCAGAGGAACAGAGAGGAACAGACACACTCAGAGGAACAGACAGGAACAAACACACAGAGGAACAGACAGAGAGGAACAGACACACAGAGGAACAGACACACACAGGAACAGACACACACAGGAACAGACACACAGAGGAACAGACACACAGAGGAACAGACACACAGAGGAACAGACACACAGAGGAACAGACACACAGAGGAACAGACACACAGAGGAACAGACACACACAGAGGAACAGACAGGAACAAACACACAGAGGAACAGACAGAGAGGAACAGACACACAGAGGAACAGAGAGGAACAGACACACACAGGAACAGACACACAGAGAGGAACAGGCACAGAGAGGAACAGACACACAGAGGAACAGAGAGGAACAGACACACACAGGAACAGACACACAGAGAGGAACAGGCACAGAGAGTGTCTTTTATGTTTATTTTACATTCAATGGGCAATATGTAATAATATTATAGTATGTAGGCCTAATATAGTTGTGGAGAATGCGTTGTTGTTTCTCTCAGGCTGTGACATGCAATGACAACTGTATGGCACTGATGCTGTTTTCTCCAAGTAAATGCATTTTTCCTTGAGAGAGGGTATTAAAATAATCTGTTTATGTAAAAATTTTTGAAAATAACTTGGTTCTAAATTCTTTGTATATGTTACATTTTAATAGGAAAGTTCTGTTTCATTCTCTCTTCTCAACCCACACTCACTCATTCACTCACTCACTGTTGATTTGTATAGATTCAGCTGAAATCATACCCTTGTTGTTAATTTATCCGTTGATTGTATTGTATAGTATTTGATAGCATAAAGTCTAATATAGCTGTAAATTGTTACTTTTTCTGTGAAGCTGGAAACTGTGAAATTCAATTATTATTGTGGAACTGTAGTCATTTTCCGACTGTTCATTTGAATGCTTATGCTAGATTAGGCAGGGAAATCTGTTGGCACACTAGCCCCACCAAGATTTTTTTTCACCAGCCGCCACTGGTTTGCAGGTATGTTATCTGAATAAATACAACCCAATGAACTACTACACAGGCAACAGAAACACCAACAATTACACCCTCATCGTGAAATGAAAGCTTGAATATATCGTTTTTAGAAGTCAGAATAAATATAAAGTATAGTTCTATACATGTTGATACAAGGCTAGGCTGCTGCCTGATTCACTGCTGATTTTCCCCTCCGATTATGACAAAGGAACACACGTTGTCGTGGAGAATTCGTATCCGTGTTTTGTTATAAAGCATTCAGGAAACTGCGCGTTGATCGTGTGGATTTATGTGAAGCAACACAAAATGTTAATGGCTTCCCGATAAAACATTAGTTGTAGGTTATATTTTCAGATACATTCACATTCATAATATTCACCATACTTTAAACACTATTGATATTTGATTACTAGAATCTCAACCAAAGAAATGTTTCAGCAAACTGAAATAGCAAATGGATGTTTTCAAAAGACCAAATCTGTACGAAGTATTGAAAAGTATTGAAATTAATTTAATTAATTTGATAGGGACGAGGCATACATCTTAAACAGAGCATGAAACTGGTGATGTGATGCACAAATGCTTTAGAGATTTTGCTAAGTAGGTCTGAAAAACGATTTCACATGTAGATTGAGTTGTAACATAATAACAAACCAACTTTTTTTTTTAAGTCCACATATTTCCAATATATCATCTTGGAAATTGTATTCAATACATGGGGCAATACATCCATTTTAGGAAGTTATTCATAGAAAAACTACATGTTTACTACAAAAGGTATACACGGGTCTAATTGTCTCAGTTCTTGAGCTGTGTTGAGCAGATGTTGTCCATGACCATTACGTACCAAGAATTTTGTGTATGTGCAGGATTTCATGATTATCTTATGCAGCCAGGGGGCGACTGAACATTTCCCAAACAACAATTGTAGATTGGAAGCTAACGTGAACCTTCTTTGAACGCTTGTGTTTAATTGAAAATAATACGCGTAAATAAATGGCAAGGGCTCCTTGGGAGTGATAACTACAGACAGGCATAGTCAGTTACATCAGCCGCAAAATGCTTTAACTGAACGTGAAGCTAATATTGTGGTCAGAGGATAGCTAACGTTATCTGCACCTAGCTAAGGCTAGTTAGTAAGGGGAGAAAAACACAGTGATTTCAAAATCGACAGGCATTTGGGGGCCGGTAATTTAGCCTGATGTAAACATGACTTACCATGCAATCTGGTTCACCTCAGCACAGAGTAAAATATATGTCCAGCCAGCCGTTAGTACGGTTCAGTGTTTAGCGCTGCAGGCCGAGGCTGCTTCTTCTGTTCTGACTCTGAAGCGTATTAAGAACGTAAAGGCCGTGACGTCATGACGCACGCCGCATACGTAACATCTTTTCAAATTTTTTATTTCATTTTAGGTCTATTAGATCACAACAAAATCAACGCATCATTTATAAGCGATATATAAGCGACAATATATTTCCCTCTCGCTCTCTCTCTCTCTCTCTCTCTATATATATATATATAGTTAACTAGAGTCAAGTGTTCCACAAATGTATTACAAAAATATATTAAAGTATTGCATAAAACAAAATGATAGCGCTGATACAAAAAATACAAAAACACTTCATTGCATACATACACCAGGTATTACATTGATTCAGTAGGGGGAAAGATATTACAGAAAATATTTAGGCAATATATCCTACATTATCAAAATTAATTGAGGAGACTCCCGTTTCCTGAGATGTCCTGTGTGGAACAGTTTCCCTCCGGTTCAAGGAATAACATGAAAAAATAGATACTCGATACTTAAATAAAAGAGAAGAAGACAGAGAAGAAATTATAAAAGAGACAGAAAATCCATATTAATTTCTAATAACAATTTATTTTTGAAAAAATGATTGCCACAAAAAATAAAAAGGTGGCTCAACACCATGAAATGGAAAACAATCAGTGGCGATTAAGCAACAATAAAGGACCTTTGTCATGATCCATGTTTCGTATCTGTCATGTCTTTGTGTTGTGTATTTTATTTTGAAATGTTTTCCCTTCTTGTTTCATGTTAAGCTTCACTTCCTGTCTGGGTTTCCCTCCTGTGCCTGATTGCATTATTGTGTTCACCTGTTGCCCCTGTGTTTCTCCTCCCCCTTCCAGCTGTCTCTCGTCTTGTGATTACCCTTGTGTATTTAGTCCCTGTTTCCCTTTTGTCTGTTGTTCGGTCGTTGTCATTTCTTCCCTGATCGTGTCCATGTTACCTGCCTGGTCCTGCTGTCACCCTTCATGTCTGGAGCTAAGTGTTTTTCATGTCCTGGGTTACCCTTGCTTCATGTTTTCATCAACAGCTTTTGAATAAAGCTCGCTTTTTGTTTTTGACCCTTACCTGCTTCCCCTGGATTTACTGCACTTGGGTCCTGTTTCCCCATCGACAAGCTTGGCATGTAATGTGTGTGTTTTTGGTTGCATTGGGCTGTGAACCTAAAGGAATTACATGAAAACAGATGATATAATAAAAAATACATACTCAATACTTCAAAAAAAATCAATGTTAATTGTATATAGAGCTTACATCAGCTCCTCACAGTAAAAACTAAAACAATATCATTCAATGTTTATCGATTTGTGTCGTTGGTATAGCTATAACATTCAGATGAATACGTTTCAATTTGACACATGCAGGGTAGGTTGTAGATAGAATCACTGGCACCAAGATTGTCAGTGCCCCACAAGAAATAAACATTTCAGTCTAAGTTACCATGTGAAAATCGTAAGTGAAAATGCATTTCCGAAAGATGAAATCGTGATACAACATGCACAAAAATGCAGAATATTAAATTGGGTTTTGGTGGGGTTTGTCTTTGTGTCTAAGTTTCCTCAAGCTTTGGGGGTAGAGGAGGTTGAGTTGTGCAGTCCAGAATAAACCTTCTATATGGTTGTTTGAGCAATGACATTATTCCTTCATTGCCTCATGTGTGGATCATTTGTACAGTTTTAGCATTTGCTCCTGTCATGGACAGCCTTAAACTTTAGTATTAAGACCTATTTTCTCATTTCTCTCCTTGTCCCCTGACTTTGTCTCATTGTGAGTTCCAGAAACTTCCTCCGGGAAGGCAGTCTCCAGTACAGCCATGATGGACTTACAGATCTTATCCTTGAAATCTTTGCCCATGAACACATACAGCAGTGGGTTAAGGCAACTGTTGAGAAAGGCCATGCTGGTTGCTATAGGGCTACCAATAGTGATGGCATGGTCTAATGTTTCACTTGCATGATTAGCCATGTGGTCAGGAAAAAAGTGGTGATAACTGCAGCGATGATCTTAAAGCCTCCCACTTTTAGATGTTTGTCTTTTCATTCTACTTGTCCCACTCCCACTTGCCTTCTCAGTTAAGAGAAAGCCCACTTTTTACTTTAAAACAAATCTTATTCTTATTCTATCATCTATACACATTTGTGTTCATTTGTAATGACATCCCTGACTACCAGGCGGAGCATCCCTGTTTTAAACTGAAATGAAGATTATAGGCCATTTACAGTGTCAGTCTAGTCATGTTCAGATGTTGCTGCGTTATGTGAGATAGGCTTACCGTTTCTTTTTCTTTTTTTTACAAAACCCAAGCCTAGGTATAAGATGGAGGGAAAATAAACAGAACTAACAAAGGAATTAAAATTAATTAAATAATAATAATAATTTAAATAAAATAAAAAATGCAACGCACATACAGGCTTATAACATTACATAAAAGACATAAAATAGGTGCTGGACACAATATGGTTGTATGTAGACATCAAAGTTATTATACATTCAGTATTCACTATGGATATACCACTCAAGTCTCCAAAACTTCCCCAAGATCAAAATTCTCTAGGAATGTAAGAAAGGGAGTCCAAACCTCATAGAATTTGGCTGATTTCTTTTTCACTGTGTAGGTTAATTTTTCAAGGACAAGGCATGCGGACAACTCTTTAAGCCAGCGGCCAACAGAAGGGCTCTTTACATCCTTCTAACAGAGAGAGATCAAACGTCTTGCTTGTAATAGACATAAATCTGTCATTTTCTTCTCTTTGCTGTTTAACAAACAGTCCTCTGGGTACAGATTCAGAATACAAAGTTTAGGGCAATTGGGGATTGGATTTAAGGTAATTTTAGAAATCATTCTTATGATTTCATTCCAGAACTTTTGTATCTCAGGACAACTCCACTGGCAGTGAAATAAAGTGCCTTTTTCTAAATTGCATTTGACACAGATATCAGGAATATTTGGATTCATCTTATTCAGTCTAACTGGAGTAATGTAAACCCTCATAATCCAGTTGTACTGAATCAGTTTGAGATGAGTATTTATTGTTAGGAGATGAGCACTTGAACATACCTCACCCCATTCCCCCTCAGAGATATCTTCTTGCAAGTCTCCTATCCATTGAGCTCTCTTATGTTCAGTGGAGTCTTTATGGTTTTTCACCAGTATGTTATAAAGTAAGGATATTTGACCCCTGCCAATACAGTTATTCACCGACACATGTTCTAATATGGATAAAGGAGGTTGTACATCAGAATGTGTCTGCGTATAAATGAAGCTTCGTAGCTGTAAATATTTTTAAAAATGTTTCTGAGGTATGTCATATTTATTTTTAAGTTCTTCAAATGACAAAAGTTTGTTATCACTGTATAGATTCATGATTTTTTAAATGCCCTTTGTTGCCCACAATTTAAAGCCCAGGTCACTTTTGCCGGGAGAAAAGCTGTCGTTTCCCCATATTGGTGAAAAACATGAAAGAAAAGCTGTTTCACCTAGAAATAATTGTACTTCATGCCAGATACTAATTGTGTTTCTCACAAAGGGGTTATCAGTGAGCTTTTTAAATTTTTTGACAGGCGCAGAGTATAAATAAGTGTCAAGCCGCAAGCCCTTTGTACAAGTACTTTCAATTTGTACCCATGGTAACATAGGCTCAGCTGAGAACCAGAACATTGCTGCCCTAACCTGGGCAGCCCAAAAATACCATTGTAAAGGTCTCATTTGTATTTGTGTTAAAATAAATCTCAATTTGAGCTTTTAAAAAAAGCAGGAAGTTTGAATCAGAAATCCATCTTGGATGAAATCTCCATCTAGAAGTGGACTTAACCAACCTCTGGACGTTGTATATAAGTGAAGTAGGAGAGTGGTCTGACAGCAGTATACTATTATAATTACAATCTACCACAGAGAAGAGCATAGAGCTTGATACTAAAAAATAATCTATGCGGGAGTAAGATTTAAAAGAGGAAGAAAAACAGGAAAATTCTAATTTATCAGGGTTTAAACTTCTCCAAGGATCACACAGGTTTAGATAATTTACATATTGCAACAGCTTCTTCCTACTCTGTGTGTGAGAGGAGTCTACTCCAGAAGAGCGGTCCAATTTGGGATCTAAAGTGCAGTTAAAGTCACCTGCCATGAGAACCCTCCCTGGGAGTGAGGCAATTATCAAAAATAAATTTTCAAAGAATTTGGGGTTATCATCGTTTGGGGCGTATACGTTAATCATATTTATCTTTTCGTCTGGCAATGTACCCTGAACAATCAAATATCTACCACCTATATCACGAATTATATTGTCTACCTTGAAGGGGACAGATCTGTGAATAAGGATCATCACCCCACGGGTATGAGATACGTAAGAGGCTGAAATTACTTGCCCTGGCCATCTCCTTTTTATCTTTATGACTTCATCTGACAGCAAGTGGGTTTCCTGAATATACACTACTGATGATTTTAGTTGCTTAAGCCTACTTATTACTTGCTTCGCTTTAACCAGTCTAACCAAGCCTCTAACATTCCAGGCAGTGCCGGCGCTAAGGGGGGGCATTCGAGGGCCGTGCCCCCCCTAGCGGTCATTGATGCCCCTCCTACCAGCTGTGAAGCATATTCTCGATCTGTCACAATCGACTATAATTGACGCTGAGTTCGAAGTTGCTAAAGAGTTTTTAATGTCACAAAAGCAAGCAAGCCCCCCCCCCCGCCAATGACCCAATGCCCCTCCAGTAGATCTGCTCTGGCGCCGACTCTGATTCCAGGACGTAAACTTTCAATTTAAATTAGAAGTCATATTTAACGTAATCCAGTATGAGTGGTACAAGCCCCGTCATAGACGGGATGGAAATAAACACTGATGTGCCTGTTTTTAATAGAACGCATGTGGTTATCTGATGTCTTGGAAAATAATGTAACGTTACATTTATAACCCTTAAATTAATCCCCGAGCAGTGTTGTGAGTGAACGAGTTCAAAAGAACGCGTTCATTGAACACGCTCATTTTTTCGTGAACGTTGAACTGAACGCAACACATTTTTCAATAAAGAACTTGAACGTGAATTAGTTCACATTATGTGTCATGAACGGCAGACATCACTGTAAATGAACGTTGGCATTTGTTTTCCATTGAAAACTGAGTGACATCTGTTTTCTCTTTTGAAACGCAACGAGAGAGAAAGTTCCTCCCTCCTGTAGGTGCCGCTTAAATCATGTATCAACGCAGAAATAGTTTTGGCACTGTATGCGCAATGCATTGCGGGCAACGTAGTGTCCGGCTGAGAATAGTTGAGTTGAATAGTTGAAACGTACTGGCTTCCGCACGACGCTACCCATGATGAATGGCAGCAGAGCGGCTTAGGCATAGCAACGCCGAGAGCGCGGAGGGCTGGAGGCTCGAGAGAGAGAGATACAGAGACCAATGACGAGAGTGAGAGAAAGCGCTGCGATTTAAAAAAAAACAAAAACAAGATGGCTAGTGGAAGTGATGGCACGGAGACGGACTCCGATTCTCCTCACGAACATTTAAAACAATTTTACACTCTTGCAAACCAAGAACCCGACGGCAAAAATCTTTCCTTCCTGTGTAAGATGTGTCCACCTGCGCAGCAAAAACAAGTTAGGACATCGACAACGTCCTTCTCGAATTTGAAACGGCACATTGAATTAAAACATCCATCCAGTGTGAATGCATATATGCAAGCCCTCGAGGGTCATAAGGGAGGAAAGGGAAAAAAGACCCCCTGCCAACCCCAGACGCAAATGACACTGTCAGCAGCCTGGTCTCACAGGAGACGGTAGATAAACTGATAATCGACTACATTGTGGAAGATTTACAACCTCTAAGCAAAGTTGAGAAACCCTCCTTCATCAGACTAGTGACAGGTTTGCAACCAACCAGACATGTGCCTTCAAGAAAACAAGTGCAGGGACTACTGAATAGAGAATTTCAGGAGGTTATCAATAAATTAAAAAGTGAACTTGCCGAGCTTGATTTTGTTTGCACAACAGCTGATTGCTGGTCTGCTGTCAACAAGGGATTCATGGGCATTACAGTTCATTGGCTTGACAAACATGATCCATCACTCAGGAAATCAGCTGCACTTGCATGCCGTCGTGTCAGGGGGTCACACACATATGATGTACTGGCAAAAGTACTGGCAGAGGTGTACAAAGAATTTAAAATTCAGAACAAAATTGTGTGCACAGTGACAGACAATGCCTCAAATTTTGTTAAGGCATTTAACTGTGTTGGAGAGGGTGTTGCTATTACAGCTGCGGCTGCAGCTGCTGATGACACAGTGGAAGAGGCTTCTGTCCAGGCAATTGACCGTTTGGATGATGGTGATGATGATGATGGGCTTGAGCCAGCACCCCTCTCAGCCTTAGAGGATCCCTGCCTCCCCCCTCACAGAAGGTGCATGGCCCACACCTTAAATCTTGTTGCTGCAGACACAAAGAATGTAACTGACAGGCAGTACAACACACTGACGAGGCCTGTGTTTTCCAAAGCATGCGCTCTGTGGAACAGAGAAAAACGGAGCTCAAAAGCCTCAGATTTGGTTGAGGAAAAGCTAAAGATTGGCTTTGTCACTCCAAATGACACACGATGGAACTCAATGTTCCTCTCCATGCAGCGCCTGAGCCACATAGCCACATTGACTCCACAGGCCAGCGACCTGATAGCGCCAGGTGAAGATCCAGCTCCTGAATATGACCGGCTGCTTCTGCACTCCGTCTGTGATGAGTTTGGCCTTCGGCGGTTTTCCCCACAGGAGATTGATTTCATCCATAACTTTGTGAATGTGATGCATCCCTTAGCCGCTGCACTAAACATTCTTCAAGGGGAGAAAAACACATTCCTTGGGTACCTGGTACCTACAATTGTGCACCTGAAAAATGACTTGAGAGGGCTGCTGGATGAGAGCTCAAAGCCTACAGCTACAGAAGGTCTGGCTGCATGTCGTCTTCTCATCCAAACCATGATTCAGGCAATCTGCAAAAGATTGGATGGCAGGCTTGAAGAAAAAGAGAGCATCCTTGCAGCTGTGCTACTCCCAATGTTCAAGTTGGACTGGGTGTCGGATGACATTCAGCGCTTGCAGTACAGAGTGATGCTGAAGCAAGAAGTGCAATTGTTCTGCCCTCCATAAGCTTTTGGTAGCTTTGGGTTTTATATGTGGGGAAAAAACTGCCACCTAGTGGACAGTATTATTTACAAAGTCACGCAGGTTTAGTTTCTTTTTCATTGAGGAGTTGACCTCAGTTAGAAGAGCACACGGATTCAGCCACTGCCTAAATTCCTCCTCGAAGAGCTACCTTTTCACGCGTGAGCTTTGGACATTATTAGTCTGTAAGTGTCTATCATTTGTTAGTACATTCAATGCCATGTAAATAATTAGGAATATACGATGAATATTAGTTTCTACATGCTCTATGATAATGTCACTTAGCTATGCTAGCTCTCGTGGTATCATGCTACCTGCTATGTACTGTGATATTATCTTCGTGAAATTTATGTATCCTTTGTTTCTGTTTGTTTTCAGTTTTACAAACGAATGTCCTGTATAAATACTTGCTTGGTGAACAAAGTAAACGGAAGAAAAACCAACACTTCTTGCCTCGCTTGAGTTCATCAACTTTATTTATTAGACGACAAATTGTTAGCTAGCTGTCTAGTTCTGCAAGCTAGAGAACGCAGCACGAGGACAGCATAGCAATCAATCTCTGTGGTGGAGTCTGAACAAGCGCAAACCTCTGCAACAGAGAAGAAAAGCAGTGCTTCCTCCTTTTTTAAATTCACTCGAAGCCCAGCAACAGTCACCAAGTCCGAGGTGGACATGTACTTGGATGCCCCAACTGCTGACAACTTCCATGAGTACACAGTCCTACCCAAGCTGAAAAAGCTGTTTGTGAAATACAACACAGCAATTCCCTCAAGTGCTCCAGTGGAGAGATTGTTCTGTACTGGTGGCCAGATATTTAGGCCCAGGAGAAACAGATTGGGAGATGCCAACTTTGAAAAACAGTTGGTGTTAAATGCCAACAAAAAACTCTTTGGACTGACCTGAGGGGAGAAAGAACAAAGAAGTATCCAGGGGGGGTGGGGTTCAGTTTTCAGTTCGTACTATAGTGTAGGCCTAACCATGTTCCTGACCCATGAACCATGTGCATGAAAGTTGAAGTTACCTACCTAAAGTTGCTTTAAGTTCCATCTTACACAAAGTTACATCTTAAAAATCATTATATCAAATAAAGATACGCAGTTTCCTTAAAAATAAAGTTTGTTGTGCCTTTGAGATTTGCCTTCATTACCTTCATTCAAGAGTTTTGCTCATTTCATACACACACATAGGTATATATAATATCATATATATCAAATAATATATTCATATTTCATATTATATATTCTTTATTTAATTGAATGCTAGTAGATTTCATTGCACTAAGTATAGAACAGGTCTATCTTGTCTGTATTGCTACAAGTTTCAGCACCTGTTAAGAAACCCACAATAGCAGTGTTATGAGCAAATGTCTACAATGAACAGTTTCAAAGAACGTATAGTGATTTCTAGCTCGTAGTGTGAAAAAAAGTATTTATTTGAATATCTCACGAAAAAAGTGAAATGAACTGAACTTTGAACTAGTTCAGAATTAAAATTGTGAACTTTGAACGTGAACTGTTCACTTTGAGCATGTTTGAATTGAACTTGAACTAGTTCAGAAAAGCTGTGAACTGGCACAACACTGTCCCCGAGTCGTCTCCCCAAACGAGACGACGAGTCTTCCCTCGCAACATTGGGAGCGAACTAGGAGCTCACTGATCCACTAATAAAGAGGAGCAGACAAGAACCGGCGTGTCACAAAATAAACCAGCCCTCTGGATATAATCGGTATAAGGCGATAAACGAACAATAAAGTGTGCATGTGTACCTGGCTGTTGTGTGGGTATAAGACCACGTTAGTTTACAGTGACTCAGCAGAGGGTGATACAGTTAAGGCTGCGACCCGGTGATCACCGGCACCGCTTTTCGCACGCCAGGTGTAAAATGATTTAAAATATTGTAAATATATGTACAAGTTTCCGACAATAAAAGAAAAGTAAAAGCAAATCGGGACGCAACCCGCCATCATAACAAACAAAAACACCGACAAAAGCCATAGGAAAGCAGCGTTACAGCCTACATAAAACAGTACTTTACCTTCCCTTTATGATAGCTGCAAATCAAAGTTCAGTTCAGGTCGAGTGTCCACATCCTCTGCTGTCGTCACCGAGACTGTTCATCACACACAAGGTGACCAGCCAGCTATGTGTCAAGCTTCTTTATAAACGAGTCCACGCTTGAAGGGTCAGCGAACAGGTGGGGTTTACCCTCGTGAAACACTCTGAATTTGGCGGGGTAGATAAATCCGTAATCGATTCTCAGGCGTTGTTTAACATCATCGAAGAGCCTCCTTTTCTTGTGAAGATCTGTAGACAGGTCTTGAAAAAGCATGACATGGTGGTCTTCGTACATGATCCTGTCCTTGTTCCTGGCGGCCTGCATGACTCGGATCTTGTCTTGAAAGTTTAACAACTTCATTATCATGACTCGCAGAGCGGAGCAGCGCGGCGCGCCCGGTTAGCCTGTGAGCCCTTTCAATAATCAGCGGAGTCGGAAAAGTGCCCGGGCCCAGGGCTTCAGGTAGCCACTTTTCCAGAAAAGCAACTGGGTTGCCCTTTTCAACTTTCTCCGGGAGATTCACGAGCCTGAGATTTGAGCGGCAGTTCCTATTTTCCAGGTCATCCATTTTGTAGGTGAGTTCAGACACCTGTTTCTCCAGCGTGGCTATTTTAGTATTATGGACAGCGATATCGTCTTCAACCTCATCAATCCGATCTTCTGCCTGTCCCAGTCTCCCTGAGAAGTGTTTGATATCCGATTTGATCCCGTTTATTGCAGTCATAACCCCGTCAAATTTGGTGCCGAAGTCGTCCTTCAGAGCTGCGATCGCTTCCAGAATGTCCGCCGCCTCCAGAGTTTGGGTAGCTAGCTTGTTAGCATCATCCTCTGTTTCTTCAGGTCGGTCGGCCTTGTTCTGAGACTTTTTCTGGTGGCCCGAGGCTGTTTTAGGTTGTCTGGTCGACATATCACGGTCTAAGATACACTTAACTTGGGTTAATAAAGGCGTTTGTTCGCTTTTTACACAGGATACTGTTCAATTTAACCGATTTTGACGGAGAGAGAATATATGCGACCGCTCAGCTCCGCGCCATAGCCACGCCCCTTCCCATTCATATTTAATATGTTTTCTCATTTAATTGAGTTAACTCTTCAGTTATATTTACGGTAACATGTTTATTTTCTAACATGAAGGCGGGAGTTCTGTAAAGCTGTATCAAAGCCTTCTTCAGAATGACTGAACCGTGAGTTCTTTATATAGCTACCACTAAATGTAGTAAACCATGGCTTTAAATTTGTAATGTAAAACTCTTCCTGTGATTTTAAAGAACAAGAAGAAGAAGAAGAAGAAGAAGAAGAAGAAGAAGCACTTTATTAAGCCCTCTTTAGGATATTCATTTAAAGTTCTCAGTGTTCCCAAATGTCAGTTTTGCTACTGCCTTAGGCTGCACTCCTGAGACCTTTCTGCACGTTATCAGTGCTGCAGCCCCCTGAGTCAGCTACAAATAGCATGAAGGTTATATAGCTTGTATGAATTGAACTATACTTTAAGAGTTTCCTCTGCCGGTCAAATATAAAAACAAAAGTTTATAGTTGTAAAAGTTCACTACTTTCAAAAGCAAAAATGCACATTCTTTGATTGGCAGCTTACAGTGGGGCAAAAAAGTATTTAGTCAGCCACCAATTGTGCAAGTTCTCCCATTTAAAAAGATGAAAGATGCCTGTAATTTTCATCATAGGTACACTTCAACTATGAGAGACAGAATAGGGGAAACAATCCAGGAAATCACATTGTAGGATTTTTAATGAATTAATTGGTAAATTCCTCGGTAAAATAAGTATTTGGTCACCTACAAACAAGCAAGATTTCTGGCTCTCACAGACCTGTAACTTCTTCTTTAAGAGGCTCCTCTGTCCTCCACTCGTTATCTGTATTAATGGCACCTTTTTGAACTCGTTATCAGTATAAAAAACACCTGGCCACAACCTCAAACAGTCATACTCCAAACTCCACTATGGCCAAGACCAAAGAGCTGTCAAAAGAGACCAGAGACTAAATTGTAGACCTGCACCAGGCTGGGAAAACTGAATCTGCAATAGGTAAGCAGCTTGGTGTGAAGAAATCAACTGTGGGAGCAATTATTAGAAAATGGAAGACATACAAGACTACTGCTAATCTCCCTCGATCTGGGGCTCCACGCAAGATCTCACCCCGTGGGGTCAAAATGATCACAAGAACGGTGAGCAAAAATCCCAGAACCACACGGGGGGACCTAGTGAATGACCTGCAGAGAGCTGGGACCAAAGTAACAGAGGCTACCATCAGTAACACACTACGCCGCCAGGGACTTGAATCCTGCAGTTCCAGACGTGTCCCCCTGCTTAAGCCAGTACATGTCCAGGCCCGTTTGCAGTTTGCTAGAGGGCATTTGGATGATCCACAAGAGGATTGGGAGAATGTCACATGGTCAGATGAAACCAAAATAGAACTTTTTGGTAAAAACTCAACTCGTCGTGTTTGGAGGAGAAAGAATGCAGAGTTGCATCCAAAGAAAACCATACCTACTGTGAAGCATGGGGGTGGAAACATCATGCTTTGGGGCTGTTGTTCTGCAAAGGGACCAGGACGACTGATCTGTGTAAAGGAAAGAATGAATGGGGCCATGTATCGTGAGATTTTGAGTGAAAACCTCCTTCCATCAGCAAGGGCACTGAAGAAGAAGCGTGGCTGGGTCTTTCAGCATGACAATGATCCCAAACACACCGCCAGGGCAACGAAGGAGTGGCTTCGTAAGAAGCATTTCAAGGTCCTGGAGTGGCCTAGCCAGTCTCCAGATCTCAACCCCATAGAAAATCTTTGGAGGGAGTTGAAAGTCCGTGTTGCCCAGCGACAGCCCCAAAACATCACTGCTTTAGAGGAGATCTGCATGGTGGAATGGGCCAAAATACCAGCAACAGTGTGTGAAAACCTTGTGAAGACTTACAGAAAACGTTTGACCTCTGTCATTGCCAACAAAGGGTATATAACAAAGTATTGAGATGAACTTTTGTTATTGACCAAACACTTATTTTCCACAATAATTTGAAAATAAATTCTTTAAAAATCAGACAATGTGATTTCCTGGATTTTTTTTCTCATTTTGTCTCTCATAGTTGAGGTATACCTATGATAAAAATTACAGGCCTCTCTCATCTTTTTAAATGGGAGAACTTGCACAATTGGTGGCTGACTAAATTCTTTTTTGCCCCACTGTATCTCTATTATGGTACAGACTTAAGGCACTGCTGTGATTCAAAAACCAACCAACCAACCACAAAACTGCAGATCTCTTGTGGCCATTTGCTCTGTATTTAAAAAACTACTCCCTCGATCAACACAGTTTTAGCGCACAAAGGCATCACAAGTAACTATTTAATTTTACATTTATTTAATATAAAACTCACATGAATCAGACTACATTGGGTCTAAATGCTTTTATTTTGCACAATGTTTACAGCTTGCATTGAGGGTCCTTTATATGAAGACAAGCAACAAAAAAAAAACATTACATTTGTTACTAGATTGTTTCCAGTTCCAGTATTTTTTATTTTGTGTAATGGAAAATCCTATACTTCAGTGCTAAGAGCTGACCCTCTGGTGTCCCCTGATTTTGTGTCACTGTGGGATCCAGAAACTTCCTCCTGGAAGGCGGTCTCCAGCACAGCAAGGATGGATTTACGGACCTCCTCCTTGAAATCTTGGCCAATGAACACATACAGCAGTGGGTTTAGGCAACTGTTGAGAAAGGCCAGGTTGGTTGCAATAGGGCTACCAATAGTGATGACATAGCCCAATGTTTCACTGCGATAAGTGAAATTCAGCAGCTCAATTAAAGTCATGATGTGAAAAGGAGCCCAGCACAGGAAAAAAGTGGTGATAACTGCAGCGATGATCTTAAAGGGGCGACTTGACTGGCTGGCCAGGGTGCGGTTTCTTCTGAGACGATGGATTATCACAGCATAGCAGGAGACAATGACAGTGAAGGGGACAACGAATCCCAGGAGGAAGCGGGTGACGGTCATGGCCTGATGGCGAAGCTGACGCAGCTGATTCACAGACAGTGTTTCATAGTCATCAGAGAAAGCATAGTTGTTGTAGCAATTGATGATGTCTTCATAGAAATATGATCGCCCAGTGTCCCTAAAGACGAAGTATGGTGCGCTGAGAATCAAAGCCAGTACCCAAACACCCAGACTCACCCAGGACGCCTTGCGTACACTCCGGTGATTCTGGGCCCAGACAGGCCACACCACAGACACACATCTGTCCGCACTGATCACCATCAAGATGTAGACACTGGCAAAGATGTTCAGAATGCTTATAGTGCTGTTCAGCTTACACATGAACTTGCCAAAAGGCCAGTGAAAATTCTGAGCTATGTACACCACACTCAGGGGTAAACATGCTGTGAAGAGGAAGTCAGCTATGGCAAGGTTGAGGAACCAAACTGTGTTAACTGTTTTCTTCATCTTGAATACGATCACCCAGATAACCACTCCATTCCCGAGCATACCGAGAACAAAGGTCAGGCAGTAAATGACAAGAGACATGGTGTTGAGAGACTGTCTTAGAACAACATACTCATCAATAAACACAGATCTATTAGATTCAGACATGTCTGTTGTGCAGCTGTTACAGGAAGGGGTAGTCGGCAGCTCCATTGTTGTATTGAGACCTGCAATGGTGATATGAGGAAACAGTATGAACAACGTTTCTCAAGCAGATCTTGAAGTTTAACATAATCAAGCACAGTCAAAGCAAACAACACAAGTCAGGTAGAAAAGCCCAAATATACATTTCTGTGTTTTATCAAGGGTGTCCCAAACAGGACTCCCTTTTGGGCTCGATTTACCACATATATGATTTAGATTGTATCTTCTGTGGTGTATAATCCATCTTTACATTGACAATACTGTTTAATACTTTGTTGCTTATCCTGTCTATAATTGATACACCGCAAAATGCATATGCTAATCCTTTATTAATAATAATAATAATAATAATTATAATAATAATAAATGTTTCAACATTAATTGGAACAAATGAACTGACCTAAATGGCCAAGGCGTTTTACCAAAAAAAACAGAAACAAATCTAATTTTCCATATGTATATACTGTATGATGAACATGTTTTGTCAACTGTTTCCAAAGCATTGACCCACAAACAAGCAAGTCATCTGAAACAAAGTGATTTAGTTTTAAGTATACATTTGAATTATTAGCGTTATTGTTTATATTAAAGCATTTTTAAGAGCTTTCTATACCTGTATACCCAAAATCAATGTTCTTGTTTCCTTTTAACAACCTCTTCAGATTAATATTGTGTAAAAAAAATCACATTCTAAGAATTGATAACATACCTTCCTTGAAGTTCTCCATGTGGTTGAGGATAAATCTCTAGCAGAAGTAATACAATTGGCACAATAATATTAGCTAACCATGTGGGTTGTGACACTATTGACCAATTCGAGGCGGAGACATGGGCAGAATCCATCCATCCAAAAAAGTCTACATCTTCTGTGTGCAGTTACATTTAACCTATTCAAGCACTGTACTTACATTTCCTCCTCATTTTCTAAAACAATAAAATAGGCTTTATTGATATGATTTATAAAGGGGTGAAAAATGCTACATGTTACTGTTTTGAGCAGCACCTATACATTTGTCAGTCAATCAACAACACGTAGGTTAGATAATCTAATGTCCCCTCCCTTTACCCTCTCCCCCTTTGTGCAATAACTTAACAGCATCATCTTTTAATAATTGAGGTTTTCCAACAGTTTTATAAAGTAGCAGTTTACTTCCTGCTTTAAAATTTCCACTAGAACCTGGAAACTTGTACTGTGCTGCCTCTGTACATCTGTCCATGCAAGCCAAAGAGAACTGAAATTAGATTGTGTCCTTTTCTTTCATGTGATTTTGATACATATTAGTATAAGGGAAGTTCAACCAGTCTTGTTCCATCCTGTTTTGTAATCTTAAGCTAATTTACTTTAATATTTTTAAAGGCATCATGAAACTGCAGTTGGCCTTTCCTCATAAGTGCTTCCTCGTATAGGCAACATTTGAGGAAGTACACTTTGCTTCCAAAGTCATTGTTGGCATCACTTTCAACTACTACCTCTGCTACTTCTAATACTCAGAGTGTAGGAATACTCTGTTACAAGTAAAAGCCCTACAATCAAAATGTTACTCAAGTACAAGTACACAAGAATTAGCATCAAAATATATTTAAAGTTCCAAAAGTAAAAGTGCTCATGGTCCATTTCAGAATAATTTAATTACAGCGGGTAAAATAAGTATTGAGCATGTCACCATTTCTAAAGGTGCTATTGACATGACATTTTCATCAGATGTCGGTAACAACACATGCAATCCACACATTCAAATAAATCAAACCATAGATGTCCATAAATTAAGTTATGTGTATTAAAATGAAGTAAAACCTTACTGAAATGTATTTAATACATACATAATGTATTGCTCAGGTGTGATTTTGGCCCATGCCTCCACACATATAGTCCTCATGTCTTGAAGGTTCCGTGGGCCTCTTCTATGAACTCTGATCTTTAGTTCTTTCCATAGATTATCTATTGGATTCAATTAGGTGATTGGCTGGGCCATTCTAGCAGCTTTATTTTCTTTCTCTGAAACCAATTGAGAGTTTCCTTGGCTGTGTGTTTGGGATCATTGTCTTGCTGAAATGTCCACCCTAGTTTCATCTGCATCATCCTGGTAGATGGCAGCAGATTTTTATCGAGAATGTCTCTGTACATTTTTCCATTCATCCTTCCTTCAATTATATGAAGTTTGCCAGAGCCATATGCTGAAAAACAGCCCCACACCCTGATGTTCCTACCTCCAAACTTCACTGTTGGTACGATGTTTCTGGGGTGATGTGCAGTGCCATGTGACTTCCAAACATGGTGTGTATTATGGCCTACAAAGAGTTCCGTTTTGGACTTATCTGACCAGACTATATTCTCCCAGTATTTCACAAGCTTGTCTAAATGTTGAGCAGCAAACTTCAAACAAGATTCAACATAATTTTTTTTCAGCAATGGAGTCTTGCGTGGTGAGCGTGCATACAGGCCATGGCGGTTGAGTGCATTACTTATTGTTTTCTTTGAAACAATTGTATCTGCTAATTCCAGGTCTTTCTGAAGGTCTCCACAAGTGGTCCTTGGCTCTTGGACAACTCTTCTGATAATTCTTTTCACTCCCCTGTCAGAAATCTTGCGAGAGGCACCTGGTCGTGGCTGGTTTATGGTGAAATGATGTTCTTTCCACTTCCGGATTATGGCCCCAACAGTGCTCACTGCAACATTCAGAAGTTTAGAAATCCTTCTGTAACCAATACCATCAATATATTTAGTAACAATAAGGTTTGAAGGTCTTGAGAGAGCTCTTTGCTTTTACCCATCATGAGATCTTTCTTGTGTGACACCTTGGTAATCAGAGACCTTTTTATAGGCCGTCAGTTGGGACTGAACCAACTGATATCAATTTGCACTGACATGGGGCAGGATTGCTTTCTAATTACTGATAAATTTCTGCTGGTGTGTTGGCTTTCCATGCCTTTTTGCACCTCCCTTATTTCATGTGTTCAATACTTTTTCCCTGTGTCATTCCATTTTAATACACATAACTTAATTTATGGACATCTAATGGTTTGATTTCTTTGCATGTGTGGATTGCATGGGTTGTTACCGACATCTGATGAAAATGTCATGTCAATAGCACCTTCAGTGTTGTGCCAGTTCACAGCTTTTCTGAACTAGTTCAAGTTCAGTTCATACATGCTCAAAGTGAACAGTTCACGTTCAAAGTTCACAATTTGAATTCTGAACTAGTTCAAAGTTCAGTTCATTTCACTTTTTTCGTGAAATATTCAAATAAATACTTTTTTTCACACTACGAGCTAGAAATCACTATACGTTCTTTGAAACTGTTCATTGTAGACATTTGCTCATAACACTGCTATTGTGGGTTTCTTAACAGGTGCTGAAACTTGTAGCAATACAGACAAGATAGACCAGTTCTATACTTAGTGCAATGAAATCTACTAGCATTCAATTAAATAAAGAATATATAATATGAAATATGAATATATTATTTGATATATATGATATTATATATACCTATGTGTGTGTATGAAATGAGCAAAACTCTTGAATTGCATTCACACTGGATGGATGTTTTAATTCAATGTGCCGTTTCAAATTCGAGAAGGACGTTGTCGATGTCCTAACTTGTTTTTGCTGCGCAGGTGGACACATCTTACACAGGAAGGAAAGATTTTTGCCGTCGGGGTCTTGGTTTGCAAGAGTGTAAAATTGTTTTAAATGTTCGTGAGGAGAATCGGAGTCCGTCTCCGTGCCATCACTTCCACTAGCCATCTTGTTTTTTTAGTTTTTTTTTTAAATCGCAGCGCTTTCTCTCACTCTCGTCATTGGTCTCTGTCTCTCTCTCTCTCTCTCTCTCTCTCTCTCTCTCTCTCTCTCTCTCTCTCTCTCTCTCTCTCTCTCTCTCTCTCTCTCTCTCTCTCTCTCTCTCTCTCTCTCTCTCTCTCTCTCTCGAGCCTCCAGCCCTCCGCGCTCTCGGCGTTGCTATGCCTAAGCCGCTCTGCTGCAATTCATCATGGGTAACGTCGTGCGGAAGCCAGTACGTTTCAGCTATTCAACTCAACTATTCTCAGCCGGACACTACGTTGCCCGCAATGCATTGCGCATACAGTGCCAAAACTATTTCTGCGTTGATACATGATTTAAGCGGCACCTACAGGAGGGAGGAACTTTCTCTCTCGTTGCGTTTCAAAAGAGAAAACAGATGTCACTCAGTTTTCAATGGAAAACAAATGCCAACGTTCATTTACAGTGATGTCTGCCGTTCATGACACATAATGTGAACTAATTCACGTTCAAGTTCTTTATTGAAAAATGTGTTGCGTTCAGTTCAACGTTCACGAAAAAATGAGCGTGTTCAATGAACGCGTTCTTTTGAACTCGTTCACGCACAACACTGAGCACCTTTAGAAATATATTTACTGAGAAAAATGGTGACGTGTTCAATACTTATTTTACCCGCTGTATAAGTTTGGTTATAATTATTATGCTTTGATAAGTGTTATCAAAGCAGTCACTTTACATTTTAATTGGACCCCATCAATGAAGGTCAGCTTTTATCAAACCTATTTAACAACTATAATTTAGTTCAGTCAGACAACTCACTTGTTTCTTTGATATTAGATTTATTAGAAGCAGCTTATCGTTTGAGTTTGGCATCTAGGCTTGGGGCTCATCACTCCACTGATTTACATAGAACATTGAGTGATGATCAAGCAGCAGCATTAGCGAGGCAGAGGCAGGTAGATCAGGCAGCAGCGGCAGATTTAGGAGAATGTGTTTGGTTAGTTGCAAGAGTGGCAAGGGGCGTTATGTGCGAATGTATCATTGGTGCTCGAGTTGACTGCATGAACTAGCTCGCAGGATTTGCCTCATTAAGTGAACTTTCTAGAGACATTTAAAGAGCTGTTTACATTTCATGTCGCTTGTTAGACGCTTTTATATCCAAAGCGACTTACATACATTCAATACTGTGGACAATCGCCATAAGAGCAATTTGGGGTGAAGTGTCTTGCCCAGGGACAAAATGACATGATGGCTGCAGTGGGGATGGAACCAGTGCCCACCTGGTCCAAATATCAACGTATTATCCCAGTGAGCCACAGCCTTCCATCTGAGCTCACTTGTTTGGACTTTCGTTAAACATTACCACAATTGACTCACAGTATTCGACTAGCTTCATTAGCAGCAGAGTATTGGCCCGCACTTATCTTTTACTTTTAGATCATATTAAAGAACAACTTAAAGCTCACAATGACTTACAAAATACTTTGTATAGCATTGTGAAAAAGTAAAAAGGGACCTAACAGTTTTATTGGTTTAAGTCTTTACATAAAGAGTGCACAAAACGTATTTAAATCATCATAAATACTTTGTCAGCTACAAATTCACCATTGCCGTTTTTATCTGAATTGTAGGACCAGAGGCATAAGCTATAATTACCGAGTCTGGAACTGAAAGCCTACTCAAAATATTTATACCTAATCACAAATGATTGATGATTTTCCCACTTCCTCACTTCTTTACTGGAATAGCTTTAATGCTGCGCTACAAATCTGTTTGCACTATTAGAGGTAGGTCTATATTAAAGGATGTTAATGAATCAAAGCGTTTTCTTTTCCCTCTGAAGTTTTCTCTCCTCGATCTGTGAAGCGCCTGATGAGTGGAACAGCTCCCTCTACTGGCAAAATATTTTAACACCAGCAATAAAGCGAAACAATGAAACGTTCATCCTGTTTTTGGTTTCTTCTTATCAGAGATGGTAAAAGTACTCATATATTGTACTTAGTTAAAAGTAGAAGTACCAGAGCATAGGAATACAATGCTACAAGTAACATTTCTGCAATCAAAATGGTACTTAAGTAAAAATACAAACCTATTAGCATCAAAATATAAGTACAGAAAGTGCTCATTATGAAGATTCAGAATAATATATATGATATGTTTTGATTATAATTATTTATGGATTCATGCGTTTATCAAAGCTGGTAAAGGTGCAGCTAGCTAGTTAATGACATTGTATACTGCAGGGTAGCTTGTGAATTTACTCCAGGTGTACCTACAGCATTTTTTAATTGTTGATTAATAATGATTATATTTCACATCATTTAGCCAAATCTGTAAAGCAACTAAAGATGCTATTATTACATGATTGTAGTGGAAATAAAGTACACAAGTTACCTCTGACTTGTTGTGTAGTAGAAGTACAAAGTAGCAAAACATGTAAATACTCAAGTAAAGTAGAATGACTTAAACATTTTACTCAAGTAGCACTTTGTAAATGTACTTAGTTACTATCCACCACTGCCTATTACTAAGTGTTACATTAGATTCTTGTTGATCGACATACATGTTGCTCTCAAAAGATAAAAGAGATTGGATGCTCACTGTTTGATGAAGTTAAGTGGTGATTATGAGATGCAAACAATGAAGTGGAAATAAAATTTTAATAATGAAGATAATGGTAACAACACATAAGCAGTCTTTATCAGCTTCTATGGACTCTTGGTACAGTTGGACACTTAGGCTATAACTATATATATATAAAACGTTTTATCATTTACATTGTTTACATAATAATACATCTTTTATAGAAACTTCATGTTGAATCACATATGCCACACGTACCAAAGTCAAAACATAGAATATGTGTGCCATTGTATTCACTGATTGCTTCTAAAATGATAAGATTTGGTGTTTTTCCATTTTGATTGTAAACGGATATATTATCTTTTCGGTAGTTACAAATCAATTAAGGAACATAGGTTTGTTCTATAAAAAAGTTCAGAAAATGATACATTTAAATGATCAGATTATTACACGTTATGCATTTACTCACATTGACTTATTTACTTTTAAAATAACTAACAATGATTTAGAGATCAATCCATGCCAAGTTTACAATGCAGCTGCTATTTTAAGCAACACTGTGTAAAGGTAAGTATTAGGCTTACATTAGCCCATGATTAAAACAATGTTTAAAGCATGAAGTAGACATGTAGCAGTTAAATGATACTTGACATAAAAAATAGACATTACAGAAGGATTTTTAGTAAGCATTATTATACAGGATAAATGAGTAATGAGATCATCAGCCCACCTCATTTCCCTTTATGAACCCAAAGATGGCCCTTTGTTACCCCTTCGGATGCACCCAACTTTCTGATATTCGCACTTAGTGGTATCATTGGTTCAGTTGGACTAGATGTTTGAAGGGCAAGTTCCTCAGCTAATCGCTATTGCTTTTCAATATAGTTTAACACATATTTTATTCCAGGGCAAGGAAACAGTAGTCCAGTATATTATAACAAGCCATATATAGTCTCAAAATGCATTATCTCACAAATGCATCAAAAAAGGATCTAGAAGTTATAGTATAATATTAACATACAGCCAACAGATTGTAAAGCCTTGAAAGTTGTCAATCATATAACTAATATCAATACAGGTGCCAGTACCAGGTGCAATGTTTAAAACGTACAAAATGTTTACAGACCGCCTTGAGGGTCCTCAAGCTTAGCTCCAAAACCAAAACTTAGTTATTTGTATATACAGTGACATCTATGTACAGTTACAGTATCCATATCATTGACATCTTATACTTCAGCATCAGAAACAGACTTTTCTTTGCTCCGACTCGTGACCATTGAGTTTGTGTAGGTATAAGAGCGAGAAACCTCTTCTTGGAAGGCAGTCTCCAATACATTCAGGATGGATTTACGGACCTTATCCTTGAAGTCTTGCCCCATGAACACATACAGCAGTGGGTTAAGGCAACTGTTGAGAAAAGCCAGGCTGGTTGCTATAGGAACTCCAATGGTGGTGATATGGTCTAATGTTTCACTTGCATGATCAGCCATGTGATTTACTAACTCAATTAAAGCCATGATGTGATAAGGAGCCCAGCACAGGAAAAAAGTGGTGATAACTGCAGCGATGATCTTAAAGGGGCGACTTGACTGGCTGGCCAGGGTGCGGTTTCTTCTGAGACGATGGATTATCACAGCATAGCAGGAGACAATGACAGTGAAGGGGACAACGAATCCCAGGAGGAAGCGGGTGACGGTCATGGCCTGATGACGAAACTGACGCAGCTGATTCACAGAAAGTGTTTCATAGTCATCAGAGAGAGCATAGTTGTTGTAGCAATTGATGATTTCTTCATTGTTATATGATCGCCCAGTGTCCCTAAAGACGAAGTATGGAGCGCTGAGAATCAGAGCCAGTACCCAAACACCCAGACTCACACAGGACGCCTTACGTACACTCCGGTGGTTCTGGGCCCAGACAGGCCACACCACAGACACACATCTGTCCACACTGATCACCACCAAGATGTACACACTGGCAAACATGTTCAGAAAGCTTATAGTGCTGTTCAGCTTACACATGAACTTGCCAAAAGGCCAGTGAAAACCTGTAGCTGTGTAGGTCACACTCAGAGGCAGGAATGCTGTGAAGAGGAAGTCGGCCACAGCGAGGTTGAGGAACCAAACTGTGTTAACAGTTTTCTTCATCTTGAATCCAGTCACCCAGATAACCACTCCATTCCCGAGCACACCGAGAACAAAGGCCAGGCAATAAACAATGAGAGTCATGATGTTGAGAGACTGTCTCAGCTCAGGATGCTCGTCTTTGTAATCAAACTCATCCTCCTCCTCATACGAAGAGCCATTTCTACCATTGGCGTCTGTTGAATTGATGTGATAGAAAGGAGTAGCTGTCATTAGATCCATCATTGTCTTAAGACCTGCAACAAAGGGACAACAAATTTCACCTTTCAGTAATTTATCTAGATGTGAACAAAATACCGTAATAATACTTAAGCATAACGTTTTTATAAATAATTTTCAATTAAAAGCTAGGATATTCATTCCAATCTTAAAACGACAAATTGTACCTCCATTTATGTCTTGCTCTAAAATGCTATTCACATAGGCACGAGTCCTAATTCCTATTTGGAGTTTATTGTAGCAATTTCGTGAGCCATCACAAAAGACAAATATTTCCTAAGAAGAAGTTTTCTAGCTTTCTGTGCTAGTTAGAGGATTCATAATAGGACTTTAAAAGTTACACTTAAGTGTCACTCTACATGCAGATGCATAAGGCGCGCACATTTCATACTGAGTAAATTTACATCAGTGCACATATGGGACGGAAACACAAAACACAATTTAACCATTAAACAACTCTTGAATTAAAGCAAGAGTCCTTAGGCGTGATAAACAGGAGTCAAAACCCAGATCAGATAGTCTTATTAACAATATCACAGTATTTGCATGTTAATGAGTTAAAAAGACATTTGTCCACCTCAAAGAATTGCAAATCTCTGATACGAAAACTGTTGCCAGTGCAGCCTGCATCGGATGATTTTATATTGTAATTCCTCCTGAGCTACGGTTTCTGAGTTTAACAAGGTATAGCACCTACCGTCTTTAAAGCGCCAGTTTGATGAAGAGGTGGCCTCGTTGCAGAAGACACCGGACAAATCTGACTAGTCTGTTGAAATCGGGAGGATCTGATCCCCGACTCCTTAAATATGTGACGTCATCGCACTCATGAGGCGGGACTTCAGGCTGCACCCCCCCACCCCCACCCCACCCTAAAACCCATTAAACCTCTTGTACTTTGTTCTTAAGCCATTATTGTAAGCATTGCAGCTTAGTAAATATATTGTTAAGTTAAAAAAACAAAACAATTTTGGCGTATTAAATCGATACATTCAGATTGAAGATTGAGTATATGGGTATAGTTGGTTCTAACATGCCGCTTTCTCAATACTAGAGCTTATCTAGAAGTTGTCTGACGCAAAAATCATGCCAAGACATGCCTTCTTATTGATGAGCCAAACAATAGTCATTTGGGAAACTCCAAAAGTGAAAACACAAAGTAACCAAACAACCAGTGGCGGCTGGTGAAAAAAAATCTTGGTGGGGCTAGTGTGCCAACAGATTTCCCTGCCTAATCTAGCATAAGCATTCAAATGAACAGTCGGAAAATGACTACAGTTCCACAATAATAATTTAATTTCACAGTTTCCAGCTTCACAGAAAAAGTAACAATTTACAGCTAGGCCTATATTAGACTTTATGCTATCAAATACTATACAATACAATCAAGGGATAAATTAACAACAAGGGTATGATTTCAGCTGAATCTATACAAATCAACAGTGAGTGAGTGAATGAGTGAGTGTGGGTTGAGAAGAGAGAATGAAACAGAACTTTCCTATTAAAATGTAACATATACAAAGAATTTAGAACCAAGTTATTTTCAAAAAATTTTACATAAACAGATTATTTTAATACCCTCTCTCAAGGAAAAATGCATTTACTTGGAGAAAACAGCATCAGTGCCATACAGTTGTCATTGCATGTCACAGCCTGAGAGAAACAACAAAGCATTCTCCACAACTATATTACAATTACATACTATAATATTATTACATATTGCCCATTGAATGTAAAATAAACATAAAAGACACTCTCTGTGCCTGTTCCTCTCTGTGTGTCTGTTCCTGTGTGTGTCTGTTCCTCTCTGTTCCTCTGTGTGTCTGTTCCTCTCTGTCTGTTCCTCTGTGTGTTTGTTCCTGTCTGTTCCTCTGAGTGTGTCTGTTCCTCTCTGTTCCTCTCAAAAGCACCACAAAAATGTACACAATCGATGATCTTAGATAAAATATTGCGGTTTTTATCTACCTCTTCATTGTGCCTTCTTACAGCGATGCGGTGCCCATCATCGAGCTGCGTTGCTATGCTAATCTTTCCGAACACAGCTAGCTTTACGCAGTTTTCCATGTGAACTTTGGATCGATCGTGCTTCTTGATCCGTTCAGAGAGGTGTTTTAAGTCAGTTAGTCCAGTCTTTGTCCAAGTCGAATCACATTTGTCACTTCTGAAGAGGATACAGGGGAAACAGAAAAGTGCATTGGCTGCTCCACAACCTGCCAGCCACGTCTTACGGTTGAACCAGCTCCGACAAAAACTCAGTTTGTAAGATTTATCTTTCAGCTTGATTTGCTGGGAAATGCTGATTTCAGGCTTGTCGGGTCCCAGCTCCTTAACGAGAAGTTTTTCCTCCGTCGTCCGTCTTGCAAAAGGGTATATTATTAACGATTTCACCGAATTTGGTGGAAGCTGCTCTTGAACTCCAGTTGTCACCGCCATCGCCATCATCTCTCTTCGTCGTCGCGCGTATTTTTTCCCCACGTAGCGTAGGACAGAGTCTGGGAGTCGCACTACGAAAAAAAACTATCGCTGGCTCCTTATGTAGCTACAGCAATCCTAAACCTTCACGCATTTTACGTAGCAGTTGGGGCTAAATTTCCAGCGCCCCACCGGCGTTAAATTTGGCGACGTTGATAGGCCAATTATTCATAATTTCCCCCTAGCAACCATAACCGGATTGGCTGTTTAGCTGCCGGTCAGGGGCACTTTGCCGATCGCCCCATGAGAGAATGATACACTGTCTGTCAGTGGAAATTCACTGTTTAATGAGTGTTAGTTGGTGGAAATGTTGTTTAAATGATTTAAATTGCATGTAGGCACACACACTATTAAGTAAAACTGACATTGATTTAAAAATATATATACAAAAAATATTTTTTCCCCTCAACAGCTGGTGGGGCAGAGCCCCAGCGCCCCCTATGGGCCAGCCGCCTCTGCAAACAACTAAATCCATAAATTGTGGGTTGTAGATATGATTACCTGAGACAGAAATGAGCCGAGACTTCTCATGTGTACCATCCTGCTGCGTAATGTGTTTTTCTCTATGTGGGTTGACCTCATGGTGGCTTGAGGTTAAGTGTGTTTGTCACTGTGCGAATTAACATCTGAAGACGTAGGTTACTTATTTTTAATGTCCTCCTCTCTTTACCCTGCAGCACATAAGAAAGTCACTGCAACATCTGTCGATAATTTAGGGTTGCCGTGCAGTTTTATAAAATAGCAGGTTACTCCCTCTGTGCCCCTGTCCACTTGATGCTGGACACACAACTGCGCCTCTGTAGGTTTAAACCTGAAAACAAAAACAGCATCCTATTTTGCACTTTAAAGGTCATCTATTATGCAAAATCCACCTGTTCATGTCTTTTATTCATACATATATGTCCCCTCTGTGTAAAGAGATTCAGGAAAATGTGTACTGATTCATTTAGATAAGTACCTGTCTGAAATGTAGCTGATAAGATTTTGGCAACGTTGTGATGTCACAATGTTGTTTTAGGTAATGCAACCATTAGCCAATAACCAACCAGGGTAGCGCCCGCCCACCTTACCACCTGAATCTCCTCTTACATTGTGTTATTTTAAACCAAACATCTTGCAGAGGGGCGTAGGGAGTGGCAGTTCATTTGTAAACAGACACAGAATCAGCACTTTTGGAACAGGGCTGAATATGGCATGCTAAAATGCACAATCTCTTCAGAGACATGTTTTGTATATATCTGAGACCTATAATATATTGCTGAAAAAGAGTATAATAGGGGACCTTTAAATTCAAATTCTTTTTGAAATGTGGAAACACATTTAAAGTGCTATCATAATCGTAGATGGACTTATTGAAAGCACTACTGATTGCAGTCAAACAGTAAATAAAACAGGATTTCTTTCTTCTGCAACCTAATCATTTACTGTTGAAAACAAAAAACAAAAATGTTGCAAAAACTTAAAACAGGGGATTCTTGGGAAAGGATAGGATATTTTAATCAATCATTACACTGAACCACACATTCCTGGAACCTCTTAAATTCACAGTAAAGGTGCATAACTGTAGGCATCACTACAGAGCAGTATATGGCAAAAACCACAGACCTGATTGCAACCCTAAAACAAAAGGGGATTCATCTACCCACCCTGAAGCAAACCTAAGCTGTAAATCTTAGCAATTTCATCCTTCAAAGCCTGCTGTGGCACATTGCTGCTGCTTTTATATTCCAGATATAGCCAAGTTCTCAGTCACGAAAATGGAAATCTATCTAAAGACCTTGCCGTGACATGGACCTACAGATTGGTTGAATAATTAAAAGAGTAAAAAACATTATTTTGAACAAATAACAAGGCAAACCAGAAGAATTGAAGGAACCTCAAAACTCCCGAACTCACTAAAACTTCATGCAGTGAACATGTTTTGTTATTTAAGCACGGGGGGATTGTTGGCTGGAGAGAAAGAAAATCGGTCTCATTTCCCCCGAGTGCAGTCCTACCTTTCATTGCGAGAGAAATGTTTCATCTGGGATTGACTCCATGGTCGTATTTCCTCCCACATGGTTCCTTTTTCTCAGTTCTTCTACAACGCTACCCACACGTTTTTTCCCCCTACAAATCGTTTGTGGAAAATTGCAAAACTTGATGAATGGTCTGTTTCCTCATTCCGAGTGTTCTGTGTATTCTCACTTTCCACGTGCAAACAAACTGATGTTGAACAAAAAATACTTTTTATGCAAGATTCCCTTTTTATTAGTTCATGTGACTCAATTTGATATCCTTGAAGGGCATCTCAATACACAAACTTTGACATGAATTAAACAAATGTTACGAGGAACTTGGCCAACAGAAACAAACTTGCTGGCAAATAATTTTGGGGGGAATTGAATTTGAAGTTCTGCAGTAACATATAAAACCATTATATAAATATTATGCTCCAAATCAAAGAGAACTTAAAACCCTACAGCAATAGACAATATCTATTTATCTGTCTGTATTTTCCAAAGATTAAGAGTTTAGGAAAAACAGATAAGAGCCACTCCTAAAATTGATTGATATTTCCTTAATTTCATAAAAAACTCACTGGGTTGCACACAAAAAACATGGTATAAAGAAATGTAAATCTAAAAATGTGATCTAACTGTGAAACAAAATGACGCTCAATATCTTGAACTAATCAGATTCACACAGTGTGAGCTGCCATAACTTGCCCTACCCTAAAAAAAGAATCCCCCGCTAATGCATACACACACCACACAGGAACTATGTACTGCCAAAAGTCCAGATGTGAGGGGGAAGAAGGAATGAGAGAGAGAGTCAAAGAGGTATAGGGACACTGCACCCCCTCAGTCTCTGCATGACTTCAGAGCAACACCCTTATTTAAGTGTGTGGGAGGACTTATGCCTGTGTTATCATTGCCTTTATTCTTTTGGATACCCCCCCCCCCCCCTTTCTTCATCATCCTTTCACATTGAACTATTCAGCCCTGTTTGCAACAGTAAATCACATTACTGTTTGAGCTATGGTCTAGACAGTATAACTACTTTATTTAATTTGGTTTTGACCCTCTTTAGCAATACGTCCACTTTTCATTTTCTGTGCTTAAATGTGCTTTTTGCATCTTCTGCCATACAGTCTTCCAGAAGAACTTGAAGGCAGAGCATTTTGCTGGTGTCTGTGGGGGATATTAATAGCTATCCCAAGGCTATAGTTTGAGGGAAGCCTTCAGAGCCGAAGGCTTGCCAGAGTTCTTGATTTGCCAACCCAACATGCAATTATGTTTGTGCCGCACAAATACCAATTTGGGTGTGTAAAACAACTAGTGGAGGTTTAAAGAGAATTTAGTTTTAGTAGAGGCTGATTGATGCAGTCTGAGCTTGGGGGTTTATTGTTAACTACAGCAGCTGAGTGGGTGGGGTAGAAACCTGAAAGGCATAGCTAAATGTATGCAGTGTGTTTGTTTCTGCTTGTGGGACAATGCAGTACTCAGAATGTGACTCCTGCTCCCATCATCACTGTAATACACCCAGTACTTTCCATCGCTGCTGAGTGAAAAACACTGTGAGCTCACAGTATTCTTAACTCCTCTTGTGAAATGTAAGTATATTACTAGCTGTTGTGTTGAAACCAGACTCCAGTTACACTGCAACCAAGACACAAATAGTGGGAATCTGCAGCGTCCTGAAACCTCAAAGGTTTGTTGATCTTGTTGCGGTGATGATTGGAAATCAACCTTTGTCTTACGGGTGCGGAGAGGTCAGGAATTTTGTTTTTCGAGTCGAAACCGTTGCCAATGGCTGACTGACATTTTTTTTCTCCATGAAAAACACCTCACACAGGGAAAAAAAGCTAAACCTCAATAACCCAAACCACTTCCTTACATTCGTCCCTACTTTCAACCGCAATGCCTGGTCCCCCTCAGCAGACCTAAAGGATATGAATAATCAGCATGGGCTCTGTCTGACAGAAAACAAGGCTGGCAAGGCATGAGGCATACAATGATTCAACACAGAGCACTCTCCGTCTCTCCGAGGGTATTCTTGGGTACGGTGGAATGGGGTTAGGGGAACCGGAACTGGTTAAACAGGGAGCACCAGATGGTGACAATAATGGAAGTTATGATCCTTTCCATGTACTGTAACTAAGCTTAATGTTGGTAAATGGTGGGAAAAAAAGTGGTGGCCATTATTTAAGGTCAATGACAGTTTTAGATTGCATGCAAAGTATTTATCCACTTTCTTTATTCATCAAGTGGATCACATCCTGGATGTGGTTTTGCATGTGTGCAACTGAAACCGGCATCTGGGTGTCATATGTGATACTATCAAAGACGTTTCTTGGCAATTAGCTCAAGGACTCTTTGCATTTGTTGCTCATTTTAACGATTTTGGAAATTTGGTTTTCTCTAATAAATGCCATTGAAATGTCCTATAGCCTCATGTTTACTGTTGAAAACGTAATGAAATTGTATCACTAGTGTAGTTCCAGAGTGAAGAGTAAACAAACAAAACAGTGAACACAAAAGCACCCTGAGAATGAGTATTTTTTCTCAGCAGAAGGTTGTAGTGGATGCAATTGAAGAAGAATAAAATAAAAGATATGCAGGTTGTAAGAGGAATGATGCAGACATGAGTGTGCCACACAGTAATGATGGGGGAGAACTTGCCTGTGCTGGATGGGAATGCGTTATATTTTAGCCTTAAGTGTATAATCATAGGGTTTGGTTAAATGTACCCTCACGTTTAAATGTTTCCCTGTCTGGTGCTGATAAACACCTATGCTCATACATGAGTAATGGAGACTTGTACCTCTCAGTACTGTACGTCTCCAGTCTGCATTGACTCAGCAACGATAAGCAGTTTCCAATGTCAAAACAGTAAGAGTGCTGATTTCCTTTGAACATCTCATACCCAAACCAGAGAGATAGAGGAGAGTGATACATATGTTTCCTAGGGGGATTACAAGATTTCATTTTAAACCTTTGAATCATGCAAAATTCTGTCTTACTGTAAAGGAAAAACATTTTCCTTTTAACTCATAGAAATTGTTTAAATGGCGCAAAAAAAAATTGCACAAAAAACATTCTGTGTTAGTTACAATAAAAACATTTTGAATAAAATAAATGAACAAATACATGCTTTTACTGTCAACAAATGACTCTTTATGGATAATATACAGGAATCTGAAAATGCAGTTTTTTGGTTAGTATTATTTCATGTTGAAGGTGCTATGTGTAATGCCTGGAAACATGCCCAAAGAAAAAGGTCAGCATTTCACCTCTTCTACTGGTTCCGTAAAACATACATTTCCAATCATCAGTTATTAAAATTCATGTACTAACAAACAGCAGGACTAATAAACACACAATTCGACCAAGTTTTTGGAACTCAACAACACAGTTCTCTGTTAATCTCCATGTGTGGAGTCAGCCTATAGTTAATCTTAGTAAACTGTGTTTTTACTGTGCCACTAAAAAGAGACTGTGGAGTCTGTAAACGCTTTGATAGTTGGTATATTGGAATAAACCCAAAGTCGCAAGTGTAAACGCCAGCAATAGAAAGTTTGCTATGGACGGTTTGCACTGGCTAAATTTGAGGTACTACAGCCACAATTGAAGGTCCATTTCCCTGAGCTGAATCCTGCTCTTTTAAAAAAAAAAGTAAATGTTTTTTTTTTTGTTTCTCTGACTTTAAATTTCCTCCAATAAACCATCTATCCAAATGCACACAGACCCATTCCCTTCAACCATTGACCCCCGACAGCTCTTTTTTTCGTTATCTCATGATAGGCTAGAGGCAGTCTGGAGCAGTCTGGAGCTACAATGTTTCACTTTGGCCTCTAGAGGAGCAAGTGAAATCAATTGTATGCCAGTTGTATTAGCTATCTCTGCTAAACAATACAGAACTCCTTTGATATTATGTCAACCCTGTAAACACTTAATATTTAGCTGAAAATGTGGATCATGTTTTAATTTGAATGTGACAGCTTGCTGATTAACTGACATCCTTTCTCGTATGAGTAAGCAGAACATTAAAACAATAAAATAATTCTACATATATTTCTTGATTTCGGCTCTCTGGATGATGGAAATGACACATTTGCTATAAGAAAATGAACTATCCAGGAGCGTGTGTTTAACAACTTGAATTACACCCATATACCAAGTTTTACTCAACATCCACAAGTGTGAATGTTCATTTATGGTCACTTAAAGGCAGTACTCATTATATCCAGTAATTGATTGTGAAATAACCCTCTTATGAAAAACCTTGCCATCGTGCCATAGTTTTATAGAAAACATGCTGATTCCACAGTAAGCTCTATCTTACAAACAACTGCTCAAAATCTCAGACTGAAAGCATGCTGCAAAAGGGGAATTCCAAATGTCAGTGTTTGCAGTTCAAATAGTTTACTTTTCCAAGCAGTTTTTCCCCCAGTTTGTTTTTCTGTCTTTTACAGTATGCTGTAAATTGTTCTTGGGAAATGTAACACATGTTTACCCCTGATGCTAGAGGACCTTGAGAAAATGAGATAAGAGGATTCATATACCTGGAATCCAGAGGGTGAATGCACATTCAATCTTCTTGCCAGACTGACGGCATGAAGCTTTTCCTTCTTTTGACTCTCTTTGGAGGGGCAGGTATAGTACATCATTTATATATACTGTAAAAAACCGGAATGTGTGTCATTAAATGGTTGCACAGACTAACATTTTGATGATGATTGATGTCAATAACATAATTTCTCTGTTTTTGTCTTTTTTCTAATGTTTCAACAGCTGCAGTTGCCCTGAGGGAAGATAACAAGATTGTTGGAGGTTATGAGTGTCCAAAGAATTCTGTGCCATACCAAGTGTCTCTCTACACTGGGTACAACTTTTGTGGCGGGACTCTTCTGTCTGAGGAGTGGGTGCTCTCTGCC
Organism: Eleginops maclovinus; assembly: GCF_036324505.1. NCBI lineage: Eukaryota > Metazoa > Chordata > Actinopteri > Perciformes > Eleginopidae > Eleginops > Eleginops maclovinus. Next base: position 13,924,066 of record NC_086351.1, on the reverse strand, counting down.
GCACACTGCAAAACAAAGTAAGAAATACACGCATGCAGAACCAAACTGTTAGAAGCTGGTAAACACTAATAGATTGATATTAAAGCTTATTTCTTCCAGGTCAGATATAGAAATTCGGCTGGGAGAGCATGATATCTATGAACCCGATGGAACTGAAGAGCACATTATGTCTGCCAAGTTTATTCGACACCCTGACTACAACTCCGGCACACAGGACAGTGATATAATGCTGATCAAACTTAGTCAACCTGCCACTCTGAACAGCTACGTGCGCCCTGCTGCGCTCCCGTCAAAGTGTGCCAATGACGGGACAATGTGCCAAATCTCTGGATGGGGGAATATCCGTCCAAGTGATGAGGGATGTGAGTCACCAGATTGTGTGAGATTGGACCAAAAATGCCATTTCTAACATTATTGTATATAAAAACATGACTGTTCTGTCTTTTCCAGCAAGGTACCCTCATAAATTGCAATGCATGGAAGCCCCTATCCTGAGTGATGACACATGTTTTAATTTGTATCCTTTCCAAATCACTGAAAACATGATCTGTGCTGGGTATCTAGAGGGAGGGAAGGACTCCTGTCAGGTAATATAAAAAGGGCTGCTGTAACACAAAATACTTGTTTCTGCCTCTATATGCACCAATCCTTTTTTGTTGTATCTTCAGGGTGACTCTGGGGGTCCCATGATGTGTGACGGAGAACTCCAGGGAGTCGTGTCTTGGGGGAAAGGCTGCGCTCAACCGAAAAAGCCTGGGGTGTACACAAAAGTTTGCAATTACATCTCCTGGATCAAGAACACCATGGCATCTGGCTGAGCAGCATATGACTCAAAGCATGTGCATGTGAACTGGCAGTAAAGTCAACTACATGTGATGTGCCGTGTGTGGTTTTTAAGTCATTACAATAAGAACGTGTGTCTATAAATATAAATTCTTGAATGAAAGGAAAGAAATTTGCCTCTTACACCCACTTCGACTTTACATTACAATGACTTGATAGACAGGTGTTTTGCCCTGCAGGTGTAAACAACAAGTGCCCTGAAAAGCCACTTCCACTGCCGCCCATGCTGTCACAGTATTTGATTCGAGGAGCTTTCACTCAGAACAAGTTTATAATGAATAGGCAGACATGTTCCTTGCTCACGGAGGGCTTGGCAGAACACAGAGTAGTTGAAGAAAAAACCTGCTATTTACAGTCAGTAAGACACAAAGGAGCAATAAATGCTGCTACACTGCTCTCTGTGGGCTGAAACTGTAAAGTATATTGCACACTCTAGCCACACTCCACCATCCCTGATTATGTAGCACTGTCTGCAACAAATATGGACCTTAAATATTTGACTATTCAGCTACTTTTTTTGTAGATGTAGTTCGGCCTGAATGTTGTATGTGTTTGGAGTAAAATAGAAACATTATCAACCAGAGCTTTTCAGTTTTTATTCTCAAAATTATTAAGCATATACATAATACAAGACAATAAGTCAATATCTAAACTGCTCTGTTACCTCTCTGTGATAGCTCCTAAACTAGGATTCAAAGAACAGCATCAGGTGCACTTTTGGAAAAGCTCAATCACAAAATGCTCCAGTGACTTGTGTGTATTTTGGTTGCTTGGGTGTGGCACAGAGCAGCAGGGTGAGTCACGAGGCATTTGCTTGACCATAAAGAGGCCTAACGAGGACTCATTTATGCACAAAAAATAGCTCTTTATTGCTATGCAGCATGTTGGAGGCTGCACCATTGAAAACCTACCTTTGGACAGGTTGTTGTTTCTGGCAACACACATGTGCATGTTTTGAATCTTACAGAATTCCACAAACCATGTTCACAAGCTCTTAGACATTATGGTAGCTTCGTAGACGAATCCTTCTCCTTTTGCAAATGCACAACAACACAGTTATTCCTCAGCGACTACATTGACTATCCAGGGACAAGTGGGAAAGAACAATTTTAGCCATGACAATTTAATGAAAATAAAGCTTTCAAAAGGAAAGAATGAATAGATACCGAATTCATAGATTAATGTTACAACACCTTGTATGGTGAATTAAAATGAACAAAAAATGGTTCAAATGAATACAGTTTTGTAATTGATGAAAACGCACAGATGTCTTGGAGTAAGCCCACGTATAATAACATGTGCATTAAGTCAAGCCAATTCACCATCCCTAAACAAATTGACTGGCTCAGCCTCCACACATGACATCAGCTGCCTGGTGGCTTCTATTTGGGTTGACATTAAGCATGTTGATGGCTCGGGCCAGCTCCTGTGGGTAAGGGCGGGGACCTTTCGTGAGCGGTCAACAGTTTGCCTGTAAAGTAACTCCCCAGGGATGTAATCATGGTTTTAAGTCAGGATAGTGGCAGCAACTGAACCAGCAGTGTTAGGAATCTGAAGGCCCAGATTAGTAGAACAAAGACAAGACTTCCTTTGACTCATTGACATCAGCTCTACTCCTTTTGTATTAAACTTCACCACTAAAACGTTTTCCACTACTTCTTAAAACTTAACTACCACTTTGTTTTTTTTCTATTTTGCAGTATCAGATAGGAACCAGCAGAGGGCAACATCCAACCTGTGTACAAGCTTGACTGAAGCATCTGAAATTACTTAAAACGTAAGTTACAGCTGTAACTATGGTTCTGTGAATCCCGGATGACCGCCAGAGGCGGTGCTTTAAGCACTGGATATGTCCATCTTGCGCAGGTCGAGTACCAATACCAACAAAGTCACCTGTGACCCCACGTGACACAAGGCTATATCTGCCGGTGTCATCAGAGGATCTGTTTCCAGAATCTTCTCGCGAAAAAACTAGGATTCTGAGTGACAGGATACTCTGGCGGTCATCCGGGATTCATAGAACCATAGTTTCAGCTGTAACTTACGTTCTATTTCATCCCTACTGACCGCCAGAGGCGGTGCTTTAAGCACTGCATGACTTATACCAACAATGTCATGAAGAATCCAAGCACATACCCTAATTGGAAGCAGCAGAGCTTGGCAACAGGACCACGCCCAAAGGATGGAGAGTGGCGACATTGACCCAATAAAACCTGGAGAATGTACCAGAAGACGCCCACGATGCCGCGGCGCAGATGGTCTCCAGGGGCACCCCTCTCAGGGCAGCCCAAGATGTTGAGATGCTCCTTGTAGAGTGGCATCTAATCCCTGATGGCAGGGGGCGGCCACTGGCCCCATAGGCATGTGAGATGGTGTCTACAACCCAGTGGGACAGCCGCTGTTTAGAGAGAGCACAACCCGCTTTAGTGCCGCCATGGCAAACGAAGAGCTGCTCTGACTGCCGTATACAGGCGGTAGCATCAATGTACGCCCTTAGGGCACGTACAGGGCACAGCAACTCAGATGTGCCATCCTCCTGATGACTACCAAGGCGTGCAAGCTGGATAGGCTGATTGAAGTGGGCTCGTGGAAGCACCTTGGGCAGGAACGCCACGTTAGGCCAAAGGGTAACACCTGAACCGTCGGAGTTCCACCTCAGGCATGTATCGCTCACAGAGAGGGCATGCAACTCCCCAACTCGCTTACCTGAGGTTATGGCAAGCAGAAATGCTGCCTTCATAGAAAGCCACTTAAGCCCCACCTGGGCCAGGGGCTCGAAGGGAGGAGACGATAGGGCATCCAGCACCAGGGGTAGGTCCCAAGCAGGAGCCCTCAGGGTGCTAGTGGGACGCTGCCTTAAGGCCCCTCTCAGGAAGAGGGACACCAACCTGTGGCGCTCCACTGTGGCGCCTTCGACTCCGGCATGTCGGGCACTGCCCCCTCCGTCCAGGAGAACCAGAGGGGGCAGTGTCTGGACTCCTCCGAGGCAAAGAGGTCCACCTCGGCCCTGCCGAAAAGGCCCCAGATTGTCTCTACTACCTCCGGGTGAAGCCTCCACTCCCCCGGTGGAGGCTTGTGCCGGGAGAGGAAGTCTGCGACCTGGTTCAAAACCCCCGGTAGAAAGACGGCCCGGATTCCATGCGCAAGATAGACAATAGAACTCCCTCATCTGGTTAGTGCAGTTGCATATCTGACATTTTCGTCACTAAGTATATTGATTTGCATACCACATGTATGCAAATCAATATACCATCATGACTTTCAACTTCAATACGAGTGGTGGTAAAACGTATTTATGTATTATGTATGATGTCTTCAAAATCTTAAAAAGTACTTAATATACAGATGACCAATTTCAGGCTAACATTATATATCTGGATGATATATAGATATGCATTAAGTAGTTATAGTAGCTAGACCTATAATAACATAAATTACAGTAGATACAGCTTATTGTGGTGGAGTAAAAGGGAAGTTTGAAAGTTAAGTTACCCTGTACCCGTTAACCAGTAATGTACAATATAAAACTTTGTTTGTACAAATTACTTTGACCTGCACTCACATCTGCACACTTATGTATCATTTATTTTACATTTTTAACTTTGTGTGAATATGTACTGTCCTGTTTTTCACTCTCACCCTGTTGCTGCTTTAAACTCCTGAAAATAAATAAAGTTCCATCTTATATTATTTCAGTCAGACAACACACGTGTTTCATTCATATGTTTATTAGAGCAGTATATAGTCTGAGTTTGGCGTCTAGGCTCGTGCCTCATCACTCCACATAATAACATAGAACATTAAGTGATGATTAGATAACTAAACCCCGAGCCTACAGGTGGAAGCTGGGGAGGAAGCTGGGGTGGTGGTGGGGCAGGCGAGCATCGCCAACGTGAACGCAGCAGCAGCAGCAGCAGCGAGGTAGATGTAGGTAGATCCAACAGCTTAAATAAAGCAGATTTAGGAGACTATGTACGTTATGGCAATATATGATCAAACAAAAGTTCTACTTCTTTATTCCTTCTTAGTTTATGTGACGCTCATGTACAGTACAGTTGAGTCGGGAAACTTCTTCTATAGTATTAAAGTAAATAGTCCTGTTTGAGAGGTCCCAGACTTACATTCTTTGTTTGAAAAGAAAAAGTAAGCTGCGCAGATTTACGCACAACACCTCAGTCAGAGGGATCACCGCCTTGTTTCTGACGTAGGGCTGAGTCAGTGCGCTTGCAAATGTGTAACCCCCAGACTTAAAAGAGGCTGCGGCATTCACCCGAGCCTATAAAGACAACTACCTTCACGCCAAGTTTACCAAGAAGAGAAACACCGGACGGTTGTCTTAACATCAGGTATGTTCAAATAAATAAATAATTTCATTTAATGTGTTTAGTACCTGTGCTGCTGGTAAAATACGTATAATATACTCATCTACTGTTTTTTTGTCTGAGTAACTAGAGATAAGTTGTAATTTAAATATAAACTAAACAACTTCTGTAGAATCATGGCATGACATTAAAAATGATTTGATTTAAAACACAAATGTTTAAATAAAAACAGAGATCACATTTCTGCTAGAGGTAAGTTGCCTGATGGATTTAAACATTACATTTACACATTTGTGTGTTTTTTATTTGATAATTAATGTATTACATTGATTAACACTGGTGTTGCTTCTTGCTCTAATACATTGTCAGTTACAGTTGTCTATCAGAGTAAGGTTTTATGCTGTAATTCAGAGTGAGTGTGGACTGACTGAAGCATTTGTATAAACAAGCTTTAAAAAAATGATCATTTTATATTCTTACATTTTTTTGAATAATCTTTGAGGTACTATATTATTGCATACATATATATACAAAGCATGTGAAATTAATAAGTTAGACATAAAAATTACAAATTGTTTGTAACACACTACCTAGTCTTTTGACCCCACTGTGTGTTATTGCTGGTTTTCCATCACCTGAACTGTATATCATTATTTGTTTATTTACAATAGGACAAGTTTGTTTGTCTTGGCACTGAGGATTTAGTTTAAATTTAAATTTAAACTTAAAACAGAAATACCAACTAACTCCATGTCACATACCCTGTGAACCTGTCTGGGTACATGCTTAGCTTGAGTGATAACTGTTGTGTCTGTGTGTGTTAGGTAAACGAAAACAATGGATCTGAAACCTATATTGAAGAAGCTGGGCTCAGTTGTCCGCGCAATCTGTACTTTTGGGTTTGCTGCGCTGGTTATGTGCTTGTTGGTGTGGGCCTATGTAGACGGTTTTCAGCTGGCAACATCCAAATATGGAATCATCTCCTTTGGCTTTTATGGACTACTCCTCTCACTTCACGTGTTGGTCCAGAGCCTCTTCGCTTTCATTGAACACCGGCGAATGAAAGCACGCACTGAGCCCTGCATCTTCACCAAAACAATTGGCTTCACAATATCATCCTTTCAGGAGGACCCCACCTATCTCAAGGAGTGCCTAAACTCCATCAAGGCCCTCAGCTATCCTCTGGAGCTGCTGCGCATCATCATGGTGATCGACGGGAACTCAGATGATGACCGGTACATGATGGAAATGTTCAGAGAGGTGTTTAAAGACCGGGACCCTGGCTGTTATGTGTGGAAAAACAACTACCATACATGGAATCCCATCCAGGCCCAGCAGAATGTGGAAACGGCGACAGAAATGGGCCCAGGAACGGATGCTGAAATAGGCTCAGGAGGAGTTTCTGAAATGGGACCAGGAGGGGATGCTGAGACAGACACAGGAGTAAATGCTGATCAAACTTTTGTTGAGGACCCAGAGCGAAAAGACGTAGAGTACCTGATCCGGAACAAGCAGTGCGTGTGCATCATGCAGAAGTGGGGCGGCAAGCGAGAGGTGATGTACACAGCGTTCAAAGCACTTGGGTCATCAGTGGACTATATACAGGTGTGTATACTTCTTCTTATGTTTAAGATGATTGAACAATAGTGTGCAATTTCTTTATGACAAAACTCTCTTACTATGTCCCTTAGGTGTGTGACTCAGACACCAAGCTGGACCCTCTGGCCACCATAGAGCTGTGTAAAGTGTTGCAAAGTAACGACAAGTACGGTGCTGTGGGAGGGGATGTGATGATCCTCAACCTGAAAGACTCCTACATCAGCTTCATGAGCAGTCTTAGATACTGGATGGCTTTCAACATCGAAAGGTCCTGCCAGTCCTTCTTCGACTGTGTGTCCTGCATTAGTGGTCCTTTGGGTGAGAGAAAAAGCTTATTTCCTTTTGATATGTGTCAATGTATTGGTCTACATGTCAAGTAGTTTAAGTCAGAGCTTAAATACACTGTTGTAACTAATTGTGCTTCTTTCTTGAATTGCTCATTAAGGTCTGTATAGGAACGATCTCCTCCAGCAGTTTCTGGAATCCTGGTACAATCAGATGTTTTTGGGAAGTCACTGCACATTTGGTGACGATAGACATCTTACCAACCGAATGCTGAGCATGGGCTATGCTACAAAGTAAGAAGCTTTTTAACATGGAGCACAGCAATGACATAAGATACAATTATATTGATGTGACGGTCTAACCTTTCTGATAAAGGTTTTATAGATGTTGTTTTTGCCTTTTCCTTTAGATACACAGCCCGCTCCAAATGTTACACGGAGACACCTGCTCAGTTTCTGCGCTGGCTGAACCAGCAGACTCGCTGGACAAAATCATACTTCCGCGAGTGGCTTTTCAATGCAATGTGGTGGCACAAGCACCACCTCTGGATGACTTACGAGTCCATTGTCTCGGGTATTTTCCCCTTCTTTGTTACAGCCACAATCATCCAGCTGTTTTGGACAGGCACGGTGTGGGATATCGTCTGGATCCTATGCTGCATCCAGCTGATTGGGCTGGTGAAAGCGTCTTATGCCTGCATCCTGCGCAGAGACATGGTGATGGTGTTCATGTCACTTTACTCGGCCTTGTACATGACCAGCCTGCTGCCTGCCAAGTACTTTGCCATTCTCACCATGAACAAAAGCAGCTGGGGGACATCTGGCAGGCGTAAGATTGTAGGGAACTACATTCCTCTTCTCCCTCTGTTGGTGTGGATGGCCATTTTATTAAGTGGGCTGGGTTACTCAATTTACAGGGAGAGTCAACTGGACTGGTCAGAGGCAGCCAAAGTAGAGGAGCTCACCTTTATTATTTTTAGTTGCGTGGCCTACACCATATACTGGCTGCTTATGATCCTCCTTTACTGGGTGTGGTTTCGCAGGTTATGTAGAAGACGGAGAGGAAGTTATAATCTAAATGTGTAGTGTCCACTGAAGGACAACAAATAGAAAAAGTTTTTATTTATTTATTTAGTCTCGAACTTCAGTAACTGATGGACAGGGCTTTTTCCTACCGGTTCTAAACCAATACACTTCAAAGTGTTAATATTGAAGAAATTAATAATATCTTCACTACATAAGGTAATATGGAGATGTTGTTGCACATTTAAATGAAACTGTACTGAGGGCTTTTGCGCCCATGCACATCTCAGGTTTCTCTGTGTCAGTTTATGACCAAAAGAAAGCATTTATAGTTATTCAAGATATTATGTTTAGGCTATATATCTGCATAATGTATGTAAGCGTACTTCAACAACAATCATTTCATCACTGTCATTGTAACTGGCACTGAATCCTGGAGGACACTTTTTGAGTTGCAGACTTACTTAAAGCATTTCAGAAAATGGCTAATATATTGTATGCAATTCTGTGTGAAATGCACCTTGTTTGTTTTAACAATGCACACACACACACGCACACGCACACGCACACACACACACACACACACACACACACACACACACGATATTGTCTGTAGATGTGAAACATTTCATGGTTGTGGGAATTTGTAAAGAACTGTAAAAAAAATGAAAACTGTTTTAATGTGTCTAATTTTTTTCTTTGGATGATGAAAAAATCACATTATTTCCAGGACACAGAAACTATGTCTTGGTAGATCATGATCAGATTTAGAGCTTTACAGCTACAACCTTCACTGCACTGATAAGAAAAATGTGAAATTGCCACGTGGGCAGGGATCCTTCTATTTACAGACGTCTCCCTGAGTTTCATCTCCATTGCTTGAGAAGTTTCCACCACCACAATCATAGATAGACAGAGCGCAATATAAATAGTAGTCGATATGAAATTAAGACTCATAGGATTTGTGGAGTGTGATTGCTCAGGTGGCATAAGAGCATCTTTGGAGAGGACAGCCATCTTGTTAACTGTTATATGAGCTGGGCGCAACATCAGCCTTTGAATAACTTCAAGGGAATGATTTGACTTAGTGAAGAACTATGATCTTTGTTTCAAATGGACATGTTTTGCATTACATGGGTGGAGCTGTTGCTAAGCATTTTAGTGCAGTAAAAGGGTATGCTAATGATTTTTTTTTACAATACAAACAAATGTGTTTTAGTTGTTTGGGAAAATCAGAGCTCTCACAATCCCAACAACAATCAAAAGAAGGAAGCAGACATAAATAAATTGCCATTCATGTTGAGTGCAAAAATTACCTCATATATAAGGTGTTCCTGATTGCACAAACATCCAAGGCTCTTGGATTGGATTTTTCTGAGAAAGCAAGTGCCCCTCACCTTTATGTTTACAGGGCTAAGGATGAATGATGTACACATTCTGATGTTAGGTGTAGACGAGGAGAGTTCACAATGGAAATTCCTTGCCATTAATAATACCTTAGGACATAGGGATTATACAGTAATGAGCACATAAGCACACACTCACAAGGACATTAAATCTGTTATTTTCATTATTCTGTTGGCAACTTTCATATTTAAGTCAAGACGCTGCTAGGTTTCATATGACCAGTACCAGTGTGGAACAAATCTGCTCAAATCATCAGTGTTTTAATCAGGATTTAAAATCCATTTAGTCATTAATATTAATGTAAGGACTGAATTGTCCTTACATTAATATTAATAAAAAAGCAGACAAAAGTTTTGGAAGAAATTGATGGTGTCTTGGATTAAAGATCAACATCTCTGTTTTATTGGTATTGAATTATAAGGAAGGTAATTGTCATCAAGTCATTTACAATCAATAAACAACATACAGTAGGGTTTATTATATTCATGTGGTTTAAATTAAAGGTATAAGTGAGTATCATCAGCTTAACACTGAAGTGAGAAGTTGCTGATTATCTGCCTGACTATCTCTCACATTGTCTGTGAGTCAAGAACTCTGGTGATGCTTAAAACAACTGTAGTTTGGTAAACAAGGACATTTTCTTGTATGCGTAAGGAGCAGCATCACGATTGCTCATCAGATTTCACAGTGATATCCAGTATATTTTCTCCAATGACAACATCTTTCCAGGGTAACAAAAACCTTTTTTTTTTTTTTTCGTTACAGCGCCTTAATGAGTCAGGGAAAGGAGATATATAAAAAAAAGTTAGGAGCAAACCAACAGTCTGACAAAGCCAAACATCACTTCCCTTCATGTCTGCTTTCAATTAGCTTGTGCTTACCCCACCCTGTCTGGGCCTCCATTCCTGACATCAAGAAGGAGGAATAGTTCAGCTCCCACAGATGTTGGGGCTCACATTTGATCTGTTACAACGAAATGCGTGAACCACAAAGTGTTGTGTCATATTCAACACCAAACGCGTCCTTATTACGTCCGAGCAGGAGAACGCTGTCATTTCCGGAGATACTTTTCCTCCAAATGTCAGTAGCTTCAGAACGCTTTAAAGCCCACCCCGGTGGTCACAATTAACACTTAATATGTCACAATTATTACAAGATGAAACACTGTGCTAAATAAAATAGAAGTACATGGGTAATTATAACATCAGGGATAATTACATGTTTTTGCTCTACACAACAACACAGTTTGTTGTCACTGTTTTGTTGGTGTACCTTGTGGTTGACCTTACCAGAGCAGTGTTCTCCCAACTTTCTTTACTGCTACAGAATCCACGTGTGGTAGAGATGAGAGAATGAAGCAATTTACAGAATAAGAATGGGAACCTCTGTTGGATCATTTAATTATTTTAGGCACACACTATTTGGATAAACTACGTTGAGGGTGTTCCCCCAGTCTGCAGAGATGACACTAATCTGACAACCGGGTCAACACGCACACTCATACATCATTTACTGGAAATTAAAACGTTGAGTTTTAAGCTGCATACCATTGGACACAAAAGAGAGACCACAACCTTTACTAAACATTTTGAAATGTTACTTTGGTTTCTAAGCTGAAACCCATTGGGATTGTCACAACAAAAAAAATTGTGTTGGTATTTTATTTATTCATTATTTTTCTTGAATGACTGTTTAAATGAAATAAAATGTTATTTTATAATATGTTCCTTTTGCTTTTCTTAATGCTTTTAGGTTTTTGTAAAGCACTTGGAATTGCCTTGCTGTTGAAATGTGCTACATAAATACATTTAACTTGGCTTATAACATTTTGAAGTTGCGTAATTGCGTAACTTAACAAAAAAATATGAATTCACAGCACTGCTGAGATACACTTTTATCTAAAACTCTGGTACTGTTTAACACATACATAAAGCCCTCATGCAAGACAGTGTTATACCAAAATGGAAGTGGTTTTTTTTTTCATTCCTGTGTTTGAATTACAACCAGGTGCTTTCTTTTATTTAAATTGTAATTGTATTATTCTTGGGTGAATCCATACTGTCCTGTTTTTTATTCTCCCTCTGTTGCTGCTTAAATTCCTGAATTTCCCCACGGGAATTAATAAAGGTACATCTTATCTTATTTTATGCCTAAGATTTACACCTGACAAGTACACCTGAGGAGGAACACGGCAGAGTAACGATCACCACACATACTCATTTGACACGTCAGCCCTAGTGAAAATACACTTTACCATCATAAAAACAAAGACCTTATTGATAGTATTCATAAGGGATTTCAAATGATGATAAATTGTAATACATAGTAAATATGTAAGCTGATTGTTTTTTTTATGATGTGTACATACAGGATTGAAAGCCTCAACTTCAAAATTCTACGATAAGAAAGGCAATACCTTTACACAATTCTGTTTAGAAAAAAGAGACATTTATGAGTGAGTCAACAGTAACATCTGGTGAAGGACCTTTTGTGTGACCTTTAGGACGCTTTAACGTCAGGGCACTCCCCTCTGTTGTTACCTATTAACATAGAGAACAAGAGAGCTGGGTCCAAAAAAGGGAAAACGTGAATTCCAGTCAGTCCAGTAGGGATACATAGCAAAGTGCAAAGAAGACTCATATAATCCAGTTCAAACCACAGAAGAAATCTGATAAGATTTTACTTATTTATGGTTCATGTTTTCTGTTGTAAGGATTTTTACAATCCATCATCAGTTGCCCCAGCAACTCAACTCAAGGGAAAAAAATACAAATCTGCCCAATAAATGACATGTAAAGCGTTGAGTCATGTCTGACTATAATTAGATTCTGCAAAAGTGCTTTATAAGACCGGGAAGTCCCATTCACTCCTCACATTGTGTTTCTTCCACTGGCAGAGCTGTTTGTCATTCTTGTATTTCTCTTATATGCAAACAGATTCTCACAATGTTAAAATGGCCAAATATTTATCTATTTCATATTAATAAATATATTGAACCACTTTATTGAGTCCAAGAATGTGAAAGAGAAGGCTATCAGAAGTAAAGGAAATACAATAAAATGGTTTTGATTGTTCTTTTAAAGTCCTCTGTCTGTTTTATTCAAATATTCAAAAAAAGATATTGCTGAGTCTGATTATCAGCTCCTCTTTGTGATCACTGCTGAGTGTGCTTGGATTCAATCAGGTAATCAAACTGATAACTACCTGGCCAGCCTACCTGGGACCTGTTGTTATAGAATGGGACGTTGACCAGATTATCTGTAGAATCCGAGAATCGCAACCTGTACAGGTCCCAGCCTCTGGTCGCCGGATCTACTAGTAAAGTAGTATGTTTAGTACAGGAACTTAAGGTAGGCACTCCGGAGAGGAATTAGCAATGCACAGAGACACTACAAAGAAAAGGTCAAGTCTGACTTAAAATCTGTAGATCTGTAGTCCTCACATGTTTCAAACATTCCACCATCATTCCTGTCCACGAAAATACTAAAACCACCAGCCTCAATGACTACCGCCCAGTGGCACTTACTTCCATCATCATGAAGTGCTTTGAACGGTTAGTCAAAACAATCATCACTTCCTCCCTCCCTGACTCTCTGGACCCCCTGCAGTTTGCCTACAACGCAAACAGGTCCACAGACGCCACCATAGCCCTAACCCTCAACACTGCACTCTCCCACCTGGACCAGAGGAACACATACAGTGTGTCATAATGCTGTTCATTGACTAATGTTCATCTTTCAACACCATTGTGCCCTCCAAGCTTGTCATCAAGGTCAGGGACCTCAGGCTCAGCAGAGCCCTCTCAGGACACTATCGACTTCTACAGGTGTACCATAGAGAGCATCCTGACTGGTATGGCAGTTGCACTTCCCTCAATCGTAAGACTCTACAGAGGGTCCTGAAAACTGTACAGCCAGGACAGAGCTGCTATCCATAGAGGACTTCTACACCCAGCGCTCAGGAAGAAAAGCCCACAGGATTATCAAAGACCCCTATTACCCAGCAACAAACTGTTATGTCTGCTAACGTCTGGCGGGCGGTACCGCAGCATCAAGACAAAAACCACCAGACTCAGAGACAGTTTCATCCTACAGCTGAACTTGCATTATCTACTGTTTTGTTTTTATTTTGTCATTATTAATATTTTTTATCTTCTTATTGCATTGTTGAGGAACCTGCGACCCACGTTTTTCATTCAAAACATAAATACAATGTAGTTGTGTTTATGATAAGACAATAAACCTTTTGAATCTTTGAATGTGTAAACTTTAACGGGGGGGGGGTGTAAACTCCTGATTTTCCAAAATCACTGATACGGCACTGGCTAATAAACTTTAGTACTTGGTCCTGCAGTGGAAATCTTTGATATGTTGTGTTATATCTATCAGTAATGAGTCATTTTCCATTAAGAATGGATGCTTTGGTTTCTAGTCACTTGACTGGTGGGGCGATGCCCACAAGAGCAGACTGTGCCTGAGGAGTGAGATATCTCCCTCTTGTACCTGGAACCATCAACCACAGTAACAGTCTGTTGCCCCGTAGTTATCAGAACAAAACAGGAGGTTCTTAGCAACTATGTAACTATTAAGCAACAGGTAAAACACTTTGTAGCAGAGCATTCATCAATAACTCAATGGTTTAAGTAACGTTTGTCTAATTTACTGAGTATTTATGTGTACAAGCTTTAAACACACTGTTCTCTACCTTCTTTAGGGGACTTACTTTATTGACAGTGTAATCGTACTCAAATGGAACTACTCTCAAAAGATAAGTTAAGCTTCATGTGATGATAAGTGAGATTATCACTTGGGCTGATGCAAACATGTTATCTACGGTAGAGCTGTAATTACGGATAGATAAAAAGCAACATTAAAAAAAAGGAGAACTCCAGATAACCTCAAAATATAATACATTGTTTTCTATTTTCCCTGTATTGCTTATTATTATTATTATCAATAAATATTTGTTAATTAAATGTTCTGATCATTTCTAATATTTCATTTATACATTTTATTTATTCACAAAATACTTTTTGGGCACTTTTCTTTTATTATCTACTTAAATTTAACTAAATAACCCGAAACATCTGAATACTGAATAATGACTGAATTTGTTTATCTGCATGTGCATGTACTTCATAGTGTCGTTTAATAATCTCATTTTATGACGTTAATCTTGTATTACTTATAAATATATATATATGGTGGTATTGTTAAAAACATTAACAAACACATATTAAGAAAACTATCAGTAAAAAAGGACAATCACAAATGTTTTCACAAGGTGAGCAGCAGCCATCTTTATTCATACATTTGTTGAATGTTAAATGGACTGCATTTATATAGTGCTTTACAGTCTTTGCAACCCCTCAAAGCACATTTACAGGATACCCCTTCTGTCGCTCTTCATAAGATCCTCCATTTTTAACCAATAATTGTTTCTTTGAGAGTTTTTCCTTGGTATAGTGCTAGAGTCTAGGGACAGAGGGTGTCTCTGCTGTACAACATGTAAAGTGTCCTGAGACAAATGTGTCATTTTTGACATTGGGCTATATAAACAATATGTAACTATTGTATATCCAAGTCAGCATTCAACCACTCACACACAGTTATTCAGAGACAGAGGTTGCCATAGAGTGTGCATCCAGCTGCTCAGGAAAACTACATTCATACACACTCACACAAATTTGGCCAAGCGACCAGGACCACTGTGGGGTTAGGTATCTTGCCCAAAGATACATTGACATGTTGACTGATATGGCTGGGGATCGAACCACCGAGCTTCTGATTGGAAGACAACCATCAACCTCCTAAGCAGATTGAAATAGAAAAATGAACAAAAAACTCTAACAACAGTTAAGCACTTGCAAATGAAAGAGAGATTGGTCATACTGCCCCAAAGCAGGGGGGTGTAGCCTACGCTCGTTTTTTTAAGGAGGAGCAAAGTATACAATCACTAACTTAATTAGTTGTTTCCTGAAAAGATCGTCATAATGGTCCAAAGTATACTCAAAGTACTCCAGAGAACACAGGGAAAAAGATAATATGTTACGTAATTTTTACTCACATTCACACTTGACTCGTCTACTCAAGCAAATATACGTTTGAAGTATGATGTATGAATCCAGTGTCACATACTCTGTACAAGTGTGTTTAACGATAGAAGTACTTCCCCATCCTCAGATATGATTCACATTTGTTTTGGAATGTTGTCCTTAGCTTTAGCAAACATATTTTCTTGTGACCACAGCCCTGATGAGGCACAATGTAACAGTTACCATACAACACAGTTCAATTAAAATCAAGATGCATATCCTCTAATGGGTTTAGGTTGTCTACTCCTCATTCTGCTTTCTGGTAGGAGACATAGGGTGGTTAATGCTGCTCCCTTGTGGTCACCTGAAGGCTTTAGCGTTCACATCATCACACAATCCATTAAAGACAAACTTGATGTCATGCACTTTACTTATTGTTACAGTGCAATAAACAAAGGTAAGTACATGTACTGTGTCATGTTGCTGATAACACTAAAATGACATTATAATTATATATTTGATGGTATCTGCACAATTCTTGGACCATCTATCCTGGAAAAACCATCTGAAGTTTTGTATATGTGTATTTTGACACAGTTGGTGACAAATATGTTGATCCTTTAATCAAGTTATGCATTCTAATTTTAGCTCCAGCAAAAGTGCAGAACTGATATGGGAGGAATGCTCGAAACATATCAAAACTGAAAGTATTCATTATACAGTATGGTATAACTTTTAAAGGGTAAGAATTCATTAGATTATTACATTAGGTGATATTATTGTATATAACATTAGAGGTAGGCTATGACTAATTAAAAAACTGATTACACAATGTTGGCAGATTATTAATTGTAGGTGATTTGTTTGTCAATCTAATATGAAATGATGTATACCTGTCAGATAGATATAAAGAATAAAAAGTACAATTTTCCCGTGCAACAAATATCTCCCTATCTCTTGCTTATAGCAACAGTAAGTGAGTATGCCTGGTCAGTTACTCTCTATGTTGTGAGACACAAAGAGAACAAATGGTTTCGTTAATGCAGCACGGTGCACTGAGCTCCACTGATAGATCCTGCCCTCTAGTGGTAGAAAGAGTGACACACTGGCTTTCTTTAAGCAATGACGTCAGCCCAGATAAAAATGCAATAAAGGCTAGATAAAATGCCTTTATTGCAATACATGTATCTGTAAAACTCTCAAAATCCTAATCCTCTTCTTCTTGCTCAGCATGCTCTGGTTTTACTGACCAATACAGAGCTCTGCAATAGGGAAAAAAAGGAAGGAAATATGAACGATATGCGCCTCGGGTGCATCTTGGCCTCTCAAAAACATTTATTTTCTGTGAATGTGTGAGATTGTATAAATAATAGATTTTTATTTACCCCATGGAGAGGAACAGCAGCAGAAGCAAAATTGTCAAACAGGCGGTGAGAAACAGTGGCGAGGGGTTGAGGATGAGGGAGCGGGGGGGACCACCAGGCGCAGGGAGTAATCGCCCTCCTGGGAGCAGAGACAGGTCGAATATCTCCTGCAGCTCTGTGTGGCCGGCCACAATCTGGGGGGTCACTTAGAGAAAGAGACAGAGAGAAACACAGAAAAAAGAGAGAGTTTCAACTCGCATCAAAAGATAATGGTGGAAGACTTGGTTAAGTGCAAAATAAAAACAACATATGAGAAATATCTGTCGTAATTTGTCTCTACCTTGAATCATAATTTGTGTCATTTGTTGGGTTGTAATCCCCCCAGTTCAACAGTTGTCTATGTAACAGTTCAATCTTAGATCATAAAGAAAAATAGCATAATAGAAAAGAAAAACACGAAAAAAGAAAAGTGCTAAGAATTTTCATAAATACTCAATCAGGAAAGATACACATGTAATTCTACGTTACATACTGTATGCACATGCACAATTGTATGACTATGCATATCCATACATGTACATCCATAAATACACATCACTCAATAACATACATCTGAAAAGACTCTTTATAATGATGGCCTCGATTGTTTGAATTTATGTGGCGCAGCCATTGAGCCCTTGTTATGTGGTTTCATTACTGACGATTTCCCCAAATTTGAGGATTTTTTAATGACTGGCTTTTATTTGGTCTTTCAATTTATTTAACATGTTCCCCCAAAAGTTTTTCACAATATTCCAAGAATATAACATCATGTTGTATCATCAGTTTTAACTACAGTGAGTAAAATTAAATCTGCACCCAAAGAAACACTTTGGAAACCAAAACCCAATACAACATTTTATATTATCAAAATATTTGTGTGAGTTTGTTGCATTCAATGAAGACAAACCCTTAGCATTTTCATTTCAATTACAAAAATATTGTAAAATTGTATGTATTATTTAATCATATTACTTCTGAAGTATGAGGAGTTGTTTTCAGTCATACAAATAGTTGGATAATATATATCATGGTTTCAAAATGTTTTCTTTGGGTTCAGTATTGATCATCATTTTCAATAGTTTTCCTAAAATAATCTTGTTACCTGTGAGATAGAAAAAGAGCCTGACAATGGAGCGTTGGCCTGAATAGATCTCACACTGGTAGGTTCCCACATGCTGCAAGCTGGTTGAAGGGATGGAATAAAGTGTGTCCAGGCCTGCAGTAACTTCTTTAAACTGGTCCACCTGCTGGGTTTTCACCTGTCCAAGATGTTCAAATAAAACGACTATTACAATCTCAAAGGAAATTAAAGTACCCACCAGTACACATGCTATAACTAATTTGTTTAAATTGATGAAATAACAAATTGTAACGGCATGGTACGTGCAGTATGTTCTGCAGTATTTCTTTGCAGGTTCCAATGATTTGCAGGACAATACCTAGTCCCCTACTTCTCATATACAACTACAACTTTTCAGACAGGAAACTTAAAACTCATCTCAAACTTATGACATAAATGTGTTTAGTGCCAGTGTAACTTGGCCACTAAGCAACCCCTCCACATCTCATTGTGTTGTGTTGTATTGGGTGGGGTTAAAAGGATGAATGTAAGGCCTGTCCTGTGTCTATTTATTGACTGTTACCATTAATTGTGCGGGTTGGAAAGGAATATATGCGTTGGTTGGTCAAACATTTGGCTTGTTACAGCTTAGACACAGCCTAGACACAGCCTTCACACAAAGTTATTTTAGCAAAACAGCTAGCTTTGTAAACACAAGTGCTATTTTAAAAATATTTGATACATTTCGAAAGCTTTTTTTTGCTTTTACCACAGGACACAGCCAGGTTAGCTCATTCCTCCTGCTTTCAAACTTCAAGATAAGCTAAGCTAATGTGAGCTTACAGTCCACAAGCTTCATATTAAACAGACAAATGTGGCAAAAGTGGTATCAATGTTTTAATTTTACTCTTGGGAAGAAAGACATAATGTGTAGCTTTAAATTCAATTTTAAATTATTAAACTATTAATTTAAAAGTTATTTGCAGTGAACCTGAATAGTTCATCAAAGGATGAGCATACCTCTTCTGCAAATCTCCAGATCACCTCGATATCTTCTGGTAAATGAAATGGCACTACACACCACATCTGGTTCCTGCTGTTCTCCATTGCTTTAATTTCTTTAACTGACACAAACATATAGGCATACACGTGCACACTGTAAGACACACAGACACACAAGCGCACACACACAGAGATAACATTCACAAGGGGGCAGCTCTTGCAGTCTGAGCCCTCCTTAATGATAATACTTAAGCCCAGTCTCTGAGGAGCGGAGTAAAAGTGATGATATACTAAACAGTGACTGCGCTGTAAAGGCTCGATATGAATACCACCGTGTGTGGGAGTCAACTGTCACCTTGCATAAAGAAGCCAAGGATTTAAAGAGTACCTCGGGAGCTCTTTGCAAAAGATATAATGTGTGGAAATAAGACCTCTCCTCTGTCTCCTTTTTAAAGAAATCTTGACTTCCTGCTAAGAGCATTTCAAGGATCAAAAACTGAGAATTTCAAGGATCAAGAGTGGATGCTTATGAAGGTTATATTATAGTTATAATCCAATATGTTGAATTATGAATACCCACCTGGACAGTCGAGAGGGAGTTCACAGGAGTCATACTGGCAGGTAATACAGTTGTATACTGCACCTGCACTCTGAAAACCTGATGGGTGCATAAAAGTAATTTTGATACAGTGTATTTTATTTCCTACAACAGGATGATTAAATGAAATGGAAAACAAGAGAAAATAAACACTAACCACATGGAGGGAGGCATCCAGAGACTGTAAAAACACAAGAGTAAAAAGTCATGAGTTGCTTTCCACCCAGATAAGTCGGTTCAACTTGACTGCTTCCTTTACTCTCCACACTATTTGAGAGGCTGCAATAACATAACTAGCTCAGTCTAGAGAGAGAACAGAGATCACAGGGAGCTGTAATGACCTAATATGGGTCTGACCATAGATGAATAGAGGAAGGAAAAGGGGAAGAGACCCTGTCTCACCTCTAGGCAGTTTGGAGGCAGCTGCGATGAAATTGTCTGCTGCTGTCTGCAACCTTTCCTCATAGACTGTGTCTGATGGATGAAGAGGAGGGCAAACACAGAAATATTCAGCTCAGCACATCCTGGTGAATCGTGTGCTTTAGGGCATCATTTTGAAAACTCATTTCTAACTCCCCTCCTTTCCTGGCGCCCTAAAGACTCATTAACTTGTGCAGTTATCAGAGCAGGTGTTCAGCTACCGTTATTCAGCTTTTTGTCAAACTCTTCCACCATGGGCAGGATCTCCACATCGAGGAGTCCTTTCAGTTGTTTGTCATATCCTTTACCTGAAAGAAGCACACATATCACACAAATACAAATCATTTTTCTTTCTGTCTACGTTGTCTTTTGTGATAAAAACATAATACAAAACCTCGTACCAACTCTTCCAGCCTCAATCACTCTCTCATGGTTGTTGAAAATGCGGTCCAGCTTCCTGAAGCAGGAGTCCACATTTCTAACATTGTACTCAGTCAAAATGTGACCCCAACACAGGCGACTACTGTCTTGCACATCAACGAAGCACTGATAGCAGCTTAGAGAGGTCCCTAACAGCAAGCTAACACACACCAGACACAAAGCAGATGTGCACATTTTGCAGCGTGAGCATCTAACTCAAACTGATCCTCTAGGAACTGTTTTCATTCAAATCCTGGGCTCATGGTGACCACACATTGATGTTCCGATGTTTTGTGTATCCAGTATCCCCAGATGAAATGTTATGTAAGATTTTGAAAGCATCACACCTCCATTCTTCCCTTCATTCTATTGTCTCTGGTCCCCATTTCCTGCTGCCTCAATGCACCAGTTTTACTGCAGAGCACAGAGATGGAGCGAGCCAAGGAGGGAGGCAACAGCGGCAGCGAGGGGGGAGAGAGGAGCAGAAGACTAGGAAGTTAAATGCTTATGTGTGAACAGGGAAGTGGGAAGCATACAGGCAAGAAAAAACAAGACAAATCTACAAAGAGTTAAAGTGTAACTGGTGGTGTGGGGATGGCGAGGCAGAGAACAAAAGGGCCATCAATAGAATACTGACCAGGGAGCAAGAAGAAGTGCAAATCGTGCTGAAGAAAGAGTCGGATTCTTGCTTGTTAAGTTTTAAAAATGTAGTAGAAGGAACATTGTAAGAGAAAGAGAGGTGGAACAAGAGAAGAGGAATGTAGGGGCAAGAGCTAAGAGGAGACACATCAGTGACAGAGGAGGAGGAGGAAGAAGAGGGAACGGGACTACAAATGAAGTAGACTGCCTCATCACATCCTGTATCCCCCACTCGTTTCCCTTCCTCCTTACCCCCCTACCTCCCTGGTCCCTCACTCCCGGTGCATCTCCATGGCAACCAGACAGGGTGCCTAATACATGAACCTAATATATTTCCAGTGGCAGGGTGAGCTGGGTACTAATGCATTCATCTGTCTCCACACAGACAAGGCAATCAATATTAGGCAAGAGTGTGCTCCAGGACTGCCAAAGTCAGATAGCTAGTTAGGGGGATGGAGAAAATCCCAAATACGTGTTTGTGTGCGAGTGCATTTCATTGTGTTTAATAGAGCACGTGCTGCAGTAACGCACAAATCTTTTCATAAGCATTTATAAAAGTATACAATCTGCTCATTTACATCTTACGTTGTAAGAAAAAAGTGGAAGATGATAATCACTCAGAAATAGGTAAGGCAATAATCTTTACAACGTGCTTTAATTAACACTTTACTTTTTTAAATAAGCGTGTAAAATTCAGGCTCAATTTAGCCAAGATAACTCATTGCAAAAAATGAAAATTAAACTTGATATTGCAGACTTAACACCTGTGGAGTTTTGGCCACGTTTTATTAACATACAGAGGACAGTACAGGGCACAGAACATTTACATGATGATAAATAACTCTGATTTTTGAAGGTGACAAAAATGACGGGGTCACAACCCTAGGCTGTCTTCCTATTGGCCCCTATAAAGGGGCTAAAACACAAAGCCAGCCAATAGGGACGGCCCCCTGAGAGTTTCTGCTGCATGACATCACAGGTAAACGTACAGAAGAAACAGAGCTGGGTACTGAAATACATCAGAGCCAGAGGAAAACATGACATTGTATCATCTGAGACTTTTCTTCTGTTTGAGTGAACATTGAGAACGCCAAGGAAAACAAGACACTTCGGCAGGAACATCTTCATCATGTCATATTTCTTTTTTACAATATTGTTTTTGAATTGTAGGCCGTTGAAACTGAATGCAGCCCTGTTCCCGAGGACCTCACCTGTGACCTACTTTGACCTCACAGGTTAAGGGTCTCAGGGACAGAGGGGCATACTGAGAAGTTAAAGGAGGGAAGGTCTAATAATAAAAAGTACAAAATAGGGAACGCAGAGATAGAAAGTATTGAAGAAGGAACCGCAGAGTGGCTGCACCGAGACAAAGACATGACCTCATCTGACATTTGGATTCTGCGGCACCAACCGGTCTCCTGGTTTGCTGCAGATCAAAAGCAAGACTGATCAGATCAAACAAAACAATGTCAATAGCATATGTAATCCCAGCAATGCAGCGGTTCAGCATTGTTAGATGAAACATTTCCTTTTAAACTTCTGCTAAATGTCAGTCGTTTTTAACATGTTGAGCTAGTACTTACAAATGACAGTGTCTAATAGCTTTCCTGAGCTCAGTGAGCTGGGAGAATTGACAGGTATGTACAAAACATAAGCAGCAGATATATGAGACCAAGTTGAAAAAGTGGGTATTCATGTTTAGTTATTGATAATTGAGGAGGTTTAAATCTCTCGTTACATTTTCAGAGCTATACAGTCCAAATGTTGCACTTATTTTGTCATACCATTTTTTAACAGGTCGCTATTAAGAGCAAGAAAGGGTCTGTCCTCAGACTTAACAGTTAAGATGAGAGCAGGCGGAGGGGCATGTTAAACCGAAACCTTCTGAAAGTGAAATAAAATAGTGACACTTTAGAGAAAACCAAACTGTAGTCTTTGTTTTATAAACCAAAATATATACATTTATTTAAAACTTTCTGTACATTTAGGTAGTAAAAGAAAAACAATTAACCGTTAAGACATTTTAGAAGCCGATGCCACCCTCTGGTAGACAGACAGAATGACACAGGCTGACTGGGGAAGACTGAATATATTCATATGTTGTGGAAGAGAGAGATTTGCATTTTCTGACACTTAAAATGTTATGTTTTCTTTGCAAAAACACCCCAGTGTGAATGCGAATAAAAAAAGGTGCAAGGTGCCTGCGTCACATCATGCATCAAATTGAACCGCAGTACAAACACATATAAACCAGTGCACGTTGACTTCATGAGCTACAGGCCTCCAAGAATTGTGAAATGAGGTCTGATTCTCAGTTTTTCTCAGTTAATAATGTGACAGACAGGGCAGCCGGATCAGACCAGAGGGAATACCACACATTTGTCATATCTTCACCTACAAAATTAATTAGCGTTTTTGTCTGCGGTAGAGGTTGATTTTTAATTGGCTTCAAATACAATAATTCATGTTGGTATCAATAAAACAAAACAGTGAATGAATCATGCCAAACCACATTAATGATTATTGCAGCAGGTGTAAATGCATTGTACAACACAGCCAGTCATAACATTTAAATTCCCTGACAGCTGCTGTTTTTTATAATTTACCAGCCAGATGTTAAAGAAAGATCTTTATATTGAGTTACATTTCAAACATATTTTTCTTATCTGAGATTTCCAAAAGAATTATGATTAAAAACAAACTGCGAATCAAAAATGAAACAAAGATATAACCTGTCCAACGACATGCAGCCAGGGCATTAATTAAAACGCTTTTCAGCGGCGCACAGACAATTCATAGATTTTAGCAGATAAAGAGGACACCTATGTATAAGCGTATTACAAAACATGACTGGTTATTTTAGTCAGAGGACATGATGTGAAGAACTAGTGATGAGAAAGTTTCAGATGAAAAAATCTCTGCATAAAAATACAGCCCTTAATCTGATCTCAAAATGTAAAAACAGAGCAAATAAATCACCTCTAAGTCAGGCTCTTCTTTTCTCCCCCAGTCAGAGTGAGTCTGTGTGTCCTCTCCCTCTCTCTGATGGTCTATGGGGCCAGACAGAGAGCCAGCGGCAGGTAGGTTACAGACAATAGTATTGATTCCATTTTTCTCTACCTACCTGTCTGCCTGACTCACACCAACATCTGCACAGCTGCTCACCTTTTGTCTCTGTAGGGCTGCCGTCACTAACACACAGAGCTGCAAACAAGAGGAAAATAAAGGAGAGAGTAAAAAACCTTGCTTCACATGCTCGCTCATTCACCAAACCTCCCGGTGCACATGTTGTCCAACATGTACAGATGATACACACATACAAAACTCATATACCCTCCGTGCTGCATTCACGGTCTCTAGACGTCTCTCTTCGCTCTCATTGTACCTCAAAGTCTACTCGCTTCCTTCCCCTCTCCCTCTTTTACACTCTCTAGTCGTCATCCTTCCATCTCCCCCTCTTCGCTCACGTTTTTCAAGCCTCACATCTCTACTAGCTCAGTAACCCCCCATACACACACACACACACACACACACACACACACACACACACACACACACACACACACACACACACACACACACACACACACACACTCCATTCTGTGAGCTAGGTGTGTGTGTGTGTGTGTGTGTGAACATATGAGAGATGGAAAGAGAAAGTGAACAAGAATGCAGGGAGTGCATGGATGTGTGTGTTTGTATGTGTGTCGAATAAAGGGAGGAACATTGTGTGTGTGAGAGAGAGGGAGATGATGGGGGGAGGGAGGTAGGGTGGCAGAGAGGCTAGCAGAAAGTGGGGATGGAGGGGGAGGGTCAGAATCTCTAATAGGATGAGAATAGAGAGAAAACACGAAGCCCAGGAGTCTCGTGAACCTGGGAGCCTGACATGCCTCCTCCTGTGTGAACAGCAATCATACCATCATCAAACTGATTACAGGATTTATGGTGTTGCTCCAACACAACGGTAAATTACAACTAGAGTGATATCAAACGCACTAAATAAACCCAACGTGGAAAAGCAGAGCCAATTACAAGAATATGTTTTAATTACAAAGCTTAACATCAGAGGTGGACAATCATGCATTTTACGCTGCTCTGTAAAACCAAGGCTGCTCAAACACATGAAACGGTGAGAAGGGTTAAACTGCCCGCACAACCAAGTGATGTGTTAAAGAATAAATGGCAATTTTATTCAGGCAGTTACATTTCTGTCAGTTCCTATGTCTTAAAGCTTTGATTCCAACAATTGTGCTACTCACGGAGAAGACAGAGCAATGCAGTTGTGTTTGTTGTATAGCAGAATCATATGGCCCTGAGGGAAATTCATAAATTAAAGTAAATCTAATTTAGACCCACTGATTGGCTGTCTGTTCAGCGAGATGGAGCATAAACAATACACTTGAAGTGTAAGCATCATTAATGGCCCTAAAGTGTTCTGACTGTTGTACAACAGAGAATATCAGCAATGTGTCACACATTTAGAGACAATAAAGATAAACCGACAAACGAAGACATTGGTTGTGGCCTGAAGGAGTGAGCAGTGACTGAGGCCTTTCATAACCTCTTTCTGATGGATCGCTAGTTAAGACCTTCTCCCAGAACACATTTGGAGGCATAAAATTGAGAAAAATACAGGGACAAGGAAGCACATCGATCTCTTGGCATTTACTGAGAAATTTAGAAGCCCTCTCACAGGAAAGCAAGAACTGACAAACTACGTATGATGGGAATCGATCGAGACAAACTCGTGTTCACCTTCTTTCAGAAGCTTTCCACTGAGGCGTCTGTTTCATAAATATGCAAGACGAAGATCCAACCTTTCACAAATGTAGGTTGGAATTAAAACACTACAACATACATTCCTAATAACTCATGAATATTTAGAATATACCAACAGTTTGTGTCTAAAGAGCAGCAGGTACTGTAGACCAAGTACAGCGGAATTTATTTCCTGCTTTGATCCTATTCAATATAACCTTCTTATTCACAGCTTTGAAGCACTGCAGGACTCTTCACATCCTCCTCCGTAGACGCAATCATTCTGTGATGCCATGCCACCTAAATTTGCATAGAAACAACATGCTGAATGTGTTTACAGTATCTCCTGTGATATGTGTGCTGCATGTGTTTCCGCGTGAGCCGCTGTGCATTATGTGCTTGCGCTGCACATATATCCCATCAGATCGTGCATTAATGTCGCCCAAGAAATGTACAAATAGTCATGAGAGCGGAGGAGACTCTCCATATGGTCTATCGTCGATCCCTGAATGTTACTTTACAGGCTTTCTGAGCAGAAGCTATCTAGACAACAATTTGACTTAAAAAACAAGAAAAAGCAGCACTATGGCGTTAGGGGTGTCCCAACCTGAGTGACAAATGCAGAATGTCACAGACAGGGGTGTGTGTGTGTGTGTGTGTGTGTGTGTGTGTGTGTGTGTGTGTGTGTGTGTGTGTGTGTGTGTGTGTGTGTGTGTGGTGGCTGCACTCTGCAGTGCCACTGAGAGACAAAGCACTGGGAGAGCTTCACAGGGATGACATCATCAGTCTGGGATGGTGTCTGCCTCGGCTGTTTTAGGATGCTCTAGTTCTCCCTCACAGTCCCCAGAGATCTGAGACGGCATGGTTTTTGGCAGAACAGTCCCCCTCATCACACCTGTTCTCATAGGTAGTATTTGCGCACAAAGGCAAAACAAAAAGGGCTTTCAATAAGATTACATTTTCAGGGTGCTCCAAGGAAGCCAGGATGCTTTTTACAGGAGAGCTTTTAGTCAGGATTCCCACCTTGACAGAGATTTAGAGTAGCATATGTGCACGTGGATATATGGTAATATGTTTATCAATCTGCTCACACATATGGACAGTGTGCCGCATCTGCCACAATGTAAAATGAGCCAAGTATAACAATCTTTGCAACGTTGTATGAGAGAAAGGGAGTCAGGATGAGGCAGGGAAGCTAGCTCTTCCTCCTAGACTCCTGATCCTTGCCCCACACACCTTACAACAGTCAGATGTTCGGCTGTCTCTGCTGGCAGAAAAGCAGCGTGGTGCGGTGGATGATAAAGAACGCTTAGTCTGACAGTGCAGAATCAGCACAATTCTGATATATGCTCCCTTTTTTCCAGGAGGGGAGGAGAGCCGGCTAAAACGCAGTGCAGATGGCTGCTGTCTCGACCACCAGTCCGACATACTGAGGGGAAGGGAGGAGTGGATGAGTGTAATGAAACTGGAAAAATGTGTGTGATAGTGTGTACAGGCATGGATACAAAGTGTTAATACAGAAGTATATTATTATCAAACGTGTACAATTATAACATGGGGCTCCTATACCTGTTGTAACCTATCCATACATGGATAACAGGCAGGGAGTCCATGGTCTTCATAGTGAGGCTGTGTAAAATGCATAAGAAGAGATTCATTTATATGTTTTACGTTGTGATTCTTCAGACACTTTATAGCAATTATTGCTATAGGGAAAAGGGGAGTAGTAAAGAGGGAGAGTTATCATTTTTTTCTATTTGTCAAAGGGGGAGAAGTTAACTTTTTCTCATCCATGATTTAATTATTACTTCATTCTTCGCAATTAAGATTTATATTTTAGTTTTAAGTCAGTTTGACTACACGCAGAGGACAAAAACAAATATTTTTGAGCTTATTTTTGCAGATATTTACTTTTATTTCTCAAGGTTTAGTAAACATTAATAATATGAAATTAAAATAAAGACAATCAAGCCCTTCTCCCTACAGTACAGTACCTAAAAGCAGAATTGTGCATAAAAATGGAGGTTCAGCTTCCTCCCTCAAAGGTTTTTTGTGCAGCAGTAGGAACCACTGATTTCCTGTCAAGCAGCAGGTGGACCTTCT